>NC_052018.1:8094502-8403766 GCF_015832195.1 Motacilla alba alba
AGTACATATTGGCTTTACATTTCTTTGCTGTGATATATGCATTAAGTCCCAGGCCACTTTGAAGAGAAACTACAGATCTTAATAATTTATGTTCCAAGTTTTAGCCAGGATTATCAATGGTAGATTTTGAGCTTTTTCTTTTAGTAACATAATATATCATAGTAAAAATGCACAGACAAGCGATGTGTCAGTTTGATTTTTTCCACCTGATTCAGCAACCCAAAATTCAGACACAGCAGTTTAAGCAGAGTTGCACACTGAAGAATTTAAGTCTAAGCATTTAATCTGTTCTTTCCATAAATTTCTGCTGCTTGTGCTATTATAATGATGTTACCAGAGGAAGTTTATTTATATCACAGATTTTCAGCATCAGCACATTCAGAATACAACAGCAATCATTCATTCAATAGCTAACAGCAATGTAATAATATCATCACTAACACTAAATATCAAAAGAACATCTAGAGAAAAGACAATGGAAAATAAAGTCACTTTGAACAATCAGTAACATAGGATTCACTAAACCCAAAATGTATGTTTTAAATACATGTACAGAGAAACCAGCCCAGAAATAAATAGCAATTATGTGCAGCTATTTTGGAGCAACAGGTTGCATATAATTAAACAATATTAACTAAGGAGATATTTATGGGCCCATTAATAGGAACACACACTCTAGAAAGCATTTAAAGAAAGATCTTAAGCCTTGTGCATCCCAAAACACCTGAAGAGATTTTGTTCATGAGCAAACTATAGCCAGCATGACTGTAAAGCAGCAGGGGCAAACCTGACACCGATCTGTCTAGACTGTGCACAACAGGATCAGCCTATGCAAACATGAAATGCTGAGCCCAATGGTGACAGATATGAGCCATCCCCTCCTTTTTTTTTGAGACTATGCACCATAGCTTCTTTTTTTAACAGCCTCAGATCTATCATGAAAGCTCTTCTCCCCGCTGTTCCTAATGTAAATTGTAAAGAGCTACCAAGAACAGCACTTTAAGAAGTCACTTGTCATTCCCTCTTCCCTCCCCTGCCTGCTTCCCCAAGTATTTAGATAATAATGGACCTGGTTAAAACCATAAAGTCCACGAGCATACTGCTGAGGGTTCAAAAGGCTAGACCTGTAAAAGCACAGAAAAAGACTTCTATTGAAAATGATGTTAACAAAGCGATACTCTCAAGAGGTGAAGAAGTGGTCAATCCTGCATGTTGCCGAGTTTTAGAAGAAAAAGTAAATTATTTCTCCTTATTTTTTGCAGCATGTGTGGGTGCAGAGTGTGTGGTGGAGGGAAATACTGCTTTAGAAAATGAATGGGTGAGCACTGAGAAGGGCAATGCAAGTCAGAATAAAGTTTGTTCAAACAATGGGAAACACGAACACCAACCTTGTAATGGAGTCCTACAGAACTTCAGTTAAAATTGAAGCATAGAGAAGGACCCCTGCATGGCCGAAAGGCTGCCTGGCTCGAGGGGAAAAATGCCTATGATGGGACTTTTCCAAGGGAACAGGCAGCCCAAAGGATGTGTATGCTAGACTTGGGCAAGGATGTGTCCCTATGGGAATGCAGCTTGTGTCTAAGTACCAACCTAGAGCTGCCTGTGAGCCTCTGCTAAACATGAAGGAGGAAAGATTTCCAGATGAACTGGCAGGACAACTATGTGGTACTCCTAGGGATGTTTAGTTTCCTGGTGCAAGAAGCAGCATGGGAAAAGACAGTGCTGGGTTGAAAGCAAAAGACATGGTGTCACACATATGTCTGAGCAAAGTAGCTTCTTCAGTGACCAAAAACTGGTAGACAGGAAAGACAGAGACTTCTAAGGACCTTTATTGTGAATGTAGGTGACATATTTGATCAGGCAGATTAAAGTGAGAGCAATAAAAGATTCATCAAGTTGGGCAACCTGATGACAACTCCAGTCTTTCCAGTCAGCTTTGTGAAAGCTCTAAAAGGAACAAGGCTGGCAATGTCCAAGTCAAAGAATATGAAACTTTGGTCCAGGCTGAGATATGAGATGAAGGGAGACAGGAGAAGAGCTCAGGCTGTGAGAATGACCTGGAAAGCTTGTATCATGGAAGGGCAGAAAAAGCAGCAAGACTGTGATTTGACCAGACTGCAAAGAAGAAGCCATACATGTTGAACATGATACCCAGAAAGGGCAGGTGAGATGATGTTGTTGCTCACAGCAAGAACTGATGGTAAGATATCTGTAGAGTTAAAGGCCAAGATTTGAATAGTACATACAGACTGTGACCCATCAAACGTGGTGTAGATACTTCAACCTGGGCTCTCAACAGAGGAGATGTAGTCAACAGAGCCAAAGGAGCCATGCACAGTTCACATTTAGCAGATCAGATGAATTGCCACAAACTCCCTTGATGCTCTTGTCTAGATCTACACTGATGGAAGAAAGAGCCTTGATAAAATACCTCAAATATTAACATCTACCCTGTAGACTGCCTGAAGCAAGGTGTGATGAATCTTACCCCAGGAAAAATGTCTGGAGGCAGGGGAGATCCAAAAATCATTAGACTAGATATACCTCTCAACAGTTTTTCAATCTTTCTGCAATGTCTTATTGGGAATCTGGGGATCAGGTGGATAGCTACATGTAGATCCATTATTGTAGATGGCAAGGATGATAGCATATCATGACAGAACATGAGATTCAACATATTATGAGTTATGTCTACTTAAATAATATTAATAAATCAACCTGGCCTAGCTTAGGTACTTAAAACTAGAACAAAATAAATATAATTGTGTCCAGAGAAAGCAAACTGCCTGGAAGGTGCAGGCACAGTCACATTGAAAAATGCCACCTCATAAAGGCTGTAATCTCTCTCAGACAGATCTTCATTATAGCTAATCACTATTTTGCCAAAGGCACTCATGGCAACATATTTTTAGGGGAAGGAACAGGAAGGCAGTAGGGAAAAGGAAAAAATTTCTCAAGCCCCTGCCCTCTCACCTCAAAATTGAAGCCCAATGAGAAAGTCAAATATTTCACTTCAGCTGGAAAATTTTAAGAAAGAGTTCAAATGGAATATTGTAGCAGGTGAAATTGAAAACGGGACAGATAAGTGGTTGCAAGGCATATACTCCCTTCTGGCAATTTTTAATCAGGAATACAGGACTCTTAGGTGGAGGCAATATCATATACTTACACAGGGTTATATGGTCCAAGTAATAACCTTGCATTGGCAATAAATTAATTTTTTTCCTATAAAAGTTGGTTTCACTTTAACACAGATATCTCCACTGAAGGGTATGGGTGGATGTTTCCACATCAGCACACATGATCAATGCAAAATGAACAACTGTGCTCTCCCACTCCCTCCTGATGAAGCACAGATAGTCCAAGACAAAGCCTGGTTAATAAACCAGTTGTAAACAATCAGGGGAGACAGGCAGTGCACTGAGCTGTGAATTGCCTTCATACAAACTAGGGGATTGCAAGGTAGATACGGCGTGAGAGCCATCTTAGAACCAAGATAAAAGAGACAATAAAAGAGAAAAAGATAGAAGACAGCAGACAGACAGAAAGCAGCAGGAATATAATTTCCTTTAAGAATAATTGCATTCAATTTATTCTCTTACCTTACACTCCCAGTACTAAGTAATCTAATCAGATGCATAAGGTTTTATTCTACAAGGTACACATGAAGCATGCAATAAAATCCCCATAAAACATGACCTGTGGTGGCTCACTGCAGATTTCAGAGGATATATCTATTTTTTTTCTTTTCTTAACAAAGATCTTTTGCAGCCTTGTCTTCTCCTTCCACACCCCATCTCCCATGTAAATCTCTTCTCTTGGTTTTAAATATAGTTTTGCTTGTTTGCTCTTTTATTTTTTCTTTCTTTTTTTGTTTAGAGGCACTGGAGTTGAATCTATTTTCTTTAGGGTAGAAGGTCTCGCTGAAGCACCTTTGCTCATGGCTGTGAAATAGCCATCCTTTCTGAATCTTGATTTTGGACAGCTTCCTAAGATCAGCTTTTTACAACACTGACAATTCCATTTGATTCTCCCCTAATTCAGTCTTAATGTGGGAGAATATATAGGCTTTCAGAGGAGTCTAGCAGCACCTGTAAAACTTTCTTTTCCTTTGCTTTGCCAGTATGAACAGGACAGTTTCTTTAGTAGCAACAGTAAAATCTGAAGTGAATGTTTTCCTGCAGGAAAGCTGGACAGCTATTTCATGCATTTGATTTAGAAACAGAACTTAGGAGCAGCCAGGCTAAGATTGACACTCTGTGGAATAAACGCAACAATATTGTGGATTCACTTATTTATCTCACTTGTGTATGATGTATTAACAGATTTCAAAACTTAGTAAGTTTAAATTACAAAAAGTCTTTAGCAGAAAATATGCAGGTCAGGCTGTACTTCCCAAGTTAATTTATAGCTGTTCTCAGATTGCCTGCAGTTGTTCAACAAGCTTTGTACCAGACCCGTATTAGGAGGCAGGACCTGAAAGCAGCCCAAGTACAACCCCATCACACTGAGATGTGACATTTTGATCTCATTTCCAGCCAATATGTTCCAGAAGGCAATGCTTGAGGCAACCTCCAGTGTGCCAGTTTTCTGCCTCTGAAACCTTCACCAGAGGTGCTTCCCCTAATTTCAGCTGTGATGCCCACACATAAAAGAAGGGTCTCCTTTAGACCTGTAGACCGCAAATCACATAGGGCATCACAGATCACTATGAATGCTTTAACTCACTCCTACGACCAAACATTTTTCAGGAAATTCACAAAATCTCATTCTTCCAACTGTGCTTGCTGAAAGTTGCAGCCCCATCCGTGTGCTGCTTAGCAGCTCTCTTTATGAGTAGTCCCATGTGTTTGTTTTATTTACTACTTTGGGTTATCTATTAACTTATACAAGACCCCAGACACCCTATCACTATTAAATGTATACACGTACCTCATGTTACATTAATGATACAATATATATAATTAAAGTAAATCTTGGCAGCCTTAAAACTGTCAGTCTGACAGGATCTCAGTCAGTCACCTAGGAGCCTGTTTCATCTTCAAGGAATGATAGCCTTAGCCTTTCCATCAAATCTTTCTTGCACAGATACTGAGAACATCACCAGCAAGTTCAGATAAAAGAGCAGGAGAGTTAGAGTTATACCCAGACTCCTCACAGACCATCCTGCCAGCCTGATTTATGACAGGGGGACTTAACTGGGTGGACATCCAGCACAGAGCAGCATACCCTGAGGTGTCAGAGCCTTAGCCAGGGTAAAAAAGGGAAATGGCACCACAGTCACAACCATTAATGGGAACCAGCAGATGAGGATGCCTAGATCTACCCTAAAGCATGGTTCCTGGATGGCCGGTGGGAAGGGCCCCTGGCTGAAGGGCTGCTTCCCCATAACCGTACACTGTCCCACATCCCTGTATTTCCTGCTTTCTTGTCCCACTGCTCCAGGACACCCCTTGTGATCTGCACATAAACTCAAGCCTGTGCTTTTCTTCTCTGCTGTCAGCTGTGCAGCTTTCCTGTTTGCTTCTGCCACGAGGGAGGTTCTAAGGGTGCAGCTTCCTTGTATCATCTGTTTTCTACAAACCAAGTCCAACAGCTCCAAAAAGGGCTCTGTCCTACCCTCACAGATGGTTTAGTGGGCCACAATGGATTTTTCTACTTGATCTTCTAGCTCTGTGACCGCCACACAATGATCTGACATCCACAGAGTGTCCACCCTGAGACTAGGCTGGCTGCTCCCCTGAGAGGTGGGAGACACGAGTCTCTAACGCGGAGGAGGGGACTGTGTCTGGGTTTCCTATTTTTCAGGCAGAATGTCTACCCAATAACTGTTCTTCCTTGCCACCTCCCCTCTACTTGGTCATTCATGAATTAAAGGTCCAAACATGGAGCTTGAGGGTGCGAATCCAAGTTTCCAAAAGGAATCCATGTCTTCAAAAGACATGAAATTTTAGATGTTCCAATTCTTTTGTTCTTTCCTATTACCTGTCCTACGTGTGATGCCCTGCTGTGCCAGCTGTCCCTTGTGATCTCTGTCCTTAAAGCCTGGCTCAGAACTGCTCACTGCAGCCCAGAGCCTGACTCCTGTGCATTGGTGTGCTAATGCCTAAGCCTCTCTGGGGACAGGGGGACAGAGAATGGTCAGAGTAAAAGAAAATGAACACAAGCAGAGAGAATTGCTGTGCCAGGGCTGGAGGGCAGCAATGAGACACACTGAGGCTGGGAGGAAGCCACAGCAGCTCAAAGGGATTGCAGAAGTGTGACAGTGAAAAGAGGAGGCAAGGCTCTATAGGGACTCAGAGAACAAAGGAATGCTCTATAGGGATTCAGGGAACAAAGGAATGGGCAGAAGGGTCTGCTTCAATATCTAGACCATGCAGAAGTACTATAATCTCTTTAGTTTTTTTGCTGCTGAATACTCAGTGGCTCTCTCAAGTCGAGCATTTTCTTTCTAGGCTGCCTGATACAGCCCATTTCAGAGGTAAACGTTTTTTTCTCTTTAAGTAAAAACTCATTTTATAGAAAACAACCTCATTCACATACCCTTGCAAGGATTTTGATCCCTTTTTGGCATGCCCTTGTAACAATTTTGATCCCTTTTTGAAATGGAAAAATGTGACAAAAATGTAGTATAATATAATTCTTATTTTGAATTTAATAAACAATTTTTTAAAAATACGCAGGATTTCCAAGTTTTTTCTTCTATGCCATTTTACCCACACACATGATTAAATCCACTGCACTTTTGGTAACAGCAAAGTTAGAGGAACGAGAGGAAAGAAAGTGTTTGCATAATGAAGGCATGGACACAACTCCACAGCTTTGTGAGTGTGGCTATTAGAATAACCAACTGCTGGAAAATACAGAATGGCACATGTTTCATTTCTAGCTCCACTCTGGGATGTAAGAGAAAGCAATCACTGAATACCTTAAAGAGAGCTCTCTGCAAAGCAGACTGTGGTAATGGGTGTGGAATTCCCGAGCAGTTCATAATTCAGTTCTTACGCTAAACAAAAGGAGACAGCAAGACATAATGAAAGGGAAAGCCCATGGGGAGAGCTGACATGCCATGGACATGACTGGCCACTTTTTACTACTGCTGCCCTCCAGTAACAGAAGGCTGAATGTACTGTTTTAAATTTATGAGTAAATATTGGTATTTGTAGGGGTTAAACAAGATGCTGTACTAGAACCTGCCAAGCCTTTATTTATACCTAGCCAGGGGACAGGATGAGCATACACTGACAACCTCTTTTAATCCAATCACAGAGAAACCACCACAGGAATGGAAAGTAATTTAGCAGGCAGGCTTGTCTGACTTGTCCTCATTCTCTACACTGAAGATTTTTTATTTGTTGTCATTTTAGAATAAGAACATAAGCACATGGTAACAACAGAATACACTAGCATCACAGAACAGCAGAAACTGTGGTATTAAGCCTCAGAGAAAGCATTTTCAGAGACAGAATAATGAGCACTCATTCCACATTCAGGATTACTCAAACTAACGCAGCCTCCAGAAAAATTCAGCAGGATCCTGATGGGTAGTTTGCAAAGGCAGCTTGAATCATTTGGTCAGTAAAATCATGAAGTGTCACCTACTTCAAGTCCCTCATCCTCCACAAACATACATTCCCTGCAGAACTCCCAGGTGCCAAGCTGAACGCCTGCAGAGCTATTAGGGAGCGACGCAGGACTGTGATGGTACTTACTGTGTCCTAACTGGGGGAAAAATGGAGCATGTGTGGGAATAATGTGAGGAGAAGCTGAAACCCTGTTGGTAAATCAGCATTAGGGACTGTGATCTAAATGAGAGTGTGTGAGCATGGGCTACTCTCATTTCAGCAAAGAGGAGCAGATTGCTGAGACCAAGCGCTGCGATTCAAAGCTGTGTGACAGATCTGCTCTGTGAACCTTAGCAAGCCACCACAACTTTGGGCCTTCCTCCCTGTCTAAGGAGTGGGGGACTGAGTGGGAAGGGACATGTTCCAGCCAGCAAAAGTGCTGGGGCCATGCTCAGGGTCAGCCCTCTCAAACTGTTTGCCAACTAAAAAAAATGATGGCCCATACAATGGTAAAATATTTCCTCTGCAGATACTTAACTTTAAGAAGCTGCATTGCTCTTCCTCAAGTAAGATTACTTGGAACCCTTGCAATTAATTGTATTTTATGCTTATTAGTCAACAAGCCAAATGCTTCACTCAGAATATCAGTGTAATGAAGTGGGGAGCAACATCTGAGCACCAGACATTCAGCCAAGAAAAACATGTTGGTCTGGGAGCATGCAAGGATGGCTTTCTAGGGACAGAGGCTTGTGGTTTCAGTTTCCAGTTTTCAAGAAGACTCTGCTAGAAGTGAGACTTTACTAATGCTCCTGAGATCTTCCATATTTTCTCAGTGGAACATATGAAGCAGTATAGAATCCTCTCTTCTCTATTCATCGGATATTTAACAATATTGGGAGAAAAATTACCATCTCTGAGAACAGGAACTCTTTGCAAACTATGGCTTATTTGGGCTAATCAAATTAAAAACAGTGGAACAACAGTGAAACACACTGACAGTATAAGTTTCAGACCTTATTGAAGTCTTACAGCTGTCAATACAAAATGAACTGATTTTGGATGAAAGTGAACATGATGAAATGACAATAACATAGAAAACCTTTATAAAAAAAATCAGTCAAATCCTCCCTACTCCCAGAGAAACCTTACTTACTTTTCCAGCTACCTTGCATAAAAAGTAAACAAAGAGAAAATCCTGCTATTCTCATCCTTCTGCCATAAGGATTTCTTTCTACTTTGAAATTAGGAAATATTAATAGAAGGAGATTTCAAATGAAAGCAATAAGCTATATAAGCCTAGGAAAGGTCCTCCAAGTCTCCGGCAGATTTTCTTCTACTTTTTTTCTAAAAATCAGATCTAACAACTGTACAAGACACGATGCCAAGGCAGATCAGAGCATGGTTTAAACTTAGCTATTTTTACTCTCCTGTAACTTTTTATGTGCAACACAGGTTGATGAAATAGAATGTTTGTTTAAAGAGATGAGAGAATCACAGAATCACAGCAAAGTAAAACCCTACAGTTGCCTCTAAGGATATAAATTCCACAGGGGTGGCAGTTATTCTGGTCACATCATAGTGTGAAAACTGGGTCTAAAGAATCAGTAAGTAATTTTGCCTAAGCAAGCTACCCCTCAGCTATTTAGTCTTCTGCCACATGTATTACTATCAAGTTTACATATAAAATTCCTGTAAATCGTGCATACATTTTTGTGCACATCTGCTTCTGAGACTTATACCCATATATGTCTTGCTTTCTTCAACTAAACAAAAATAAAATCTTTGTTCTCCACCTTTCATAATTTTCAGTGAGATCACCTGCACAATTAGGTAGGACTATAATAGCTCTATGCCTTATAACATAATTTTTCCAGTAAAATGCTCCCTTAGTTTCAATAACCCTAAAAAATGTGGCAGAAAGACAGTATATTTATTCACTCAGCTGAATTTCCAGTGCTACATGCTGAATTCCTGTCACTTCTTTGTGATCTGCTTATATCCCACTGGCATTCTTGAGCCTCTGGTATCCCGACAGACTGGGGCCTTCCAGAATTCTGCCCCCATTAGTCTATTTCTGGAGACTTTTATTGCAACCTTTGATGAACAAGGACATGGAAATTGTAATCTGAGAGCTATCCAAATCTGTTTGTAGCTGGTGGCATGATGGGTTCTAACAAAGTGAAAATGATGGTAGGGAAAAAGGAGGAGGAGGACAAGAAGGACAAGAAGGATGAGGAATCCAGAGTCAAAACTCTTCAAATTAAGTCAGGAAATATTCTAGCACGCCTCTGCTTCAGGAATGTTTGTCAGGTTGGGGGAATATTATTATCTCGGGTCCTACAACAGGCATTCAGGGCTGGTAACATCAGTCAGATCTGCCTGTAGAGCTTTTCATCCTAAGTAATGGCAAACTAAAGCAGCAGCAGCAGCAGCAACATCTCTTGATGATAGTATACTTGGATTTCTAGGAAGCGGATGGGCTAAACCACATGGCAGATGCACCACATTCCACATTTACCTGCGCTTTTCCCGTCACTGTATTCTGACAATAAACTCTCATACTGGTGCTGATACACATTCATTTCTCTCCAGTCCTTTGCAAGTTGGCCCTCAAAAGAAAAGCTCTTTGCTTTTTAAATGCTTTCACATTTGCCTTCTCATACTGGAGGGTCCTCAGATGGCCCAGTCTTCTCTGAAGTTCTTTGTAATTTTCCCTGTTGGAAATGGCTGTTTATTTTAGGCTAATGGCAGTCTTGAAAGCTTAGTGGATGGGGAGAGAAAGCTATCTGGGCATATGCACAGGTTACAATTAGTTTTTCACTGAGTATATTTTAATTGCAAACAATTTTATATTTATCTTCATTAAAAAAGAAGCTTTGTTTATGTTTTTCCCACATACCAGTACACCAATCTGTGAAAAACTGAGTGATTTTTCTAATAACAGCTAATTGCTACAGAAGTACCAATGGATTTACTTATAAAATCATAGTCCTAATTCACAGACATAGAATGTTCTTCATTTCAACAAGGAAAAATTGTTCTTATTAAACCTTTCATTTGTTTGATATGAGGTGGAAGACTGTCACACTGACACTAAAGAAAACTGAAGATGTTCTTCAGGGAAGTTTTTAGAATCAAGATAAAGAAATGATAAGAATTTCTTTTTTTTGGTTCAAGTGAAAAGTCAAGTTAACCATAGGAAGGGAAATAGCAGGAGCTGTCAGAAATTGCTCACATTCTGAAGTTTAGGGATAATCCTCTAATGACCTTTGTAAGTACAAAGGTAATAAAAGAAGAAACTTTAATAGAAAACAAAAATGAGAGTTAACCCAGAGATTCAAAGGAATAGTCACTAAAGGGGTTCTGAATCTATACTGAGAAATTCCAAGATATGTTGGCTCTTCCTTTCAGATGTAGAAAGATCTAAAGGTCTTTAAGGCTGTATGATAAAACCTCTTTGTGAAGATGAAAGAAGTGTACTTTATATTACATTTTGGTTTGCACATGCATCATCATGGGCCATGCTGTGAAGCTGAGAGCCCTCAGAAACCCCACTACACTTTCAAATGACTGCTTCAAGTTTTAATGAACTGGGTGGACTTTCAAAATTTGTTTATTATCCATTTGCCTCAAATAACTTGGGACTAACAAATCACAACCCAAGCTTGCAGACTTTTTATCTATCACTAGCACTAGCCCAGGGGAAGCAAGAGAATGTCTTTGAACAAGGATTGATAAGATGTCTATTGACTGAGGATAAAGCTGAGCCACGCTGAGAAAGCAAAGTAGTTCATGGTGATTTCGTACAGCTAATGTCTGATTGGTGAAAAGGCACTTCTGAAACATTCTAAAATTAAATCAGTCTCAGTGGCATAGATGGATACAAAGTACCATTAAACACAAGATTCAGGCAAAGCAATGTACCCCCACAATGGCTTCTATAAAAAAAAGTCACTGAGTAAATACACAAATGCTTTGTCTTAGGTCAAAATTATTTTGCCTCCAAGACCTGGATTTTGATGATAAGTAACGTAATGAGATTGGACTGGGACCACCAAATTGTTTTCACTCAACATTTTTTGCTCTTGAGTACTCATGTACTCTACTGCTACAAAGCTCTGGCAACTTGAGTATTTGCTTTACTGAATAAACAAATTTCCAAACCCATAGTGTTGCCATCTACATATTTAAATTTTATTTTCACTGGTGACAGCAAACAGAAAGAGGCCAAGTGTTATTTTTGCTTTTAGTATATGACACGCAGTAAGAGACAAAAGATAAATTGAAAAAACGAGGCATTCAGGACATGCTCTGCAGCTAGAATGCATATAACTTCCTGACTTCAGGCTGTCAGCAACCCATTAACTCAGAGAAAACTGAGTTTGACACAGACATGAGACAGACTTGAGGGACTTTTACATTCAAAATTGTAACTTATTTAATTTCTGGGAACAAAAGAAGCCCAAAGGAACAAAGCCCTGAGAGTGGTCACCAGTGTACTCATGCTGAAAACAGGTGCTGAGGACTAAAAGAGGCATTTTAACATCTTTTCAAAGATATAATAATACATTAAAGACTTTTTAAGAAGTCTAATAATGTATTCCAGAAAAATCAAATGAAATATTAAGACACACTTTTTCTTCTTGGGGAAAATCCCCTCAATCTATTTTCTCTCATGATTTTGTCCCACATCCTCAGGGTTGGTGCTGCAGTACTGTCAGCAACTCCAGAGCTGGCGAAGGAGTGGAGGACTAAGAACAGACTGTGCCTCTTGTTTTCCCTGAGGTAGGTACTGAAGAACATGCTGCACCAGACAAAGCTACCTGGAACTCTGGATCCCTCAACCCCAGAGGCAAATCTGGCTGTGCACTTGATACCAACTCTGATGTCCAGCTTGGGTTTCACTTAAGGAGTGGTGAGAAGGCTGATGAAGCACAGCTTCAGCCATTTGTCACTATCCAAAACAAAACAACAACCCCAACAAGACCAGCAGGAGTAAGTGAGCCAAGTCAGTCCTCAATCTGGCCTTTTATTGTGAGGTTTATTGCCCCGGTAGCTCAGGAAACGCTTTTGAAAGTGGTGTACTTTAACATATAGCAAAATAAAAATGCTAATCGATAGCCCCTCTATAGGAGCAACTACCTTATGCCAATTAAAGTGCCTTAGAGAAAAAGAGACTTTTAAAAACCAATTTTATATCTTACAGTGGGGTTCGAGGTTGGGAGAGGGGCTGAAATCCAATTTCCCCTAAGGCAAGATTAGCTAAACACGATTTAACAGCAAGGTCTGCATGTAAAAGGATGCAGCTAATGTGCCTGTCTAGCTGCCATGTTGTAAGCCAGGCTAACTGCATTATAGCATCTATTAGGGTGTCGCACACAAATGTTACAGTTTGATCAATTCCCACTGCTGGCAGTGGTTTTTGAGTTTCAAAAGCAGGAAAAAGAAGCCCTTATATGAAATAACATGCCATTGCAATGTTTGACTGCCTGTTTCTGCTGTGCTTAAAGCTATGGAGGAGGAATGGTTGGAGAATTCTGGCTGAAACCAATCCCAAAATCCACTATTTCATACCACCCTCAGATGCAATCTATTCTGCAAACACGGCGACAGTTTATTATATGCCCCATAAAAACAAAGCCATGAGACAGTGTCTGTGATGAACAGCCCATAACCAATGCCCCAGTAAGGATGCAACAAGTGAGGGTTGTATAAAACTGGCTTTATTTGATGGAAAAAGACTACAAAAACTGGATGTTGAAGTATATAAAATTTTGTACAGAACAAAATCTGTAAAAATAAAATAAACTAAGTCTCTCCTGCATCCCTCTAGTGGTTGATTCACAGAAACCATGGTGGTCAGTCTACACTTGATTATTTAATATGGGCAAAGAGCCAGGACTGTAAGTTAAAAGTTCAGCTTCTCTACTGGCAGATGGTACTACAGAGGATGTTGTCCATCTGATGCTGTCCGTATGTGGGCTGAGGGAACAGCATGCTGTCACTCCTAGTCCTAATGAATTAGGAAGATTTGATGGAAAGCATCATAGAGACCTTATGAAATAAGGGGCCAAAATTTTCAACAGAACAAAAACCAAACCATTTCAAGAGTGAATATGGGAGAAAAATGAAAAAAAACAACAACCCACAAACGGAGGAAACAACACACAAAAGCATTCACAGAGAAGAGGGAGGACTGTGCCATTACTTGGAACTCATGAATAGGTGTTTGTAAGCTTGGGCTCCCTGAAGATACATCTGTATTAGTAATTTCACCTTTGCCAGGGAACACTCTTCTGCACTAGAACTCAATTGTCTCTGCCACTCATATGGTTTTGGTCTGGGCCAAATAACATTCTCCTAACAGGACAGAGATCATTCCCAAGAGAGACCATTTGCACTCAGGCACCTTCTCTTGATGAGTGCATGATTTTAAGAGGAAGGATGAAACCTGTTCAGTGCCAGCTGGATGTGTGTACTGGGGACCCATCATATGCATCCTTAATTTATTAGTGTAGGAATGGTCTGAGGGGCTTAATTAACCCAAAAGATCCCGGTAGTACTGACTTCAGCATCAAACCAGCTCCCTACAGGAACATATAGGAAGTCTAATGGGCTTTCACACAGGAAAGCAGTGTCTGTTAGATTCTGGGTGTCTATTAGATTCTGGGCAGCAGGCTCCCTTCCTTCCCCTCCAAAATATTCCCATCTTTTTTTTTAATCTCTAAGAACCTGATTTGCCAAGAGAGAGCAAATGGGTCCTGGAGGGCAAACTGTGCAATTCAGAGAGCAGCTGGGGAAATTTTCAAAGAAGAGATTTAAACTAGCTCTGTGACTAGTTGAAAGTTATGGTTTTCCCCACCTAATTTTAAGGAACTCTTCAAAAATTTAGACTCATAGAACTGCAGAATAATTTAGGTTTGAAGGGACCTCTGAACTGTTCAAATAACTTCTAATAGAAATATGGAAGTTTAAGTCTTTCATTTTGAAAGAAGAACTTGAAATCTAAAACAACCATAAAGCACCTCTTCTCCTTAACTATGGATAAGGTGAGGAAACTGAGATCTGCAAGGCAGTCTGCAAGAAGTACCAGCCTTGTAGCATCCCAAATGACACACCTCTATCCCAGACCAGGTGCTAAAATTTGCTGTCCAATCAACAGAGAAGATGGGCAGTCTTGTATCAATGCTTTTGTCCACTGATGATAGACGGAGACCAGTCGTTGAGCCACTCAGGAGCTAACAGTGTATCTGGAAAAGCTAGGACCAGCACTTAGAAACAGATTCAAGGGACCTAATCATAATTTTTCTTGCTGTATTTGAAGTAGTTGAAGTCTTGTATAACAGTGTGGGTCCTGGCTCTGGAAATGCTTTTGATCAGGTACAGCAATTTAGGAAGGATATAGTCCACCAACTTTAGTGAAAAGCACTATTTTTGGCTGCAGGGCCAGAGAGGCACTCATAATTCAGACTGTTTGGGGCAGCCACCTTTTAGTTTCTCTTTTTGTGTTATAAACGCTATCTGTAAATTATTTGTATGTAAGCAAAAATTATGCAACAACAGTAAAAAAGAGCAGCTGTACAAAATAAACAAGGTAACTTGCAGGAAAGGTGCAAAAGTAGGTAGAGGCTGCAATTCTGATGTCCTTGCTAGGGATTATTATATAGACGTTTGTCTGAGTGGCTTTATATAAAAGCTGCTAAAATACTATGGTTTACTGAAGTTTTCCTTCCTTTCCTTATACCTGGCTCAACATATAAAGTTCACAGAATCACAGAATATGCTGTGCTGGAACAGACCCAGAAGGATCATCAAGTCCAATTCCCTGTTTTGCACAGGACCATCCCAAAGAGTTACACCATGTGCCATAAAATTGTAATATAACTCTTTTTTCCATTGTTCATGGGGTCTCTGAGATTGTTATGCTGGAAACAATGAAAAAATCCCTCAAATAACAGAGTGAGAAGCCAACTCTTTCACCATTTTGCAGCCAGCATCCAAGGTATCAGAAGACTAAAAACTACATATTTATAAAAAGTCTTTTCTAAGGCAAATTTAGGAGAAAGATAGCAAAAAGCCATTCTGAAGAAGTATTTTACACATTCTGAAAATCAAGCTGATGAATCAAGCTTGCAAAAGCAAACAAACCTCAACTGGGTTTATTTAAGCTTCCAAGCAGACAGACACATGCAGGTGCATCCGCCTTTGGAGGAACAACAAACCAGAGATTACTACTACTTGCATATGGCAGTGCCTTGAGGTTCAGTCAAGGATCAGATGCCCACTGTGGGAGCTGCTGTCTGGACATGCAGCAGGAGGTGGCCCATTCCTCCCAACATTTGTGATTTATTGGCCCAAACTTGCAGCAGATGCTGAGGCTGTGAATGGTGAACATGATGCTTGCTCAGCACTGCTCATTCCTGGGCCTGGGTTATGCTCCACAGCAAGGTCAAGTCAGGGAATGAAGTAAAGTGAGATGGTTGTATATAAGACAGAGATGGAGTATATTAAGATGAGAAATCTTTATGACCATCTAAGTGTTGCCCTTGAAATGGAAAGGAACACTTATTTTGAGCTCTGGAGGGCTGAATGGCCAAGAGGCACTTAGTGAAATCCTGTATGGGGATAAGGCATCCGTGCAGGCTTGTTGAGCTCCTGTCACCTCAGACGCTCTGTGTTAAAGCAAACCCTAAGGCAACTTTAGGACCACACCCGCTACTCCCTCTCCTTGCATGATATTTCACACCTAGTCCATTTTTCCCTCTTTCTCAGCTTCCTTTTTTTGTCTCCTGTCTAACTAATTCCAAGCATGACCAGCTTTGGAATTAATTTAGCTGCATGATATCATCACCACGACAGGCTCAGCCAGCTTGAGCTGCTGCAGCCCAGTGTGAAGGAGAACGGGTGGGAGGAGAGGAGTGTGTGCTGGCCAGATGTCCTCCTGGAATGGAGAGGGACACCAGGGCCAGGGGCTTTGGATACTCGTGTGTCCTGAGCCTCTCTCTTCCATACATGTGCAGCAGGTGAATAAAGCAAAACAGGACTGTTTCTCCCTGTTCTTCTTACCTTCTTTTGCTTTGTTCATCCAAAGAACAGGGATAATCTTCCAATCTGCAGCTAAGCCTCCTCTACTTCACACTGTTGTCTTTCTCTGTGAGGATATCTGGCATCACCTTGAAGGCTGGCTGAGAAAAGAGGCTTGCTTTTCTGCTTCTTTTTAACAGTCCTTCAGCTAAAGCAAAAGGAGCACTCAGACTCTTCAATAAGGGGCCATGTAAATGCCTCAGTGAAATTAAAGTACTCCAGATTATCACAACGAAAAATATTATCTTTCAGGTTGTCCTTCCTTATGCTTTACTTGCTGATCTCAGTTGAAGATTAGAGAAGGTTGAATGTCCTTTTCAAACTCCATCTGTGCTAAATCTGTATAGCTTCATATTTAAGCTCTTCACAGCATTTTTGCTATTAAAAGTGCTACAAAGAATCAAGTCAAATTAAGGACAACATATTTCAGCAACTCTATGTGACTCACAGCGAGAGACAGGGCTCTCACATGCTCCTTCAAAACATTTCAGAAATGACACTCATTAATACAGTCAGCACTAAACTATGTTGGGCATTATCTGAGGCTGATGTAGTGTGTGAGTGTAGGTGCAGCCACAGACAAGACAGAAAACAGAGGGTATAAATGCCTCAAATTCCTGATCACTGCAGGGCCCTCCTCACCAATAAGAATTTCCAGTGCTGCTAAATTCCTGCCTCCCTCTTTTCCTTTCCAGGTGGGTGTGGCATTCTTCATTTCCTATATTTAACCACTTCTGCTCAACAGCTGCTGCCTTTTCCCCAGGAGCTGGTCAGCTGCATGGATTCTAAGAAAAGTGTTTAGTGTCCAACAGGTGCTGGATCTGGACTTGCATCATTCAGTGCCAAATGGCTGTGGGCTGCTACCCAGCTCTCTACGACAGGCACTTGCAGAGCCACTTTGATTTACAACACTCTAGTTTGGGTGGGCAACTCAACAAAACTGAACAAGTTCCCAAGCAGAAAACGCTTAAGGATCTAAGCTGCTGGTGATGATCTGGAGTTTTCTCCCTGTCTTCCTTTGGCACAGTACAGTTGTGCATTTCCATCTTTCACTACAGGTGGCAGATTTCAGGGAGGAAGGATACTGTGGCCCCTGGTATGCACTGGAATGTAAGGCAAGTGATCCTTGAACTCTCCTGAGAGATGTTTCGCACAAGGTTAACCATGACTGTAGAAGATGGGACACAAAAACCCAGGAGGTCCCTTCTATCCTTGCTTTTCTAAAACCCACTGCCATCCAAATAAATAAATAAGAATAATAACTCAGCAACTTTGCAGCTTTCTCCAAAAGAAAACAATACCTCGGTTTGTATCCTTCTCTCCTATTCTTCCTGGTTTGACTGGATCCATATTTATATATTCATATATTTTAACATATATACAGTCTTTTAATGAAGACTCTGTCCTTCAGCCTATTTCTGGCATCTGCAAGATGTTTCCCACAGTGCCACCAGCTGCTTCCCCAGCTGCTTCAAACCATACACACTTGGGGCCCCTAGAGCTATGGTCCTCCCAGCCATTCCCAGGATCCCCTACAGGAAGGCAGTGCCTTTGAGTGCCTGCTGGTTTCTGAGATGCTACCTAAAGATGAAAAGAAACCATTTTTGTATATACGGGTCATTTTTATGAAGGTAAGTGAATGAGCACATGTGGCTCAGAAGAAACTGAGGCCAGATAGTGGCAGTTTCACCAGGGATTCCTGGAAGACAAATTAGGGAAAAGGAATTCCAAGTAAGATGAACTATTTTTTCATTATAAAGCAAGTTAACAATAAAGCATAGCCATAGGAAGGCATATGTTTGAACAATTTGGAGCAGGCAAGATTCTCAGCACAAATCAGTGAAGGTTCATTGCTTTCATTACATCACTGATGGTTTACACCAACTGAAGAGCTGCCCACTGTGCATAATTTCTCTGGACCGGGGTAGAAAAACCATTAGGTTACATGCTCTTTTAATTGCTAATGAAACTGCAATCAAGACTACTTCCAAAGGGATTTCAAAATTATCTGGTTCCTTTTTCAACACAGAAAAGGAGAAAGGAGCTGGACTCTTCTACCACCACCAAGGAAAGTTTCAACAGCACTAGGAGGTAGGTTGCAACAGATATTACACTGCCAAACACAGCAATGATTTAACAAAAGAGAAATGTTAATAATTCCATAATTCATTGAAGTAGAAGTCTACCATCATTTAATAAGGAGGTTATGTTATTGTACATACTGAGTGCAGCTCCTTCTGCTTTGCTATAGATAGCTACTGTACTTAAAGTGGACATTAATGCAAATTTACAGTGAAACGCCGGCTGAATTACATATCACATCCCCATGAGACTATAATGAACTCCCCATAATTAATATTATTAATCATGGGCCTAGCACAGAGGGCACATATCATGCATTTCATGTCAAAGGTTCTTATTAATAAACATTCTCATTTTCCCAGATGGTGAGAGCTAGCAGCCTGCCAGAACTCCTTCTATCATTCAAACCTCTCCCAGCTTTATAACCCATAATAGAGCTCAGCTCTGTGCAGGTATCTCTTCCCTCAGACTTGGGGTGGTCAGCACTTTGTGGGAGTCACCAGGCAACCTGCATGATGCTTCAAAGCTCTGTTTTCACTGAAACAATTCCACAATAAATCTGCATGGGGTCAATGGGGCTCGAGAAGTGACCTCTACAACCCCTCGCGGCGAGACATGAAACACTGAGTATCTGCTCAAATGCTGCAGAAAAAGGAAGTACAAAACAGAGGTTTCACTTTGATTTTAACTCTCGCTGATATGCAGGGGTCTGTGCAGTAAGTCAGCAGCCCAAAGCTATCATGTCATCACAGCCATACTCATTTCTGAGATGCAGTTTTGCTGCAACAGATAACTTTTAAACTGCTCCTATCAAAATCTTTCAATGCCAAGAACTGAAAAAGCTCCAGATTCTTTTCTCCTAGCTGCCTGTAGTTTCCATCAGAGGTGAACAATATTTTTCATGTAAAGCTTTTTGTACTTTATCTTTCTTCTGGCTTCCTCTTTACTTTTCAACGGTGATGTGATGTCAAATAATAAAAATGTCACTAAATTCCATGTTCTCTTATGAAAAATCATAGTAACTTCTGCTAAAGATAGCTCTGCACTCTGAATCATTGACAAGATAATAGTTTCATTAATGTGTACTTTGGGACCCTATAGTTATGTATCTATCTGCACGCATCCCTGAAGTTACTATGGCCTATGTCATTTCCTCCTTGAGGAGCTTGGCATCTATGGAATCCAGAACAGCTCTGTGCATCAAGACTTACTTATACAAATTCTATTTCACAATTCTATTTCTTCTACTAGATTTTTTTTTACCCTGAAGTTATTATTCCAGTGTGCTCATACTATCATTCTCAAGTCTTCTTCTTTATTGCTATGGCAATGTGCTTCCCCCCTTCCCCCAACCTGACCTTTATTTCCTGTAATCATTTCCAAGTGGAAATCACCAGTGGGGTCATCATGGATGTGTCTGGTCATGGTGGCTGTATGCAGCTCAAAGTGGACACAGATAACAACACAACAGCCAAGGGCTGATCTGAGTAGTGCACCCACCTAATCACAGTGTTGAACAAGGTCTGACTCAAGGAAAGTTTGGGAGAAGTTAACACGTGTGGTTGGTATGCAAATATGACTATGAGTCAATTATCATGCTCCATAAATAGTGGAAAGCCCAGGGCCTGCTGAGCTCCCCTGCTTGGCAGCAGGCTGCACACGAGGATCTCCCCTTGGGTAGGGACACCTCTCAAGGTTACTCCTCAAAACTGAAAGATTCCTTGCCACAAGGGGTTCTTGGTAAGTGATTAATAGCATGCTAAACTTCGAAATCTTAGCTATATGATACAAAGGATTGGCTGCACACAGATAATTCTTTAAGACATGAACTGCTGGGACTAAGGCAGTATCCAGCAGCACCTAAACTCCTCCCTGAAAAGGAGTTTAGAATGCAAGTGGGTCCTTTCTGATCCTCATGACTGAAGGACAGGGTCTCCCTGACAATTTTGTCTGACCCTGTCCTCTCTACAGTAAATAATCAAGTGTATCTTGTCACCAGATTTTGTTTAACCGCTGCTGTGTTTACTATCAAACTTTCTAAAATCACTGTTTTATATCAACAAACATATTGGTGCTCACTCTTACGAGTGAAGCCTGTCACTCATCTACAAGAAGCCACTCTAAGTATCTTTGTAACAGTACAATTGCATCAATGCTGAGGAGCCGTGCTCTTCTCACTACAAAAATGCAATTAATCAAAAACTTCTGCAAGACAGATCCTAACAGCCCTTCTCAGTACTTGAATACCAGAGATGGAAGAAGCATCTTTTTTTCAGTGCAGTCAAGGAAAGATCAACCTGGCTCTTAACTAAGCTGCAATAAACAAACCAACAGTTTCACTTCTGAGCCTGTTTTGTGTCTGTTATCCATATTTAAGATGCTATTGCTTCACAAGCTGGGAAAGGAAGGCTGGCCTTACTTCCCACTCCTAATTTTAAGTGAAGAGGGGCCTGCTGCTGAGAAAGAGGAGAGCAATGATCTCACACCAGCTCTATCTGAGGAATCTGTGACGGCTGTTAACTGCTGAAATGATTTCAGCATTTTCAGTGCTGAAAATGATCTGGCAGGATAAAAAAGCAGTCAGGACTAAGGAAGTACAGTCAGCCAGGCTCAGACTTCATCTCAGGCATGCATTCGCTCACGGTGTTAAAAATGGCAGCAACCCAACATGTGGCGAGCTGAACTGCCTCCGTAAGGACCACAGCTGACAGCTGCTGTCACCCTCCTCAAGCACAAACCTTCTGGCCAGCACCTGCCTGCCTCTTCCTGCTGACCAATGCAGTTTGCTTGAGAGTTTTTGGGGCTATTTGCAGAGTTTCAAGAGTTCAAACTGACCATTTGCTCTACTCTCTGAAATCCTTCCAAGAAGCCAACTGGGAGAATAACCTAAAATCTGCCAGAATATACTGAGAGTTTTCTAATCTGTCCTGCATCTCCCAAAATGCCTCTCTGAAATAAAAACCTGTTTATAGGAAGAAAAAAAAAATCCAATGTTGGCAAAGGAAGTGTGAGAAAAGGGAGGGAGAGAGGGAAGTGGATGAAGACAAGCTGTCTTTTAGCAAGTACAACTGTTATTCCCTTTTGCTGTCTTCTTTTATCCTGTCCTGTGGGCATGTGGGCTAATTACCATGACTTGTACATGCCTGCTGCTGTATTACATGGGATTTATTACACAGAAGTCTTTGTTGGGAATTCTGCCTGTGTGGGAAGTAGTTAGATAAAAAAAAAGCAAATAAAAGTCAGAACTTTCAAAATCTAACTTTTCCTACTTTACTAGCATCTAGTGCCAGCTGCACAAGTCAATGAAAATTAACCTTCCCCCCTACCCCTTGGATATCCAGTAAACTCAGATTTGATCCGGATGTTCTGATTTCCACGCAGCTAAAATGCAATCAAATGCTTGATTTTGGGGGATAGATTTGCTTAAATTGTATTAATTCACAAGGATAAACACAATTAGTAGAGCTCATTAGCTTGCAAAATGTAATTTATTTTCTTGAATATACCCATTTCCTTGGATGAAGAGCTCCATTAGGTTTATTATATTTGCAAAGCTTATATAAAAATCCAAACCATGGCAACAAAGAGAAAATTGTTACTACACAGTCACAGCAGTCACTTTTCCATGTTAAATAAGTTTGGCATTTATTTATATTTAAATGAGAATATCTACCACTATCGAGACTGGGATATGGGGCAAGTTCTTATACAGAATATAATTAAAACTAATTCAAGCAACAAATGTGGCCTGAAATTAAAATAGCCCCCAACTTCTTTAACTGAAAAATGATTCAATGTTCTCCCTCAAAACCCCTGTTTGCTACTGCTTAATTACCATAACCAGCAATAGTAAAGGGACGCTGGCCGTTTACAGGCTCATCAGATGGGTCTGCATTTAGGCACGTCTGGTCTGCTTAGTGCTGTGCTTTAATTTTGCTGTGATATAAAGGCTAGAGAGTGGAGAAAATGAATACATGGCAAAGTACCTGTCATTACTTGTATCATATTACTGAGGTATATTCTATGTGCACAATACGAAGGCGGCTGGTCCAATTTTCACACTGTTATCATTTTTGATATTATACTGTCTAAAAGCAGTGACACACAAAAGAAATGCTTTTATCATTCTCAGTGCAAGGATGATACTAATTACATCATCTGTCATCATTATACAGCTAAACAAAACTTTTCTTTCATAGGAAACTGCCATTTAGCAAATTAACGGGTAATGACCCATAATATACAGAAGATTGAAATTTGGGAATTACACTCACATTAGTTTGTTTTCTGCTTTCCCCTCAATTTTAGTCCCTGATACATCATGAAAAGGAAGAGAGATGGAGAATTTCTTCAACTATTTAATTTGCCAATAGCCCTAGTGTCCTTTGGAAACTGATGCAGGATCATCTCCATCCATATCAGTGAATAGTTTCGTTCTGCTTAATGATACAGACAGTCTGCCAAGCCAGTAAAAGCCAGATGTTAGTACAGTGATGCACAGAAACCTGCTGCTGGAGCCAGATTTTCAAAATCAGACATGAAACAATGAGCCTACATTTCCTGCCAGATAATGGATGGATGCCTGGAAATCAGGTACCGGGGTGTGAGTTGCCTCCTGAAGCCTGACCAGGTCACGTAAGATGATGGCATGGAGGAGGTATCTGAGGTGTCCCAGCAAGGAGCCCCACAGTAAGGCCAGGTAGTGTGAACTTCCCGCCAAGAGCCCTCCTGCTGCCTGGACTCTGCTTTGAGCCTGGTGTAACACTGCAGTGAGCTGTGTTTGGGGAATGCTCAAATGCCATTACTGAAACAGAGATCTGTAGGGATTACAAGAGGCACAAACCATCGTGGATGAGTCCTTAGTGCAAACTCCCACGCTTTGGGAAAGAAGAAGAATAAAGAGACTTTATTTTTGATTATGTATGATCATGCTATGTTCTTTAACATAGAAGCAAACATAGGGTAGCAGGTGGATAACAGTACAGATTTTAGGTGTCAGGTACTTACTACCAAGACAATGTAACAAATTCATCTAAATGCAGAGAAGTATATTTTAGACAGTTCTTTGCTCAATCTGAACTTCTGTGGCCCAGATCAGTTATTTTCTTTCATCATGTACCAGTTACAATATGGGGAAAATAAAAAGGAAAATTCTGTAGTGAATTAAGAATAAAAATAATGGCAAAGACTAGTGAATTTTATATGAACCAGCCATGTCAGTGGAAGTTTCAGTCACCAGTAGGTGTTTCAGATACAGTAAGAGCAATTAAGAACTTGACCTTTCATTCCCATCGTCCACATCAGGGTGTTTAGGACTTTTCTCTTGCCCATAAAATGATTTCCTGACTTAAGTGAAATTCTGAACTGAATGTATCTGTAAAGTAAGAGGAGTTCTCAGTTCCAATTTATCATTGTTAAAGTGGATTAAAGGATTTTTTATTAGTAACACTTAGAGCTCACTTGTTCATGCACTTGGAGACTTCTACCAGAGGAAACCCTCCCCAGCAGACAGCCAGGCCAAATCAAAAGCTGAAAATGAGCATGTGATGAGCACATTACACAGGCTGATGAGGACTGTGATGAGCTGGGAATTAGTGAGGAAGCCTTTGAGAAAAGACTGAGCGCTGGTGGAAACCCGAACACGGCTCTTGTCCTTTTCTGAGTCACTGCTGAACGAAAAGCTTAAGCCCCCTGCGGGACACCATCCTACTGCAATGATGGCTCCTCAATGAGGAACATAAGCCTCTCTCTCAGCACTAACCCTCTTAGCAGGCCTTAGTATTTTAAACAGTATAAGACAGCACTGGAAATTGTGTGAGATAGCAGTGTAAGTAGAAGTTCAACAAATCCTGAATCAAAACTGTAGACAATATATGCCCAAATTGTTTTCAGTGGTGCTAATGAACTGATGCTTGGTAAATGACTGGATGTATCATATCCAGAAGTAGCTCTCCACAGGCAGAAGAGGAAAGCCATCTTGATCACAAAGAGGGGCTTGATGTGTTTGTTTACTCCACCCAATAGGCAAATACTGTATTAATTTTAAGTGATTTGAACCAACATTATCAAAATGCTCTTTTAATACAAAGACAGTAAAATAATTTAATGAAAATTGTTCTTTGTTATAATGCCAGCTCCTCTGACAGAGGAGCTATGCTTATGCTGAGCTGTCTATCTGCTGAGATTCTTGACCCTACCCATGAAATTTAAAATGGGATTGATGAATTCAAGGTGTTAAAGTGTGTAAGTGTCTACATCACATCTCTGGAAACCCAGTTAGTGCAGTAAAGAACCAAGAGTGATGGGCAACCAGAGGAGCCCAGTGCAGCCATTACCACACTGGGCCCTGGTGACCTCCAACATGCTCTGGGATAGCCAAGTCCCCCCAAACATCCAGAACCTGTGGGAGAGCTCTGTTCCCCCAGCACTCAGCAACCATGCCAAGATGTGGTAACATATCTAGGATCTACATGGCCCTAGCTGCCTATGCTTTAATGACTGAGTGACATTCTCACTTTCTAAATTTAAGCAAGGGAAGGAATCTTACTTAACAGACCTGATTGCCAGTTAGGGCTCTTATAACCAAGACCTCAGTTTTGAATATAAATGATTTATCTTTCTCATTTATTAACCATGTAATAATAATCCAAGATGCTATCACTGTCTTTTCCTTATTACAGTGTCTTTTTTTATACATTCAGTTTTCCATTTAAGATTTTAAGTAAATGTCTCTTCATCTGTTTTTGGGACATAAATTCAAGATTCAAGGGAGGTTCCTTGAATTCTCCTGGTCCTCAGTTCATAGCTGACAGAAAACTACCAACCCAACCAAACACTTTCCTCCCTCCAAACTTGAAATAATATTTTCAGTGTCTTTGCACAGGCCTGGACTTTGTAATTATAACCTAGATCCAGTCTGGATAATTATAAATAATATCCTTTAAACTATCTATCCTATTTCACTTGAAGGAAATATGGGTACCCCTTTTTGGGGGTACCTAGGTGGCCCCACTCCACTTCCAGGGCTGGCTACCCCCTAACCCAGTGAGAAATTATATTCAACCCCCAACATTCTCAGTGCATTTGAATGGGTAGAAATGGGACAATGTTACAAACTCAATACACATAAAAGGACTTCACATTTTTTAAATAGGTCCCTTCTCTCATTAAAACATATTTTAATATTTAGAATTTATCTTCTAAGTCTGTTAACACATTATTTCTTGACAGTTATATAGATCCTCAGTACATAAACAACCCTTCTCTACTTTCTGTACAACACAAAAAGAAGACTCCAGGAAATACCAAAACTTACTGAAATACTGAATCTACCACCTCAACATCCACAAATCTGGACAAAAATACGTGATACAATTATTTCCTGGCTTTAGTAAAATTCTAGATTGAGTTTACCCTTAAAGCCAAGAGGATCTCTCAGCACCACTTTATCTCCCCAAAAGTGAGTGAATTAAGGCAGCCCTGACTGATAACACTGAGACTCACTGCACAAGGTTTACCCATATGGCAGTTTTGAGAGAAAGAAAAAAAATAAAAGAATAAAGTAATGATGGCTTATCCAAAGGCATGAGGGAAGTTCTAGCAAAGAGCTGTCCAACTAATTTAATTTCTCGAGAAAGAAATTCTTATTGGTGTGGGCTTTTCACAGATAGGCTCTTCTTGAAATGTAGAGAATTTCTGCTCGAGAGCAAATTTGACTGTCCTTGAACAGCTGATCCTTGGACAAGATGTCAAATTTACTTGTACTGTTCCAGCAAGTAACATACAATGAAGAGTTTGTTATTCTGGAGCTGAAGGAATATAAGCCGCTGTTCTTGATAAATTTCTACAAATGAAAGAGAGACTCATGTATTTGTTTGGAGTGTGATGGTTCTTTACATATGGATGATTAAATACCTGTATCTGTCTAAACCTGAAATCACTTGAATGATTCCTGCTGGAGGTACCTGTTATCCATCTAGAAAAAAATCTTCTAAAATGCTCCTAAAAAGTGCTTCTCTATTTGGATGTTCAAAAGGGGTTCCAAATCAGATCTCTAACTATCCTACGGAAGAACAAACAAAACCCTCAAAGAAAATGGCACAGTATGGCCATGATAAGAGAATATCTAGAAGAAAAACATCTCAACACAGCAAATTCAGCCATCGAGAGAATCCACATCTGTAACAAAGTTCACGCAGCATGCTGGAAAAGGCAAAGAGCAGAATCTTGTATTTCCTAGGTTACAGGGAATCTACTACCACGGCTCCTCCTTCTGTTTTCCACAGGATGGTAGTGTTTTGTGCAAAATGATCCTTGGTTTAAGGAAACCACAGCTTGGGGATGCAAGGAATATTTTCCTTTTCCTTCACAAGGAAAAGGTCACACAGAGGAGTTGGGTTTTATATTGGATTTGGATACTCTATAAATGAGTCAGACTGAACAGGAGTCAGACTGAACAAGCCCACAGCTGCTTGTAAGACTTCTTTGATTTTAGCTGATTTTGTCTTTTTTTGTACCATCTTCCTCATCCTCACCCAATTACTTCTATGGGCAGGTTGATGAGTAAAACACATTTTGTCTCCCTCTGAAACATCAGAGAAATCATAAATAAAAACCATAATGTGCTTTTTAATCCTACATTCTTTTTATTTATTTTGAATAATGTCAATGAGCAAAACTGTGCAAAATATAACGTACAAAGTCTTCAGGCAACCCCTCCATTCTGTTTTAAGTATTGCACAGTCATATGATGCAAACTTGACTAAGCATCTTATCACCTTCCCTAGGCAAATGCTCCTGACTTAAACAGTCCTGGTCAAGTATTTCTCTTGAACTTACTGATTTTTTTTTGCAGCCCAGGGATTTTTCCAGTACAGCAGTAAGTACATAAAACACTTAATGCTGTAATTTTCTGAATTTATTGGACAAAACTTCAGGCTGCTTTTGTTTGCACATCTAGATGGTGGAAGTTTTGTCTATGAGTAGTCATTTCTGCAAGCTTATCTACCCTCTTCCTCCTGATGATTTCATCCCTGATGATATTTTTCAGAAGATTTGAGGTGTTAGGTAATCCCATATTATTATTATTTTTATTTTTATTATTAATATTATTACTACTATTATTATTCCTGTTGTTATATTGACCATGACTCAAAGCCTGTCTCGCTGTGGGACAGTGGACCTTATCATTAGCAATCTCAAGGCACAGTAGGGTAAGAAAAGTCACTATTTGGAAATGTTTGCATTTCACAAATCTGTTCAGTTTTTTTAATTTAATCTGAATGCAGTGAGACACAAATGATTCTTCTTCGGTCAGAATTTAGACACTGCTCCATGAAGGACTGCTGATTTGAAAAAAAAGCACTTCCACTTTCTTGTAAGGAAACCAAAACTCATTTGCAATTTAATAAATCTGCTTCTCTGGAGATCTCCAGAGGTCACAGAATAGCCCATTTTGGGAACATTTATGTACATACATAAATGCACAGTCTGGCACTGGACCTAGCTTTTTGAGTTTGGACTGAGTGTGAAGTCCCCATTCTCTGCTGACACTTTAGCAGCTATAACTTGACTGTCCACGTTTTAAGTCATGATATTAAAAGAAGTGGAATTATGCTGCTGTGAAGAAGTAATCTTAGTGGAAAATTTTGGGAAAAGCCAAACTTGTGGAGCAAACTAAATGCTCAGGAAAGGCAGCTTTAAAGTGGTTCCAGGCGCAGTTGGACGGAGTGACAGGGAGCTGATATGTTTCCTACTGCACCCAAAGGCATGGATACAGACAAAGCTGCACCTAAATATGTGTCAAGAGTTGAACAAGACAGATGACCAAGGGAAGACAAGGTCACAGAAACCAGATATTAAACATGAGTTCTGAAAGGAAAATGGCAACTCTGCAAGTATTTTGGACAATTAATAACTTTTAGAATATCCAAATGCAGTTCCAGCTAACTGCAAGGGATTGCTGGAACAGTATTTGGAAGGATGGATACGTGGATGGAGACATGGATGGACGGATACATGGATGGATAGGCAGTCTGCCTGAAAATTTGGTCTGTATTTATGAAAACTCGACACTTATGTATTCTGTGCCAAAAGAGATCCTAGATTTTGATTATCATCCAGCCCCTGAGAAATTCTGCACCTTGTGAATACAGTGTTGTGTGGACGGGAGAGAAAATAGTAATTCAACAGAACTCTGCCGCCTCTCAGACTTATGGTGAATGCATTTGATGGCCACTGTCATGGACAAAACTATATTTGGTATGAAACCACATTCTAAGCAAACTTAAGACTACAGAGTGGGAAGGAATTAAAGACAACTTCAAATGTATCACTGTCTAATTAACTAGGTGGATCTGCAAATGATGACATATTATCATGCAACAGTAAAATGAAAGTTCTTCAGCTCTGTATTTTCAACAGATAAACTACAGTTGCAAATCTGACATTTATTTAAAAAACAGATGTACATAAATAGCAGCAGGGACCAGATGACTTTTAAAAGCAGGTTCAGGGAGTTTTGACTCACTTCATCAACGCCCTAATTTATTTTTTTTATAACCCACGTAAAATATTGGTGGTGCTGAGAAGATCCTCCTCCAGTTGAAATGTGAATTCTCAAGTCACTGACATACTGAGCGATGTCAATCAAAAGATAATTCAATCACATTTTTTATGCTGTATTTCAGCAAGGCAATGTTCTAGGATGATTACAAGTCCTCTTTCACTCTTCAGTGCGGTAAATCTCTGTCATGTCATGACCTGACCGACAGTGACATTAAAAGGATAGCAATTACAAAAAATACCCTGCTTGGACCACAGAAAGGGGAAATGTATTTCATTTCACTCAAGTGATGGCTTAGATACTCTCATTAACTTCTCAGTCCTGTTAAGATTATTTTAATCAAAGAAGATGGTAACTAATATTGATAAAAATTTATTTTAGAGGACCTGTTTGCTTTAAGTTTATTACTGTGCATGAACAAGCTAAAACATGAGCCAGCAGCGTGTTCTTGCAGCTAAGAAGGCCAGTATTATTCTGGGCTGGCTGCATTAGGCCAAATATTGCTATGAGATCATAGGAGGTGGCCCAGCTCCTCTACTCAGCACTGTGAGGCCTCACTTAAAGTGGCATGTCCAGTTCTGGGCTCCTCAATACAAGAGAGACATACTTGCAGAGTCCAGCAAAGGACCATGAAGATGACGAAGGAACTGGAGAACCTCTCCTACGAGTAGGGGTTGAGACAGCTGGGGCTGTTCAGTCTGGAAAAGAGAAGGAGGCTCAGTGGGATCTCATCAATGTATATAAATTGAAATTACATAAACGTATATAAATTGCACCTGAAGGGAGGGTGCAAAAAGGCTGGAACTAGGCTTCTTTCATGATCCTCACTTGTCAGAACCAGAGGCACTGGACACAAACTGAAACACAGAAAGCTCCCTCTGAACATGAGGAAACATGTTTCTTGAGTGGAGGTCACTGACACTTGCTCAGGGGCTTTGTGCAGTCTCCATCCCTGAAGATATTCAGAAGTCATCTGGATGCTGTCCTGGGCAAACAGCTCCAAATGACCATGTTTGGCAAGGGGGCTGGACCAAACAACCTCCAGAGGCCCCTTCCAACCTCAACCATGCTGTGATTCTGTGAACTCTTATTCATCATTACCAAGATGAGCTTACAAATGACCACTACTCATCTGTGCCTTGGTACCATTTAGGCCATCCCAGGAAATCACCACTGCTCAAAGGTAAACACAGTTAGAGGCGCAGTAAGATGCACAATGCTAACGCTTCCATGCTGACCTAACCCTGCTACAAACATCGGAGAGAATGCAGTTATTTCTGTTGTACATTTCCTTCCCTACAACTATGTGGATACATATCCATATATATGTATATACATGTACACAAACACACCATGCAATTTCACATATCATTTTATATCCATAATTTTAATAATCTATTTATCTCTGTACCTTTCTAGACGAAAAGGAGGTTTTCCTATGGTTACATAAGCCAAGTATTCTGGTGCAAGGCAGAGAATGGAAAAGAAGCTTTCTAGAGTCTTCATCACACAATATCTTTTAACGAATGTTACTACAATAACAAATGTTAGGTTACATGAAGAATTTAAACACTCTCCACCCCCCAGCATTCATGTCTGGAAGTAGGCGCATTCACAGAAATGCAGGTCAAGCTGAAATCCCTTTGAAAATACAGCCTTTTCTAAAGAAAAACTTGATAGTTATTGACAAAATGTTGTTCTCTGCCTTGTTACTATTCATGATTAAGGAAAGTAAATATTGTCTGAGGCCTAATGAGAATTCCAATGCAATAAAGTCAAGTGTGAAAGGTGCAATCAATAAGTGATGATGCAACAGTATTCCTTTGTAGTTTTGTTATTGTTTAGTTCATGCTATTTGCTGATGCTTGAAAATGAAGTGTTAAGAAATTAGTGTTACAAGGATTAACATTCAGATTTTATTTCTGATATTGTTATGTTTCTACAGTCATTACACTCTGAACACTAATTAGCATCTGCTTTCTTTTCCCACTAGTTAAGGACTGCAAACCAAAGAATTATAGAACACAAATACTATGGAAACGAACATCAGTATTTTCCATTAACATCTACAAATTAAACCCCATGATGTCCATGGTTAATTTTACACTGCAGGAATAAGTATTGCAATAAAGTACTGTATTTTCCTCACTTTTTGTGTTAGAAACTATGCTTCGAAATATATCAAATTTATGAAGGGAGTGTTATTTCCAAATATGTAATAGATCTCAGAGTCCAAGCTGGAATGATTATGTTCTACATGATATCACAGGTATTCACCAAGGGCTCAGTTTTGGATCTACAAGTCTTGAATGGACGCATACTGCTCCAGGAGACAGACAAGGACTACATCTCAGTTACCCAGTTTCTGCAAGGAAACCAATCTCTTCCAGTCCTTCATCAGACTGAGTGATTCCTCTCTGTTTGGCTCAGCTGGATTAGCAGACACATTGACATTGGTCTCTGCCACTGTGCCATAGCACAGGACACTGGTACCTTGTGTCAGAAATTGAAGGGATGATTTTCTCTCTTCCCTGTAGGCACATTGTACAGGTGACAATTAGTGCTGGCCACATCATGTAGCCTGAAGATCCTGAAAACCAGTTTGAATATTCTTTGCAACTCTGTATTTTCTGAAGAAGCCATGTAAAAATTTGGCAAAGAGAACTTCAGCGGTATTTCACTGAATACGTTAACAATTAACATCTTTATGTTTCTGAATATTCTGAGGTATCAACTGCTCTGGCACTTTAGCTTATAGGGTAAGATTTAGAACATGGATGGAAAACAAGGGCTGGTTTTGTCCTAAATAGTTGGTTACATGTCTGTGTTAAGGTGTCATGGCTTTTGAAGTCAGCTACGAGTATTTGGCGTTAATCCTATCCAAAGGGAAACTACAGGTCAAAGCAGACGCCTCCCAAAACTCCTGTTCACTGTGTATGGTAAAAGACCCCATGCATTTCACAAGGCAGCTCTACAGTTCTTCATACATTGCTAAAAGCAATAATTCCTTTGAAACTTTATTTCTGTCTCTTGTAATGTAACAACTTTACAAAATCACTAAATAAATAGATCATGTAGTTAAAGTTAACTTCTGTTTGAAGAACATAACCCATTCTGAACAAGAAGATCCTCTAATTCATGCACCATTTTTCTTACAAATAGTTTCAATGGAATAGGTAAAAATTAGCTGCAACACTGGAGAATGAACACATCTGTTTTATATCATGGTTCTTGTTATCAAAATGCATTTTTTGCAGAGCCATGGGAATGACTGTTTCAGTCATGTGAGATCTCTTGACCTATTGCAAATAAAACAGCAGTGCCTTTAACTTTTGGCAACTTATTTGTTTATGTGTATTTAGAAACAGCTGAGGAAGAAACCTAGTTCTGCATGAACACAGTATAAAATGGCCCATACACGTACACAGCCAAAGGAAAGATAATTATGGGAAATAAAACATGATGTTTCAAATCAGCTCCCTAAGAAAATCTAAAAATATAAGAAACCCTATCATATTAACCAGAAAGATCTGTTCTTTCACTTAAGGGATAGTTGGGCAATTATTCAAACCTGGACAGGACTGGATTGTCAAGTGAAATAATAATTCAGAGTTCCACAGGATAATGAGATAGATCTCAAGGCCATTAGCAGTGGCCCTTATTATAATACTGGCCAAGGCTCCCCAAGAAAGAGAGAGAATATTTAAATGAAACTTGTAGGGAACTAGTTTGAACTTGTATATTTGAACAGCTCAATACTGTCTCCTAGTTTCCATTCATTATTGGAGAGAAAGGTATCTACCATGTAAGACTGAAATCAGTCAGGCTTTCGAGACTGAAATCCCTGAGGGCAGAAACTAAAACATAAAATAATTGGATAATCAAGCCACATTGAAATTCACGGAGTTTATATTAAGAATCTTATTCTAGTGAGATTTTAAGGTCTGGTTCAGCACCCAGTTGTCTCCTCTTTCCTGATTGTTTCTCTCTCATTCAAAACAAGCAAATCCAACATATATCTTCTCTGACTTCAGGTGTGCCATGAAGAATTACAGCTTTAGATATAAGGACTTTTTAGGTTGGAAACAGAGGAAGGGATTACTTTATCTCTATAAAATAGGTCCTGATTATGAGACATTTGTATATGCATGCTTCATTCTGTTCTGTTTGTTTGCTTTTAACCACTGTGGGAATAACTCAATAGCTGGTGGTCACAGAGAAGCTCCCTAATCCCTGGAAAAACAGTTGTCTAGCCTGCAATTTGTGAGGTACAGTATGGCTAATGTGTCAGCAGTTGTCATGAATTAGAAATAATGCTTGTTTTAATATTCTCCTTATGATCCTTCTCCTAGGTACAGGAATTTCCAAATACAGGAGCAGATCTAGGTCTGGCATGCCTGGCATCCTCCAGTGAGGGACTCGGCTCTGCACCTAAATGAACATCTCCTAGGCTGACTGGTCTCTGGGGTGCTTGGACTATTAGGCTAGACCGGGGTTTACAGCAGGTTAAGCAAGAAGGCTGACTAAGAATTTGTAAATCAAATATTAAAGACTGATTAAATATTTTACGATCTTTTTACTTAGGCTTTGATTTGAAGTTTACTTCATCTACTAGCCAGAGATCTGCTGAAGGTTAATTGATGGAGGAAGAGTAAATAACAGCTCGTGCTGCTGGCCCTAAGTATGCGAGGCATTTAGGAGTATTCCTAACCTCAAGTGAGCAGTCACTGACATGCTCATTTGTCTCACCAGGTTAGTGTCACTAGGGCTCAGATATGTGATCAAATTACTGCCGTGAAAGTGGTTTAAGCTTATGTGTTTTCCCTTGTATTGTATATTTGCACATGTCTCCAGTGACACCAAGTAATCCTTTAAATTGCGTTAATTTGATCATGCATCTGAGTACCCAGTGCAGAAAATTGGGATAGGTGGCTATGGAAAGTGGAGATGATGTCTCTTAGAAGACAAATAGCTCCTATGGAGGAGAGAGACATCCAGTAGAACTCAGTCTACCAGGATAGAGTATAAATCTCTCCCCTTTCGCCTTCCACAAAATCAATGGTTTGTAACTTCTAAACGTGACCTGACAAATTGCTTTTGTAGACTTTGGGCTTTTTTCTTCTTTTTTTAAAGGGAAAGAATTAACAATACTCTTATAATTGTTGGTTAATTTTTGGCTATCCAACTGGGCTAGTGTAATTTAAAACCCATCTAGAGAGAGCTCAAAGAAAAATTCAGAAGCTCATTATCCAGCAAGAGCCCTCACCATAGAGGTTTGGAGTTGGAAACTTTAAAGCAATCCCAATATCTACTTTTACAAAAGTACTGCTGAGATTGTATCTGAGCTCCTTTTCAAGGGAACTTTGGTAAGGGTTTACACATACCAAAGTACAATTTATGTAAAGAGCAGGAAGAGTTATTGGACTAATCATTTTTAATAGAGATTCCTTGTCTTTAATTCAGAGCTACACAACAGAACTTAATAGCTTGTGGCAAATAAATAATTTACACATGGATTGTGTCTGAATAGAAATGCATACATAAAATATCACAGACATAATGAAGGTGCTGATTTTTACAAAATCAATTTAATTGATTTTGCTGAAAGGTCTGCATTAATATTTTTGGAAGCTCCATTTTGCTTTACCTGTACATGGGGCCCAGTCGTGATTTGTAAGGGAGGAAGAGAAAACTCTCCAAATGCAATTAGAAACTTGGAACACAGAGCATTGGTAGTTTTGAAGTGTCTGGGGTAAGACACTCTGAAATAACACTCCACTGAGACCTGGTAGAGGGGCTCATTTACAAAGTACTCCTCAGAAAAGGTCAGCCTCTTAGAACGCTCATGACTATTCAGTCATGTGCTTTGCAGCATTTGAGCCCAATGAAGCTGGTAATGAAGAGTTTTCCCCTTAACGCTGAACACGTTGTGCTGTTCAGCTGCAGTCAACTTTAACTTGTGTTTGGCCTGAGCTCCTACCAGAGCAGGGAGAAGACAAGGGTCGAAGAAGGAGGTCATTGTTGTGGCAGACGCACAACTGCAGCCAGGAGAACAGCGGTTGGATGGAAACATGGGGTGTATTTCACAGGGAGAGGCATGGGATGATAGCTGCTTTACCCTTGGGAACACCAGCTTATCTGATGGGCCTGAAAGCTGTTTTTCACTACTTTTCGCCCACAGCCTGTCGTACCTCCTGTTAACACGCTGCTTTTTGTCGTCAGTAACTCACAAAAGCTTTGCGTTTTAGAAAAGCGTGTGGGCAGCCGCCGTAGCGGGCCCACAGAGAGCGGCAGGGACGCCAAGGGTCAGCCGCCGCCCGCCCCCACTGCGCGCCCGAGGGGGCCGAGCCGGCCTTACCTTTGGGGTGCCAGGGGTCCGTGAACTCGTACTTCCCCACGCCGATCGTCCGCAGCATCTGCACCCCGTTGGTGTTGTCCGGGCCGCCCACCGCGGCCGCGTTGGGGGGCAGCGGGGCAGCCGCCTGCCCGTTGGTGGCGGGCGCTCCGCTGGGCAGGGCGGCCGAGGGCAGGGCCGGTGGCGGCGGCGGTGGCAGCATGGGGCAGGCCAGGTGGCCATTGCCCACCGCCCCGGGGCCTGGGTGGGCCACTGGGCCCACGCCGCTCATGGAGGACATGCTGAGGGGCTGGCTGTTGGTGTACAAGGGCTGGCTCTGGAGGTTGACCACCATGTTGCTGAGGGGCTGGGAGGGCTGCGGCTGGAGCTGGTAGTGGCCGGGCATCAGTGGGAGCTGGGGGGTGACGTGCGGCGGGAGGGAGGGCGTGACGCCGATGACGGGGGCCTGGACGTTGGCGGCCGGGCTGAAGGTGGGTGGCTGTGTCATCCCGTAGGAGTGCGTGATGAGGGCGGGCTGGCTGCCCGCTGCCACCGTGGTGACCCAGGGTGCTGCACCTGTGGCATGAAGGAAGGCCGGCAATGGCGGTGGGCTCAGCACGGGGGAGAACAGACATCAACACCCTCATCCTTCCCCTCCCGCAGCCGTGGATGGCACCGACACGCCCCGCTGCACTATACCTAATGCAGTTTGGGATCTGGAGCCGTTCCCAAGCAGTAAGTGCATAAAATTGCTGCAGCGATGTGAGCACAATTGTTAAAATACTCATCAGGTGACATGCGGCATGTTTGCGGTTTTATGTATTTTGCACTTTATGCAGCTTAAGCACACGCTTCCAAGAAAATTAACCTCTTTTCCTGCTGTGCTTTCATGGCTCCCTGACAAACACTCTGTGTGTATAATAATGGTGCTCCAGCCACTACAAAGACATTGTAATTAGGCGTCTGGCATAGTAGCACAATGTATGATATGTGTCTGGAAGCTGGAAATCATTTCAGGTAGTTCTGGACATAAAAGAAGTCTTAAAGTATTACAGAGTGCCTTTCCCTCCAGTGAAGGCAGAGAAGGATAAAAAAAACCCCTACTCTAATGAACTTGCAGCATCTTAATACATTTGTATCAGCCCCAGCACAGAAGAAACTTGAGGGGTCTTTACAATGAGGGAAAACCCCTGCTAAAGAATAAAGAAAGGGCTCACAATGAAGTCTAATTTACAGAGGTAAATGGAGATAGTGCCTTGAATTTGCTTTGAACGATTTTCCCTGGTAGAATTACAAATACGATTTGAGACATACCTGGGTTTTCATTCTCCCTCATCTGTTTAGATGGAGGCTCATCAGTGTCCCAGGGTGTGGACTGATTGATGGGTGTCTGTCCCCACCTGACGCTTGTTGCAAGTCCTGGAGGCTGATTTTCAGTCTTGGAAATGCAAGGTGTCTACCAGAGAGAAGGAAAAATACAGAATAAAAACGTTTTGACTATTGGGATTAATTATGGTTCCTCATAACTAGTAGCTTGCTTGTTTGTTACAGTCCAAGAGGATATCCTAAGATCTTTAAATATCATTCATTTGGGGGTTGGACTACATGATCTCCAGAGGTCCCTTCCAACCCTAACAGTTCTGTGATTCTGTGACTTTCCCCCTGGCTTGCATGAGATGTCTGTATGGAAATACATTGTATTTCAACAAAATGCTTCTGAAAATTTAATAGATCTACCTTAAAAAATCTACAACAAACTAGTGCTTTCAGAAATTAGTCACTTCATTTGCCACAAAAATAAAAAAAAACCAACAAACAACAACCCAGATATGGTAATATCTACTCAGTGACAGCTACATAAAATGGAACAATCTTCTGTTTGCTCAATTTCTTCCAAAAATAGCGAGTTTTGTTTAGCGGGAGGCAGAACAAGAGAGACTTATTTACAACTGCGGGACAAATTACTGTAGAACAGTAAAGAGAAGTCTTCGTATTTACTGTCTGTCAACCGTTGAAATTGAATGCCAATAAAAAAAAGCATAACATCACTGGCTGCTAAAGTGGGTATGTTGGCAGGTCTTCAGAGAGGTTAAAATAACTGTAAAGGAGGGGAAGGATTTGGGCTGAATAATCATCAAAGCAGACATGATCTGAAAGAGATCTCTTGATGAATAAACTATCACATGGATTTAAATGCTACACCAGACCCCTGCTGTAATTTTAGGGGACCTTCCCAAACAATCACGCCTTTGCTGAGAAAAGGCTTGTAGAAAACAAGGGCGCTCCAACAGGTCTCATTTATTTAAGTCTGCTGTGTATTTCACTGCTGGAAGATTAAAAGTTTTTTGTTTTGTTTTGTTTTTACTGGTGTCAGAACCTCTAAACCAAGCAAACGGAACCAGCTGCCTATTGCTGAATGAGTGCTGAAGAGTGAAGCCATAAAGAACAGGAGACCAGTCTGAGTGATTGCTTGTTTGCTTCGCATCTGGGAAGTAATTTAGCTCAGAGATGGGGGTACAGCAGCTCCATAAATGCCCTGGGTCACACTGTACCAATGAAATCTCTGTCAACACCAGCAGCCTGTTCACCCACCACCAGCACACCAATCAACCCATGAAAGGAAGTTATTAGCAAACCCATTTATGCCCTCTGCAAATACATGCACACCTTCCCCAAGCCAATCAGCCATTCCTCCAGTCTTCAAATCCACCAGAGGCACTTGCTTCCTCCTGCCTGCCCTTCTTCCCCATCAGCACCCCCACAAGCACCTGCCCTGCTCCAGTGTTTCCCCCAAGAGCCTCTGATCACTCCCACTCCCATTTCTACCTGAGCTTTATCCTCAGTGGGCTCCTGGAGTCAGAAGTTATGTGTGCAAACCTTGACAGAGAACACAGGTTTTGCTGTGCTGCCCTCTTTGCTCCCAGAAGCCACAATGGGAATATTTCCTCCACTAGAAATGCTATACTTTGTTAAATGCGGAGGTTCACAGGGAAATGTGATTCTTAATATATTTTTTCTTGTATTTTTTTTTTTTAAAAACTCATCAATTTAGTCTTTTCCATAGTTTAGGGGTTGTGTTCTTTGGGATTTTTAATGTAATTTATCTGGATTTTTTTTCTATTTTATTTGCACCAAGGACAATCATATTTTGATTTTAGATTCACATTTACTTCTGTCCCCACCATTTTGACTACCTCTGTAACTTTTGCAATTGAAATAAAAATGAGTCAGAAAAGACATAAAGAGAGGACATGCAGACAGACAAGAGCTTTAAGAGCTCTGGTCTATTCACGGTGAAGAAAGGGCAGAGGGGAAGAAATAAGTCTCAGTTTTGAAATGCTTTCTATTTGTGAATTGTCCTGAGAAAATGATTAATCTGAATACCTTTAGCTTTTACATTGTAGAAGGTCTTTGACACAAGAGGATGTAACACTGCTGGTGGTTTACCAGTTCATATTAGCAGTATCCCTTTGGGTCTAGCTAAACTGTTTAACAGCAGCCAAAGCAGTCTGCAGTAGAAAATAAATAAATAAATAAATAAATAATAGACCCACTACCATTCTCTGCCTATATATCAGCTAAAATACATCCCCCAGAAATACCAATATTTATTCCAAAGCAAAGCTTAAAAAAAAAAGTAAATGCAATATAGAGAAATGGGCAGTTTTAGGAACCAAAAGGAGGATTCATGGCTCAAATCACGCTCTGTGTTTTCCACATGTGGCTTCTGTCTGTTGCATTTCTTTGTTGTATGAACTGGGTCTTACCAGTGGGTTTGAAATATACACTTATTATTATTGTGAAGCATTGTCAAGACAGGCAGTATCTTGTTTAACATTCCAAGCTGCTTTAAAACGGTGTTGATAAAACAATAAGAAAAAAAAATCCTCTACCTTAAATAATACAGAATAACACACATGCTACAATTTTAAAAGAACCTGCATGTTTTGTCCAGAATGGGTAAAGAAGAAAGTACAGCTCTGCTAAATTCCACAAAGATCCAGTTGCTTATTTTGGAACTTGTTTTCCAGAAACCCTAGAGCACCATACCAGACACATGTGAAGTGGTAGAGTCTGAAGCCAAATCTAGATCTAAATTCCATACTTTGAGCATAAAAAAAGAGGAAAGAGGTTATCAGGTTTGCTATCAGTAAATGCTTCTCCTTCACTTGCACTAAATGCCCAATTTTATTTCATTAAACACGCTCACAAACCCTGCTTCTTAGAGGCTCACTGGATTTAAACACATAAATCCAGTAGGTTGCTTTCAAACTGTACTCCTGAACTTGTGTTCATTTGATCAGAAAGTGCCAGAGATCAGTTGGTATGAAATCACAACACACATCCATGAAACACAAACGGTAATGGTGGTGGAAAGAGAGAAACAGCTCACTGAAGTTCCTTTTAAAATGTATATATACTTCTGGTCTCTGATCTAATTTCTGCTTTATTTTTCTTAATACATGAAGGGTTACATTACAAGTGTTATATGTCTCTGATCTGATTGCAGCAATTACCCATTTGCGTCTCTGGAAAGTGAAATTATTTCCAGCGTTATCAAACAAAGGAACGTTCTGTCCATTCGCTCAGGCCCACGACAGTGCTCTATTTGATGCTTTTAATGTACAACACAAATGACCAAAAAATGGCCTGTATTATGCTAGTTGTGCAGGGGGAAGAGCTGTGTTCCATTAGTGATCCACAGACTTCACAGAAACTAATTGTACTACGTTACACTTTTATCTTTAGCTTTCATGTCAGATGCTTGTTTGAATTAAACATGGAACACATGAAAAAAGGAAATGCATTACAAAATCTACTGGGTATACATCTGTGCCAAAAGTCTATTTACATGAAAAGACCAAAAGGTTTCTAAAAGGTCTGTTAAAGCCTGGCTAGTCAACAGCAGCATTGGCTAGTTAATTGCCTGAAATTCCTGGCAGACTGCAAAGACTACTTAAGGAATCATCAGCATCTTTCTAGCACCTGTAAAACGTTAAATTTGTGCTCTTTGTCATAGATAGAGTACCCCAAAATAAAATCTCAGGATTTTTTTTCCCTATTTAATTTGAAGCCACCATTAAGAACCAATAAAAATGTTCACTAAGTCAGCATTTCACCACCTGCCACTTTGAACTCCAGAAGGGAGCAGTCTCCCAGTTTTAAGGAAATTAACTGCAATACAGATGTACAGGCAGAGGAGAGCAAGACAGAACTGTTCTGGAATTACATGAGACTAACACAGACAAGTTGCCAGACTGTCAATTTTTTGCAGCTCAAGCAGTCATAAACCATGGCCCATAGGCAACAGTAATTGTTGTACAGCTGGTCCACTGAACCTTATTATATTAAAACATTAAAACCTCCAGATTCATGGGGCTTTTCAGAATATCCACAAGAAAGTTCATGAGTTCACAGCCATCAGCTGGTGCTAAAGATTGGGAATTAGTAATTTGGTCTATACAGTATCATGGCTGTATACAGCTACTCTTTGTGTCGAGGAGGCATAGCTACAACTAAGTCTGACTTTAAGTTCTAAGCTTTACAAATTGTAATGAAATAAGATCTAAACTTCTGGTAAGACCTTTTTTTACATCAATAGAAACATAAAACCTCTTGTACTACTAACAACATCAAAGAGAATGTTAGTGGACTTAAAAAACCCAATATAACAAACACAAAAATCCAACAACAAAAATTCCAATACAATCTTCCCCAGGTTCAACACCACCAAGCACCTCCTGAAAAGGCCTTACGAACACATTTCAGCAAATTCCCCAGAGCTTGTGGAACCATTGACATACATCCTGCTATGGCTCAGTGTTAAGACCTATTCTTACAGTTTCATGAGCAAAAACAAACTAATCTGGAAAGAGAGATACTATTTGTGATTCCCAGCAATCAAAACTGTTTTCATAAGGCCTTCATTTAAAGTGATGGACGAGAAGTAGTGAATCTCTGTTCCAATTTTCCAAGATTGGGAATGGCAGCTTAATACCAAGATAATGTATCCAGTATGCAACCCAGTCTATTTCTCTTCCCATTGAAAATAAAAAGGTTGAGGTGCATGAATTCACAGAGGCAAACATTCCCTCCCTCCCTGAATCCCAAACCCAGATTCAGGTTTTATGGCCTGTCATGGGTAAATGCAACTTCATTTTAATGAGGGAATTCCTCTTAAAGCTGTTCTCTATGCCTCTAACTGATAATAAATGGTGGACCCGGTTGGGTTTGAAGTCTGAATGTGTCTGATGCTCTAAAAAGTTTAGTGGTCTCTGCACCAAAGAGTTTATGGTTTAATTTGTAGCTCACACTGTTAAACATTACACGAAATAAGCATTATTTGTAGGTATGCATGTAAAATCTGAACCATACAGGGATAAATCTTTATATGGAGCAAATTCCTACACAGCGCTGGACAGGACCCAAGTATATTTCTGAGTTTAGTCCATGGCCAAAGTAGCTCTTAAGGATAGAAGCAGAGCTTTTAAAGATGCACTGATGACAGCAATATTTCCCTAGCACTGGCTGTGTGGCTGGGCTACAGAAATTAAACTGTTGTTTTAAGAGATGGATGTACTGTAACATATTAAAAACCTAAGAGATATTGACAGGCCAGCATATAAGAGGAACAGAAAGAACAGTCCTGCAGTAAAACCTCATTCAAGGACTTGCTCATGGGTGGAGAGAAGAACTCATCTACCTTACAGTTCCCATCACCAGGCAATTCTGCGGTGACACAGCGTTGTTTTTCTCTTCCCAAAACTAATGTGGGAGCGGCAAGAAAGAGAGTAACACAGTTAACTCATAGGGAAAATGCTACTACCCTGCATAAAAGACAAAAGAAGTCTAAGTTTCCTCTTGAGCAGACAGAATAATTCACTACTTAGACTCCATGCAGCATGATGCCGCCAGTCAGGGCGAGCTCCAGAGCACCAAGGCACAAACTTCAGAGACGTATGGCTCAGCAGGGAGGTAAAGTCCTTGCTTTGCAGCAGATTTAAAAACACTCCCCACCTCGAGGTTAATGACACAGGCTTGGAGAAACCCATGAGTGCAGTGGGCCCACATCCCTGTGATGGATGCATTCCACCCCTTGACCAAACTGGGGTAGTTTGGTAGAGGCTGCAAAGGAAGTAAAGGTCTGATCCATGTCCAGGCCAAGAACTTCTCTAGTTTCAACTTGTTCTCTGAAAAACCATGAAGGAAACTGTGACACAGTGAGCATCAATGCACAGGAGCCTGGAACACTGATCAACGCGATTAACACATGAATAGCTGGTGGCTTTTCCAAGACTCATTAATCAAGGAGCAGAGAAATTTGTCATGCATACCTTTTCCATCACATGCAACTGGACTATAACCCAACCACTTTATTCCACAAATTTGACAGCCTAAGTGAGCCTTCTTGAGCTCTTCTGGCCAGGAAGCCTGGTTGCATGGCAGTGATCCTTCCTTGAGCTGGGACAACTCTCAAGAAGGCTCCTTAAGACAGCAAGACCGTTAACCAGTGGCTGATCTGTCAGGAACCGAAATTAATACTAATGAAACATTACTAATTCATGTAGCTATTCAATATTAATTATTATCAACTTATTATAGATCATTCCATTAGATATCATCCATTGTCCAAGTCTGAAACCTTGATTGGACCTTACTGCACCAGGGCTCCATAATGAGTTTAGAATGCAAGCGGGTCCACTCTGAACCTTGTAACTCAACAGAAGACTCTTCCTCACTCTCTGTATTTCTTTCATTAGATACAGACCTTTGTCTGAGACTCAGACTGGACCTGGCTGCACCTAAGTTCCACCACTCTGTACCTCATGACTCATCGGGAGAGTCTTCCTTACCATTTGGCATCTCCAGCCACTGTGCAAAACATTCTAACTTGATTGTAACTCATTTTGCATTTGTGCCCTTCTTCCATACAGTAATTAATAAGGTGAACCTCACCATCAAACTTACTTAACCTTTGTAAGCCACTGTTAAACTTTGTTAAATTTCACTGAACTTACTGAACTAATGAAACATATTGCTGCTTCTCTCTTGAGTGAGGTGCATTCCACCCATTCTCAGGAGTTCCAGCCCTGATCCTGGCTCCATGCAGAGCACAGCTTCTGACCACTCAGTTTGTGAACTGATAAGAAGGCACATGTATGAGCATGTCCAGTTTCTTCCCACCACCAAAATCAACTTCAACTTTCCTTGGACTGAGCCTTTTCTGACAAATAAGAAATCCCAAATTCCCTAGCTGTGACAATGCAATGGAAGGTAACTCCATACTGGGAAAGGGTCAACCACTTCTGTCTCATCAACCTTTTCTAAAGCTCATCATCCACATTACCTGCAGGTCTGTGAAGCAAAGAGAAGGAATGAGATTATGGAAAAGAACAGAGAAAGATGGGATAGAAAAGGGTTGTGAATTGACCACAGGTGGTGTCTATTTCTTTCTTGTGGCAGACTGCCCAGTACAACCACTGCCCTCACACCGGTGCTCCAGTCATTAGCTAGGAATGAATGTAGGACCATGAAATGACAAGAAGTGCTTCATAAATGCTACTTTGTATTCTGTCTTGGCAAATTGCACCAGCAGAGGCTCAGGTACTCACCCAGCTGCCTTCATTTCTCAGCGAGAACATCAGGGAACGGAGCTGAGGTATCGAACCGAGGTCCCGGCTGCGACACTTGCTGCTCCAGGACACCAGGGACATCAGCGCACGACACTGGGTTCGAGCACAGAAGCCCCACTTTAGCCTGAGCAGAACCTCCTCTACTAACACGGTCTGCATGCAGATCAACCCCAAATCAGAGCAAAGCTACGAATGCAAAATCATCTCACGACCGAGGAGAAAACGCGCGGCATCGGGAACAACGCGGCAGCTACAGAGAACATGCACTGCGCAGCGCAAGAGGGCTCTCAGAGATCCTGCAGGCATCCCATGGCATGGGCAGATAAATCCAGTTCATCGTAAGCGCTTTTTGTCAGAGGGCTTAAGGAAATATGGGCAATAATGGAGTAAGTGCTTGTCAGACCAGAATCCCAAGGGTGCACAAAGGATGTTGCCCTTATGTACTGGCAAAGCTACTGAAGAAGAACCTAAAGGTAGATTTCTTGAAACTAAGCATTTATCTTGAATGCAAATGCTGGCCATTGCTAGGCTCAGAAGTCACTCCATATGGCATTTTGTTACCAAATTTTCCATGGAATTCTTTTAATTACCCAAACAGGACCCCAAATTTCATTCTGGATGAGGGCCTGAAGCATTAGAAAGAAAGAGAGGAATACTTAAGAAGCAAAATGCCCCAATCCCAGCAGTAAGAAACTGTTATAAAAGTCCTTTTTTCTTGTATTGGATGCCAACATTTTACATTCAAGCCCTCTGAACTCAGTATTTCAATTGTAGTACACAGTCCGTGGCAGGAAAGTGCATGTTCTCTGCCTACACAGCAGGCACATAAAAAGAAAGGGAAAAAAAAAAGAAAACCAATATAAGCCTGTGAGTGTTGAACAGTGCTGCGTGATATTAGTGATTTATTAACTTGGCTTGATCAATAAGGCTATCATCAAGGGTACATTTAGTTTGCACATATATTTCACTTTCTAACAAGCACTTTAGTGTGCTCACTTTAGTTTCCATAATCTGATCCAGGTCTCAGGAAGCTTTCTTTAAGGGAGAACAGAGAATTCTTTTTCTAAAAAAAGGATCAAAGTATACTCAGTCAACTCTCAAACAAAAGGACAGACAGTACTGTAGAAACAGCATGCTTACCTTTCACAGCAAAAAGAAAAATAAGCCTATAGGTTGGGGTTTATCACTGCCTTAAGTTCATCAACACCAATTAAGCGATTAAATTGTGGCTGAATTTGGATCACAGCAATTAAAAAATTTCCTCTTTCTTTGAGTGTCTTCCATCAGTAAAATGCTAATTTAATGCATAATTTAAACTCTGCTGTCCTTTAATTCAGCATTTGTAAATAATTAAAAAAAGAACTAAAAATCCTTTTGCACTTACAAAGCTGACCCCCTCCCCCTTTTGCTACTGCAAAACAAAAAAGACTTTTCAATCAAGAATTTATTTGATTTTTTTATATCTGAAAGTAAAAGCCATAAAAAAGATGAGAAACTGATTTACAAGATAAAACAATTAGCTCTGGGATATGTACATTAAGACTAATAAATTTCACATCCTATTTTAAGAAGTGGAGGAGGAATCCCAGATATATTAGACTTTATTCAAATTCTATTGAAATGTTCAATTAAGAGCATCATATGAAGGTAGGTTATGCAGGCACTAAAATTAAGACGTGAAAAACAGCATTAGAGTGCTATTTCTCTCAGACACTATACACTTTAATAATCCATCCCTTTTTCTACATCCAAGATAACATCTAAAATCTGGGTATTCCTGTAATTGCTCTGGTCTTGTAAAAATTTTTGGTTGTGTAGAAGAAATACGAATGCATTTCACAGTGAAAAATACTACAATAATGTACTGCATTCCCTTTTAACCCAAAATCACGGATCTCAATGATTCTTATTAAAACTGTTTTTTTCCTCTGCTATAAAAACATTTTCCTCTGTGCAGACAGATTAAAATGCTCTTTAAGATTTAAACAAGTTTGTGCAAAACCAGCTCAAACCTACCAATACCCCACTGGTTCCTAAAAGAAGGTAAACATTCCCCAAGCTGTTTTGACCAGACGTGACTGGCAGATGCTTTTTGGGAATGAAGTCTCAAGATACAACTCTGTTTCCATTCAGATTCAGAGCTTTAATAACACAAGAACTTCAGTGCAGTATCAGACAGTGAGGCAGACATTTAATTTGATTTACAACAGAATGCTAATATATGGTTTTGCTGGAAACAGTGTCACTGTTTTCTTCAATTCTTCTGCTCTGTAGGTTTTACATCAAAGCATTCCTGCTTGTTTTGTTCCTGTATCTCCATGCTACCAATAGCAGCTGCCCAGTTCTTCTGTTTTCTTTCAGCAGAATGGATTCGTGGACTAGCATGACTGCCTCAGGTGCCTCAACCACCATCCTTCTAAAAGATTTACGGCAAACACATTGCATCCCAAGATATAAATCTACCAAATGGCTATTAGACATACTTTGCTGTCCACAGCCACATGATTTAAAGCAAAACTGATAATGGTACAGCTTGGCCTAGTGTTACTGGTACACCTGTCAGAATTGTGCTACATCACCACACATTTTTTTCAGACACCTCATTCTCATTTTGGGTGTGAATTTGACGATCCTTTAGTATTACTCTGTTCACAGCAACTTGTGATGCTAAACACTCCTTTGCCACACAAGGATAAATGGGTACCATCAAGATTAAGCTCTACTTCCATTTCCTTCATGGATTTACATTCCTTTACTTTTTATTCTTTTAAGATTAAATTCATCTAAGCATCCAGTTTGAGCCACTGGACTAATTAAGAAGGGGAAATCCGGCAAGGATGCAAGTTTGGCCAAAGACTTTTCTGTTTTTGAAAATTCCCTGTTATGTATCTTTAAAAGAAAATTCTTGTTACAAAAAGCATAAAACCTCACACTCTCTTTGCTCCCAGGAAGTTAACAAAGTAAACCACCTCTAAAAATAATCTCCCACTCAAGAAATGTCAAGGTGACAGGGAGAGAGAGAGAAGGGTTATTGTGAGCACTAAATAACACAGGTTAGTTCTGTAAGCCATGAAGGGAAGGACAAGCTAAAATTAGATGACCTCTGGTAGGGATACCTCACCTACAACAAACAGCAAGTCATTATCTGATCTTCCTAATTCTCCTCCTCCCCTGTGGCAGGTCATGGTCCATCAGAAGCTGCTATTCCTGCTAGGATGGGTGCAGGGCAGACAGTGCCCTTGTACTCCCCCCAGATGGACTGCCAGGGAGGCCAGCCTGGGGTCACTGCAGGTAATACCCCTTAAGAGGCAGCCTGTCCCCTGCTGAACTTGCTGTGGCTTTCAGAAGAGCAAGGGGAGTTCTAGCTCTTCTTGTACAACCATTGCCTCCAGAATACAAACTGAGCCTTGGTTTGTTGTAATAAAGCTTAAGTTAGAACATAAATCTACAAATATCTAACAGTGAAGATCAAAATGGCCAACTTTGGTCACAGCCATTGATCAGAGTGAGAGAAGAAGCAAAATGGGACCACACATCGACTCTGAAAAAAACCAATTGGCATGCTTTCCACACAACAGGTGGAAATCAAAATTATCTTTGTAGAGAATCCAAAATCTCCTTTCCACCTCTACCACAGTTTTTGGAGTGACTGTTAGCTTCAGACAATAACACTGACTGTACCAGATTATCCAGATGTTATTAGAATAAAGCACAGAGCTGTATCTTGTTTTTTATGTTTAGTGATGATTCTGTGCCAAATTCAAATATAGATCACATGTTGAGTTTCTTAAAATCACTGAGTTAGCAAGAAAATTGAGCCATTAGGCAAGATCTTCCACCAAACATGCCTGTCTCAGAAAGGGTCACAGAATTTGTGACATTTAGATGCTTTGAGAGGAGGTATGAAGTGGGACTGAATGATAAATATAGGTCCCTTCCCACTGAACTACTTCTGTTCTATTCTATTCTATTCTATTAACAATTAAATAAGCATATGTACATAGACATATCTGTATCTCTTTCCCTTTCTACTTCTGAGCTGTGGATGCTATATAAAGGTTCATCTTCTTTTTCTAAAAGTAGTCTAAGCTTCATATACTGGGGAAGAAAAACAAGAGGTAAAAGCTAACAGACTCACTGAGGGCCTGCTTTTCTAATGCTGCATTTGATTAATTATATGATTTACTTTCAATGACTGCTTCAATCAATCCTGATCAAATTAACAAAGACAATGATCAAAAATACCAGACTAAAACACAATACAAATTATTTGGTTCCAGGGGATCCAATCAAAGGAAACAGGATTAAATTAACCAGTGATCGGATTAAGGAAAAGTTGCTGTATAAAGTCAGAAATGTATTAGTACTTCGGGCCATTTGCTATGTCTGTAGGTTGCCATTTCCCTCTCTTCCTAGAGCTCTCAATACACTTTAAACAAAATTGAGTTTTCTAGGTATTAGAAAGGTAATGTGGAAGAAATAATAATAATAATAATAATAATAATAATAATAATAATAATAATAATAATAATAATAATAATAATAATAATAATATTTCACAGTACCATAGTATGTGGGGGTCTGCCACAGTAGGCACCCTCTAAAGAAAAAACACACCCCCATACACCCTCCTTCCCCAGGAGTCTGTACCTCCAGGATTTTCCAGTCTGTGTGCACTACACAGAGATCAAAACATGACAGAATATCAGGATACAATCAAAAAGACAGAAAAACCCATTTAATTCTACAACGTTACTAAAGCACAAAGATGAAAAAGCTACTGTTCAACAAGGAGCGTTAATGAAAGTTGCCAGTGATACAGCTGAAAATGTAGTTCTTACCTAAAAATGAAAGTAAATACAAGTATCACAGGAGAAATACTTCTATTTGCTGTGTGCTAAGCTAAACCTCGAGCAGCTGACAAGGTCCTACAGCACTGAACAGAGATTTACCTTCAAGTGCCTTGGGCTCACGCTGGTTCCACTGGACCAGTCAGTGCCCAGCTGCAAAGGCACTTTGTGTCCAATGTGAGGCAAAAGAAAGGCTGGGGACATCAGGAGCCAGCTCATTTGGAAGTGATTCGGAAAATATAAATGCTGAGTTAGACAGAAACCAGTCTCAATTCCTGCCCTCTTTTTTTCTGCTAAGAGATTCACTTAATAGATAAATGAGGGATGTAGAGAGGTGTTCCCTAAGGACTGTTAATAAAGCTACTTTAGAATGCTGGCACGCTGAGCTGCTTGTGCTTGAATCCTGGCCCCACATGCTGCACGGGATGAGGAAGGACACTGGACTGGAAGTGCTGCCCACATGGCAGCAGTGCTCAGCAGCACAGAGACAGAAGAAACCTACACTGCCACTGATCCCACTGTGCACATTAGGGGCCAAAGCAGAGGGTTCACCCATCTTTCAAAAATGGTAAGAAAAGGAGAGGAGCTGCCGTAGTTTGAACAAAAACAAAAGGCAAAGCAGGTGTAAGCAGGTCAGATCCAAATCAACAAATCCAAATATTTGTCTCTTACGAAAGTATTGAGGAGCTCTACGGGAAGACTCTTTCACTATCACCTGGTAAAGTGCCCCTTCCATCTCTAAGTATGTTCTGTTGGTAACTGCCAGCAGTCACCTGACAAGACTTTGGCACTTGTGATAGCCTCAGGACATTCCTTGCATGCAGGGAACAGACCACGCTGAGTGTTGTGGCAGCTGACCTTCTGAGTGTGAGACGGTCTTCATCCCAAATGAAACCACAGGAGACATCAGACAACAGCTGCTGGTCAGCAAGGCAGACATTCACCCACAGCATCTGGTTCGTATGGCCATGGCCACACGTCCTTTCCTTGCAGCTCAATGTTTGCACCAGGTATTTGTGCTGAAGGACTCTCCTTGCAAGACTGAACATTTGGTGAGCTGCTTTACTTACTGAGCTCGAGAAAGAATTTAGAGAAACATCCATCTCTCCTATACCACAACTTAAGGGGCTTAATATTTTGTCTTTGTTTTCAGCTATGACACTGAGTAAATTTTAAAGCATTGGCTCTTCTCAGCCAAAAGACATTTGGCACTATGATTAAGAATGTATTATCTTGTCTCTTCTGTCCCCTTAAGGAGTAACTTATTTGTATGTACAGGCTTTTTCTCACGCTGTGCATTGTTACATTCTTTTTTCAATCTCATCGCAATTTTTTTCAAGAGTATTCTCAGTTTCATTTTCTTACTTTATTTTCCTCGTGTCTCTGTCTCTCTCTTCACCCTTTCTATCACGTTCTCTTCTAAGTGAAATGAGAACCCAATTATACTCCTGTTAGAAGTGAACTTTCAAATCCATCATGTGCTAGTGGGCTCAAAATTAGGCAAATAAATTCCCCCAACCCTACAAATTAAATTGAGTCTTTGCATATGTTCTTTTAAGAGCACAAAGATGTCAAGTATTCAACCAGCTGTCACAAAATATGATAAGCAGGCTCTTTGAATTCATATAGATTTTCTAAATCGTTTGTCAGATTTAACCAAAATGCTAATGGATCCAAAAATAAATTCTAATCTATCCTAAATATCTGGTTATTATTTGTATTACAGTAGGACTTGGAATTATCAGTTGAGGATGAGGACACAATCTCTATACATTTCAGACACAAACATCATCATAAAAGTTTCTCAACGTTTATCTCATTTTACAACAGCCTCCTCATAGCTATACTCAATTTCATTTAGGAACAAAAGTACCAGCAGCTTGTAAGTATCACTGCTTAATGCTGTTGAAACCTGGATCTTACATTTGGTAAAGCCAGCAATTGTCTCACAAATGCAGAGTTTGAAGGAAAAAAGCTGTCATGCAGGTCAGGCTTTGCTCATGTTTCATTCTGGTCAAAGCTCATGATGGAAAGGGAGCAGAGCCAGATCAGCCTCAGCAAAAGGATGGGCACCTGCACAGAGCTGCTGATGCCAGTGGGTTGGACATTCCACAGAGCACCTGCACCTGCTCTGTGTGGGGCCAGCACTTCCCAAACGGGGAGGACTTGCTGTCCTGGCACCAAACACCTGTACAAGACTTCTCCAGGGGCCAAGCCAACACACTCAGGGAACCTGTAATGGGGTGAATGTATCCTGGGAGTTGTTCTCTCCATATACCCTGGCTGCTTGTTCAAAAAACCTATTAGGGCACGGCTTTAAGCAGGAGGGCAGCAGATCCTGGCTGTCAGTGATAATCCACTGCCAAAATCAATATGGTTGGCAAGCTTGCTTCACAGATATTTACGATCAAAGAGCACATTTCCCAGGAATGTGTTGTCAGTCCCATTGTCTTGGCCCAGTTTCAACTCCAGTAATTACATTTCTGCCCACCTAATATTCCCCTTTTGCTTTGAGGAGATACAGGAGCCCTCTCATCCAGTCCCATGCTGTTTCACTGCATCATGGCCACGTTCAGCACCAAGCTGGACACATGGAAACAGCTTTCTCTGTTCACATTTTTTGCAGCAGTTGCTGCATAAATACCTTTGTGATTTTAAAAGAGGTGAAAAGTGCAAGATACTCTTGTTGTTGGTATTTAAAAATTATTTATTTGCCTCTGGAACTAGTCATCTAGAGACATATTTTAATTTCCTTCTCTTTCATGAGTAAATTTTTACATTGAAATGATTTACCAAAGGTTGAACTAGGTAGGTCTCAAATTTCTTTTCTTTTTTTTTTTTTTTTTTTTTTTTTTTTTTTTTTTTTTTGTAAAATAGCTATAAAATGTGATTGTCTAAAGCTTTTCAATACCAAGCTTGAGGGAGTTCAAGCCCTTTCAGAACTAGCCAGGAGAGCTAACTCCATCGGCAAACTAAAAACCTGCCTTTCTCAGTGGAATAAAATTCCTGTTTACAGCTGTACAGGGCATAATATGGGAGGTTTTAAACTTGTGACATTTCCATGTCTGGAAAAGCTGCCACACAGTCAGCACAGCATCTTACCTTGAGCTGCAGGCCCAGGGACATCAGTAGCATTATTTGAACTGGAAGTGTACCACAGGGAAAGAATGGTGTATCTAAAAACCTCCCCAAATCTTTTCTATATTCAGAAAACAGGCGTTTCCCCGATGGGAAGAGAAATCTATTTCCAGCTGTACGTGCTTCCAATCTTGCTTCTCCAAAACATCTTGGTCGTGCTCAACTGACCAACTCCTTCCCATTAGAATTTTTCTTGGGGAAGATCTCTGAATGCACAAAGTGAGAGAAGGCACTGGGGTTTAATGTTTTAAAAAAATATTTTAAAGACTAAGCAACTGTTGGAAGCTGCTCTGAGCCAGAAACTGGTCAGATCAATGCTGTAAACACGGGTTTGTGGACTAAGGAAGGTGTGCTACATACAAGTCATGATCAGTCGCCTTTGTCTGCATTCCCTGCACTCCTCTGCCTTCCCAAAGGGACCATTTGGAGTGTTTAAACAACTGCAGTTTTAAATAGACACCCTTAAGCATATTTTGCATTAAAATGTAAAAAGAGTGCCAAACAAAACAAGCCTAGCAAAAAATAAAACCCAGAAAAGAATGCATCTGAGAAAGACTAATAAAGTACGAGTGCATGAATGTATTCTGGAACATTTGCATGTGTCAGAGGGAGTGGAAAGGAGGTGAGCATGATGAGAAAACAAGAGATGAAACACAAAATGACAGAAAAAAAAGCACTGGTTTGGGAAAAAAAGAAGCAGGGAGGGAAAAGATTGTCTTGCAGATAGGCAAAACCTCTGTGTACAACATGGGGGGAATTTTTTAAGACTGAGCTTTCATCCACTAACATCAATGGGGTTATTATAACTAACTTGGTAAGATCTAGGGGCAGCAGCTAAACAGTGTAATCCAGGTACCTAATTTTGGTGTCATGTCTACTTTTCTCTGTCGGCTCTGTTAGAAGCTAGAGTCTGGCAGCCCTGGATAACAAGTGGTCTAAATTACTCATCACTCTCCGGATGGTAGGAGCCATTGTAAACTCTCTGACTATGCCCCTGTGTGCACTGCAGCAGAACCAGAGGAAAAAAGGGGAAAAAATGACAAAGAACAGCACCCAGCTACATTACAAGTAGAAGAAAGAAATTCAGGAACTCTATGAAGAGAATGATGACCTAAACCAAAGAAGATGGGATATTGGAAGTTAAATTATCTGTGCAGAAAAACTGAATGTAAAAAGATTCAAAGGAAAATACAGTCTATGTAGCTGCAGCCTAGTGCATCTACAGGGAAAAAAGCCAACTTCGTCCCCCTACAAAAAACCCTAGACTAAACTAAAGGGAGTACATAGGAAGGAGGGATATTTTTTGTTTTGAAGTATCTAGTTCCTAATTTAATCTTAATCCACTCTGACATTTATCCTCATGGATAATTCAGTATACAAATTTAAGGCAGAAAAAGAATCTATAAAAATAATAAAATAAGAGCTGCTTGCAAGGGCAGTATCAGCAAAAATTGCCCTTGGGTAAAAATAGTTCCTACTGCTTTGTGTCCCTTTCAGCTTCAGGCAATGTACCCAGATCCCAGGAACTACTTCTTTTCCCCTTGTGCAATCATTTGTGGCTCTCATCCAGCCTCTGATTATGCTAATTGTATTTGATGGAATTTGTATGTACTCTCCTTCGCTATCGTCTCAGCTGAACATACACAAGATGCATTTTTAATTTTTAACTCTTCAAAAATAAATATATAACGCAACTTTCTCCCCAAGGTTGTGTAAAAGTCAACGTTATTACTACTTCTAAACAGCAAATATATAGCCTTTATTACTAGCAAAACAAATAACCCCTTCTATATTAATATGTTGCAACAAAGCTTTTAGTTAGTGTGAGAGGAATGTCATAATGTAAGAGTTTGCATAACACAGTCTGATCATGTCACCTAGACACAATTCCGTTTGCATTAAATTAAATCCACAATCATAAGAAGTGCAACTTTAATATAAAGATACAGGCAAGTTGGCTAGATCAAGAGCCGACATCATTTTGAGAGACACTCAAAACTAGAGAGACGGTGAGCTGTTGAAAAACCATTCCCAAGGGTTAGTGATAAAGCCCAGGACTTAAATTCCTGAATAAATTGCTTTTTCTTTTCCTTTAAAAAAGCATTCTTTACCAAGTTGCTAAATATCAAAACCTACTGGATTTTGTTGAGACAAAACCAGATGACCTTAATGGCCTTAATCGTAGTTCCTTGACTGTCTTCAAGACCCCAAATGCAGCAGTGGCTGGGTTTTTCATATTTCATGGAGATCTCTGAACCTCTAAATTATTCCTTCTGGAATTATTCCGGAAGCTAAAGAAAAATGTAAATGCAAGAGTAAAGGACTTCCTTCCTCTTCTAAATCAAAATAGGACTGGCTTTCCATTATTTATTTAAGTGAATTTTAGTGTAAAATGCCCAGTGGGCCATCCTGTGCACCACAGCTCCACTCTTCCACAGCTGAAGCCTCCCACTGCCTGAGTCCCTCCTCAGGCACAGGACACTGACCTCCCAGGGCACCTCAGCATGGGACCATCCAGGCTGACCACCACAGCTGGCCCTGTCTCCTAGGGCCACACTCCTGGGGTAGTCAGGCGTCTTCAGTACCACAGGGAAGCACTGCAGCGATCTCGATAATTGCCAAGGCAGAGAGGGCTCTTGATTTCTGCCCAAGTCCAGAGAGATGGAGTTAGGGTGGCCAAACCTGAAGCCCGACAATCCAGAGGCACCTAAATGCCCTTGAAAGCCAGGCTTGGAAAGGTTGTCACCTCCAAAAATGGGACATGGAGGCATTGGAATGTCAGCAGAAATGAGGCTGAGGATGCAAGCTGGACAAGGGGTTTGGGCATGTTCCTTTCTGCCTCCCAGCCCCAGTATCTTTAATGCCCACAAGATTCGGTGTTCACGTCTGAAGGAAGCAGTGGTCAGCCATCACCCTGCTTGTGCTAAAGCTTTGACCAAATCTTTTTGTTATTGTCCAGGCATCTGATGTGCCGGTGCACATTCCTGGTGTAAATATTAGTTCTGGAGGCTGGGTCCCCAGTCACCCACAGTTATGGACTCTCATAGAGAGTAGTCAGCCCTTTTGAGATGGGCTCCTTGAGCTGTTTGATAGGAGTGAGAGCTCTCTGCATGTCAGAATCTGCCATGTGAATCTATCTGTGGTGGATTTGGCTCTTTTCCTCAGTCTCTGTTTCTTCATTCTCCACCCTTGTACAACGAACTGACTGCCAACCACTTCACTTGCAAGGGTGGCTGCACTTCACTGGTAAAACGTATATCATTTATTTGGAGTTCAGAATAAAAGTAAGTCTACTAAACAAACAAACAAACAAACAAACAAACAAAGAAACAAACAAAAACCCCACCAAAAACCAAAACAAAAAAACCCCCAACAACAAAAAATCCCAAACAAAACAAAAAGAGATTCTTCAGAACTCTTGCCATCCCTGACATATTCTTAGAACACAATTCCACAGCAGCTGAAACACATAAATCATCCAAAATAACAGAAACACTTCTCTCTACCTCATGTCTGCTATTACCTAACGTCTTTGTGATTCTTTAGGCACACTTGTTATATACATGCAAATTTTAATTAAGGGAAAACTTGGCTGAATACTAGATAAAATTATTTGTTGTATCATATATTTGAAAAGCAATGCATCATTCTAATAGATTATTGAATGGATATTTCCAAATTTCTATAGAAGTGTTTAGCTAATGCAAATAAAGAAAGATTAATTGAATAATTTATTTGATGGACAACAGCATTATTCATTAAATACATTATTCAACCACTAGTATTCAACTAGTACTGATTAATTAAAATGAGAGAGACAATTGCTTTTAAGTACAACTCATTCAGATCCCAGTTTTGGCTCCATTAAAAAAAGGGCTTTGCAGAGTAATGTCTCAGTGAGAGTGTAGCTGGTGCAGATATTCTTTGTGCTAAAGGAGCCATGTCCTGATTCACAGTGTCCTTGACCAAATATATCTGCATGACTGTGGTAGGATTTGCACCTCTTAATGAATTGCCTGCCTATACCAGGGCTGGATTTGACCATCCTCAGCCGCAGAGGTATTTTAGCACATGGAATAGATTAAATGAGATCATTTAATTTGCAACCTGCAAAGCAGGTCCAGCTTGCTAACTGCTCCTGCTATGCTCTTCTTGGAAGCTTTCAGATACCAGAAAGAACTAATCTGGCATCCCCTTTGCTACTTGGTTTCCCAAGTGTTTTGCAAACACTCTTCCATCCCAGGTCTAAGACCTCCAATTACCTGCTAAAGGCCCAACAGCGTCCTTACCCAGCCTGGTGACATGCCATGCCTATGTCCCTTCATGCTGCAGGACGCAGAGCATTCCAAGCATCACCTACCCAAGCTGCTGTGTCACCAGGCAGGTCCCCAGCAGAGCCCATGCTGCTTTGCCCTGCCAATGGGGCACCACTGAGACAAGCCAGTGAAACCACCTGTGCTTCAGACACATCAGCTTCTTCTGCTACATCAGCACAAGCATTTCAGCAAGTTCTATTCAGCAGGAACAATGAAGAACATCAGGCCTGAAGAGCAAAAGGCTGACAACAGACGAGTCCACCAGATCGTGGGTAAAGGCAAACACCATATCTTTAGTCCCAAGTAATTACCTCCTAGCAGCACACAAAAGTGGAGAAATTCTCATTCCCCACAGATGGGAAAACCACCATCTGAATTAAACCAGCCTCATGATCGTGACAGAAGGCACATTTAACACAGCCTGCACATGACAAGGAATATATATCGTGCTAGGACTTTATAGACATAATAAACCCTTGTTAAGTGCCCACCAAACACACCATGGAGAAGGCAGCCATAAAAATTGGCAAATAAAGACCCTCTTAAAGTTTAGCAGCCATCTAAAAATATTTTACTATTTAACCAAGTATCTCCCCTATTACAAGGGGGTTCAAGGATAATTTTCAGGGAGCAAGGCTCAAAACAGTACAAGAAGAGTTAGGATCACACTGACTAAGTATTAACTGAAACAAGTTTGCTAGCTTAATTAACCCTACTATTTTAAGTAGAGTTTCTTTTAATGATTCAAGACACATTTCCACTCTAATCCTCTACTCCCGTTTGGAAGGAAACAGATGAATGCGATGAAATGCAATGAAGATGATAAATTCATGCCACTCGAAAAGTGGCAAATGACATTTACTGGTCTCTCAGTTCCCATTTCATGATTGATATGGAACTATAAACAAGAAAATAAGTACTGTTAAAAATCTTTCTATACAGTGGCAAGTAGGGTTTTAATGGTGGCTTGCCTGTGCTTATTAACAAGCCATGGCAGTTGCTGCACACTGATCAGTAACTGCGTGAGAGCTCAGCCTACTGTGGAAGTCCTGAGTCTATGTACTTTCAATTTTAGAGCATAACCATCATACGCTCCACAAACCAATGAAATTTCTAATAATACAAACCAATGATGTGTTAAATTGAGACACTTCTAGCTTGAATGCCAAAAACTTCACTATGATTTAAAGGATCTGCGCTTACCTTTCTCTATCAATTTACTGTTAATTTGCTACCACTAGAGCAATTTACAAAAAGGAAAAAAAAGAAGGTAATATTTTATTTAATTTCTAATACCAATCCTGGTCATTTCCAATACACACTCAAATGCCATTTATTGTACAAAATGCAATATAGTCATTCAAGAGGAATAAGAGATGCAATGAGAAGTGCTGGGGGGAGCAGGCAAAAAGAAATCACTCTGCAAAATACCTGCACTTAGAAATAGGTGGCATTTCTCCCTGCTCCCCTTAGAAGAGGCTGAGGCATTAATAGAAGTTTAGGTCTTAAATGTTTGGCTGTTTCGATTATACCAGGCATTCTATATTTTGTTTATTATTTATGACACACTTTTACTGCTGTGCTGGTTATCATCAAATTGTAGCTTCACAGATAACCTGTATCAAACAATATGTCAATGGCCTATGAAAATACGGGGTTTTCCAAAGGTGCCTTGCACCTTATTTCACCCCAACTTCTCAAGACAGAACCTAACCATTTATTTATGATTCTGTTTGTACTTTATACCAAAATCAGACATACAACAGGCTTTTTCTCCCCCCCAGGATCTTGTTACCACTTCCTACTCAGATACTAAGATATATTGTAATGACCTTGCATGAATCACATTGACGTCATGCAGACTAGTCTGTGGAATAATTATGAAAATACTGTTTAATTTCTGTCTCTAGGGGCTTTCTAAAAGTCCCTTAAAATTTTTGCCACATCTTTACACAGGCAGATAATGGTAGGACAAGGGGGAATGGCTTTAAACTAAAAGCAGAAAGATTTAGATTAGATTTTAGGTAGAAATTCTTCCCTGTGAGGATGGTGAGACATTGGAGCAGGCTGAACAGAGAAGCAGTGGCTGCCCCTTCCCTGGGAATGTTCAAGGCCAGGTTGGATGGGGCTTTGAGCAAACTGATCTAGTAGAAGGTGTCCCTGCCCACAGCTGGGGGCTTGGAACTGGATGTTCTTTAAGGCCCCTTCCACTCCAACCCATTCTGTGATTCTGAGATCTTTCCCCTCTCCAACTGACTTCTGGAGTAAATAAAAGGTCACAGCTTCAAAAAGAATGGAAACTGGTCAGGGTGAATTCAGGCACCTTTAATACAGAACATTTAAAATTGGCTTTGCCATTAAACTACTGTCTGGCCAGGTGAGACGTGGCCTTCAGCAAAGCAGGATACACTGAAACCACTGTAATCCTCTGTGCAGGAGTTGCACTGCAGAGCAATTTCAGAAACTGCAAACTTTGCTACTAGACAATAGCAGAGTGTAGCTTGAGTCTAACCAATCCCTAGTAAAACCTGGTGAACGCAGCAGCTCTACCAAGTATAGATCTGACCCTCGGGGTTCAGGTACAAGGTTAGAAATTGATAAGGTAATTGTCCAACATCAGAGCCTGCAGTAAAAGCACTTGCAACAATTAAATGTTAACTTTTTATATCAAAGGACAGCAGGAAAGATACCTCACCCATCAGGATCTCCTCCTGCCCTCCAGCTGGCTCAGTATCATCACGCCCAGACTACCTTGTTATGTGCCAGATTCAGTGCACAGTGAAGAGAAAGGGCAACCAAAGATCTCAGACCTCATTTGTGTGTAGAAGGCTCTAAGCACTCAGGATGCCTTATGGACATGGTACTTAATAAGCTACCCTGGAAAGCTGCTCCATGTGTCCTTGGTTCAACACCCACTCCCTGCACTGCTGGGAAGTCCATTACAGCAGCACAATTTACTGCAGGAAGGAATGTGCAGGCACTCTGGCCCTGGACACAAAAGAGCAGAAGAGACTTTAAAATAGATCCTGCTCTGCCCCAAAGAGTGTAAAGTGTTTTACAAGCAAATGAGGAGCCAGGCTACTGGAGGTGTTCTTAAATATAATTTTTGTCCCGTGGTTTATAAAATCATAGCGCAACTTAAGATGGAAGGGTCACTTTAAGGCTGTTTGGTCCAACCTCCTGCTCAAAGCAGGGCCAATCTCAAAGACAGATCAGGTTGCTCAGGGCTTTGCCCAGTGGAGTTGGGAATATCTCCAAGGATGGAGATGCTACACCTTCTTTAGCCAGCCTGTTCCAGTATTAGACCACCTGTTTTAAGCAACTGATTGAAATTTCCCTTGCTGCAGCTTGTGACTTGCCTCTTCTCCTCCTGCTGTGCTCCTCTGAGAAGGGTCTGCCTCTGCCAGACCCCTAAGGAGCTCCCAGGAACCAGTCACCAACTTCATGCCATGATCACAACCATTCAGGACTTGTATTCCAGGTAATTTTTCACCCACCTTACAACATACCTACCCAAACCCTAGAAATAACAGCCCCAATTTGCACACAAGGATACTACGGGAAAACTCTCAAAAGCCTTGCTTAGGTCACAGTGACTGTCACTGCTCTCTCCTTGTCTGGTCTAGTGTTCTTCTACCATGGATACTAATTTAATTCTCCAAACTCTGGCATTAGGAATGGAGCCACAGAGACCTGAGAGCACACCTTTCTTGGATGTAGTGCCAGATAATCATGCACTGAGAGTATGTCCTTGTGTCAGAGTTTCTTGGGCAAAATCTGAGATTAGTCTGGGCTTGATGAGCTCCTTGATTTCTAAGAACACAACACCATCTACAGAGACAAAGCTACTGGTGTTTATATCTAAGGAAAGGCACTATTTACCCGCTGCCTTCTGAACAGAAATAATCACTAAGAGACACAAGTCTTTCAGCAAATCATTTGTGTATGAGGTAATTTGGTGAAAGCCCTGTATCACTTGGTCACATCTATGCCATGGGAGATGTGGGCACTAAGGCATAAACATCCTTTATGTCTTTTATCCCTACTGTGCTGTTTCTTTGGCACTGCTAAGGTGCAACCCCCATGGGACTCCTGGGGAAAGCAGGGCCAGGACAAAGTAGGGGAAATCAAAACAATGCAAAAAATGCATAACAGGCTCTTTAAAACAAGGTCATTTCTGGTTGTGAAGGACAGGGATGAGTTTAGGTGACCTTATCTGATCTTTCATGAGTTTTGGATGCTCCACAGTCTAACTGAAGGCTCCCCTACTCCTTTCAAGAAGAGACACCTTTTGGTTTCCAATGCTGTTTGCCACCGTGCTTCTGCACACACTTCTGTATTTATGCATGCAGATGTACCCTAATAAGCCTTTCTACAGCAGATATTCCTTTGTCACTTACAATCTTGCAACTACCTAAGCATTAATTCCTGACCAATTTCTCAGTATTACACATAACAGTTGTGCTGCCTGAATTGCTTTTGCCAACTGACAAACTTTTCTCTGGAAACAAAAGGATTTAGGGACACAAATAGTAGTCACTGGTTGCAAAGTCTTAACTATACCTAATATTTTCTTACTTGTCTTTTTTTTTTTTTTTTTTTTAAATTTAACACCAGCAAATGACTTCTTACAGGCAGGGAGGTGATGCTGACTGACTACTGTAAACTTTGATTCAACAAGTTTAACTGCATGCTCTGCCTCCAGGTAAATGGTGAGATTTTTTCACAAGCTTCAGCATTCCAGATGTCAATGTTTGTTTTTCAACACACATTCTGACAGATGAAAGTTTAGTCACAGAAGTATAAACTTCTTAAATGGCTTTAGTTATGTCATAAGTCACAAGATTTGCCACTAAAAAAGTTTCTCTACTATAAAAATAATACCAATAAAAATGGTGAGAAACACACTGTTGGTTGCAATACAGTTCAACATTTCTATCAGTTTTTTTTTAAAACTTAAAAGTGCTTTTCATTTGCAATGAAATTTTCATCCATCATACATCCCCCTGAAGTCATACAATCATTAAGGTTGGAAAAGACCTGCAAGATGGAGTCCGACAGTTAACCCAGCTGTGTTTACCACTAAACCACATCCCCAAGTGCCACATCCAAGCCCTTTTTGAACATTCCCAGGGATGGTGATTTTATCCCTTCCATGGGCAGCCTACCCCAATCCCTGACCATGCTCTAAGTGAAGAAATTTTTTCTTAATACCCAATCTTAACCTTCTCTGGTGCAACCCGAGGCCATTTCCTCTCATCCTGTCACTTACTGGGGAGAAGAAAACGAGACACACCCAGCTACAACCTCCTTTTAGGGAGCTGTAGATAAGATCCCCCTGAGCCTCCTTTTTCAAAGTGACTCCAAAATTTCAAAGTGACTTTGAAATAAGATCAGCCACACGTACCACTGAAAAAAAAATCTTAACATTTTTTAAAAGAGGAAAGAAAAGTCCTTATTTCCAATGTCTTTTTGTGTTAACTTTTTTGTTACCCCCTCTAAAAAAAGCTGTGGAGGAACATGGGTGTCTTGCTCAGCAGTGATAACTGTGATGCAGAAACAGAAAATATCCAGCACTTCAGCAGAAATACCCTGGGATGTTTCCTTGAATGTCTTTCACACCTCTTCCATCAAATACTTTTCATCCCATTTAAAACAGTAAGCTGCCTTACAGCAGGTCTTGCTCCGTGCAGACAACCAACCAGTTGCCTTGCCATCCCTCCCTCCACTCTTCCAGAAAATGACCTGGAGCTAAAAATTCTCTTGTTTTCTTACAGAGGTAAGAAAACTTCAGATACATGACAAGTTCATAAATACCTTTAAGCTAACTTTGAAGTAACCAGTCCTTACTAAACTTGTCTGTTCTAAAAGGTAAAAGTGAAAGTCAACACCAGCTCTGCGTCTATTGAACTACATAAATTCTTTTAATGACTGTAAATACAGACTATACACTGTCATCCCATTCATCACCACTTACACCTCTCTAGATGCTCTTCTTACCTTGATATACATCTCTTGAGCTCCTTTCTCCTTCCTCGTCTTTAATATCAGTGTACATTGACCATCCCATCTTGCCAAAATATTAATAGAAAATTTCAGAACATTAGATGCAGTGCTATTGCTTGGACACTTTGCTTGAGTACTTTCATGCCACTCACCATCTCTTGCTTTTTTTTGGTGCATAAATCACATTTTCAGTTGGATTAAGGCAAAACCGCCCCAAGAACCACTGAGACAACTGAGCAGTCATGCCATGGACCCAGGTTGTTTCTGTTCACTGACACTGCTTAACAGCAAACATGCCACCTGCTCTCACTAAAGAAATACATTTACAAGCTTTAGTCTCTACCCACAGTTTTTGCCATGAGACTGTTTTTTTTTCTACCACAGATACTCAATTGCAGCATCACTGTCATTTTCCAAAACGTAAGCTCTCAAAATGTTAGCTGCTGTTAAATTCTAAAAACAGTCTAAGTAATAGCTGTGTTTGTAGAAGTTCATCTTCATTTATGGATTCTGAAAAAGGATGTGTAGGCTTATAGCTGTCTGAAGTGACAAAAACCAAAACCCTGAAACAAACATATCAGTGCACTCTCGTTAGAGCCCTAAGAAGTGAAAGGACTGAGGTGTTGGCATATTTGGGGTCACGGAAGGCACAGAAGGAACACCCCATGAACACAAGGACTGCTCAGACTCTGCAGAAGAACCCCAGGGCCGAAGAAGCTGAAAGAGTTTTAATATGAGCAGCTAAAGACTTCCTGCACTGAGCCTGGCTATATCTTCCTAAGCTGGAAAGACAGAAGGGCAGGCAGTTTATGCACTGTGCACCCAAAGGCTAATTCAATGCCCCAAATGCTTCCCCACAGCCATTTCAATGACTCCAAGGGAGCTATTTTGCCAAAAGTATTATGAGAATATTTTTATTTCAATAAAATGGCTACCTTGCCAGAATTAATTCCAACAGATGTTTCAGCAATTATAAAATCACTTAACTAATTATCTCAAATACCTTTTTGGCTATCTCTACTATGATAAACACCTCAAACTAAATTATGCTGAATAAACTGCAGTGGGATTGTACAAAACCTTGGCTTTGGGAGAAACAGGATGGAAGTTAGTGCTTGGTACTTAATGTCATCAGCATTATAACAATTCAGCTAAAGTATATATAATTTTGTTGCTGACCTTACATTATTATATAATTAAGGTAATTTAAGTAATTACTTGCTAAAAAGACTAATTTTGTTCATCAACGTAAAGACTCTCAAAGCACAGCAATATGAGGGAATTAGATTCCAATACAGCAATTTGGGAAGAATTAGAACCTCCAGTGAATAAAGTGAAATGGGAGTAAGCAGTAAAAGGGAAGAAAGGACAGTAAAAGTTCAGGAAACTTGGTTACTACTCTGTATTTTGAAAGAGACATCCCCTGAAACTCCCAAGTACTCTAAACATAGTAAAAATTTTCTTGTCACATATAAAATATCCACTGTGAGACTTGAAATTGTAAACTTAAATTTAATAAGGTGCTAAAACTCTCCCAAGCCAGACAAGCAAAAATATTTCCTTAGGGATGTTCTATAATCAAAGTGATTCTGTGACTCTACTGAAGACAATTTTGTCTCTCCCCTTCAAAATATGATTATCCTAGAAGATGCCAACAAATTAACTCTTTAATTGAGTACTCTGAGAATGCAGCAACTTCAGTTATTTCAAGCCATAAGCTCATCCATAAAAATATCCCACCTAATGCCTGCACAACAACGTAATTGTAAACAACAGAGTTTTTCCTCTGAAGAAATGCCTTATTATAAATGATGAAATAAATGACACACTGGTGTCTTTTGCAAACTTAAAAAGAATTAAGAAAATGTCCAAAGAATGCTACATTTGAGAAACTTCCAAGTGAAGTTTTTTTGATTATTGTCAATTCATTACCTCTTTTAGAGGTGACAACCTCCTTGTTGAGGAAAACCTGTGTTCAGACTCTTTTCAAATTTTTTTTCTGTCTCTCAACTTTGTAAAAAAAAATCCTGTAATCCAAAATAATTTATCCAGCTTTAACTTTGCTTGTGGTTTAACCTTGATGCTATTTTGAACTGGATGATGGCAGGTACCTGCTTTTATGACAGGAGGAAGATTCTGTTACAAGTAATCAATATTTTGTTTGTTTAATAACTAAGGGATTGCTTGAGTATATAACTGAGGAGTTAAATATTTGGCAGGGCTATGAAACATGTTAATTAAAATTTTAAGTTACATGAATCCTACAGAAGGATTTAATAGAAGAAGCTACACTTGAAAAGAATATTTTAGTACTTCAAGCAAGTGTGCCATGCTAATAATATAAAGTTTCAAAGTAGTTTATCTATAAAGCCAGGAGACTTTGATATACACAATCTATATTTTTTAATGCAAGTGACAGAACTTTCAAGCACTCTTAAGAACGTCAAGCTTAAGAATTTATGGGACTGCAATGATATTGCAAAGGAGACAGTTTTTCAAAACAAAATTTCAAAGGCATTACAGAACCCGGTGAATTAGGAATGGAAACTACTGCCCAGTTTAAATACAACACTGCAAACAGAGAAACTCACCACTGATCATATATTTAAGATAGAAGAGGAAAATGGAGGATCCCAAACAACCCCCACAGTATCCAACTGCATTTTGGAAAACAAGCTGCCACCTGGACTTAGACCTGAAGAAATGACAGCACCTGTAGAATTTTACCTGTAATTGATACTGGTTTTAGTTGAGCATTAAAATGTTGTTGTGACTTGAGTTTTTTAAAAGGCTTCTTGCATTAACCCCCAAACAGCCAGACAAAGTGAGCCAGCCAACAAGGATAAGGCAGAGTCCATGTGGGATCTAACCTGAATTTAAGATGCTTATTTTTCATTAAACTTTCTGTCTCAAGTAATTACTTAAACAAACTGGAGGTTAAATGATATTGAGGTTTTAAGTGAAAACTTTTAGAGTTGCTTCATCAAGTCACAGATTAAAGCTTTCCTCTCATTACAAAGCTTCCTGTTTCTCACAAACATTTTCAGTTTTGCTAGGTCAGAAAAAAGACCTTTTTAAATAGACTTGTCATTAGAATCAGTTGGATTATCTATGATAATTATCTGTGCTCCATTTTAGAATTTAATATCACTTTCCTCCACAATAAACACAGGTATGATTTGCGTGGGTGATGCAGTTTGCATCTTTCTGGGGGAATAATGAAACAAATGACAAGTTTTATTGCTTTTTTTTGACACCTTTTTTATATGAAGAAAGAAAAAAACCCATAGATTTGTGATTAATAGCTTTGTTTGCTTACTTCTGTCAGGTTCTCCTCCAGGGCACAGTAAGAATCTTACAGTTGACACTAGGAGGACTGTCATGTCCCTGAAATTGCACTGCATAAACAATTACATGTAATTCAGCTCGTGGTTTCCTCAGAGGCTTCCTCAAAGGCTACATTATTTGGTTTCTGACTCTAAAATATCTTCTCTGTCATGTCTTCCAACACTAAAAATGATAAGAGGAGACTTTATCAAAGCATAGTGCTACCTCACAACGGGAAAAGCCTTTTCATTCTTTAACATAGGGGACAAAGACTGAAGGGATCCAGTTGTTGGGAGCTGCAGAATGGTACATTCAGAGAGGAAATAAGATGAAGGCTTTGCAATTAGCTAACCCCTGGAACATAGTGCCAAGGAACAAAGAGCTAACCACTGGGACATATTGTCAAGGAACAAAGAGGACTGTCCCTCATGAATCAGACTAAGAATGAAGGATATTTTCAGGCCATGATCTTTGTCCCTCATTAAGGATGGGATCTGTTCCAGGACCACTGGATCAAACTCTGTTGCCTTTCAGAAGGTAATCACAGGCATCATCTGTGGCCCCAAACTCTACAAATATATGGAGGAACTAAATCTCTTATATTTTGGCTGAATTGGTTATGAGGAAATAAAATGTGTCATAGACTTCAGAAACAGTCAATAGTAAAAGGAAAACAACAGACTACTATCAAACACCATTGCCTGGCATGGAAAGAGATCATCTCCAAGCGCTTTTTATTGGAAAAAATGGTGGGTAAGTTTAGCTTTGGGCTAATAAAATACAGTGGAAAGTGATAGGTGTGAGGAGTAAAAAGTCTGGAGAGCTGTTCTTAAAGCAAAGGAATACTGAGAAATTAACTTCTGACGTGGAAATATTACCTTTTCCTTTGACCCCCAAATAATTTTCAGCAATTTTACATTTATATGAAACAGAACTTTGGTTATTTGTCTTTACTGTCTTCTTGTGAAGCAGCGTTGTTCAAATATTTCCTTGTGTATCAGTGTCATCACCTAAAGAACATGCAAAGATCCTGTCTGAAAGATTCAGTCCTTTCATGCACAACTGAAGAATTGAAGTGGTTTGAGAAGTACAGCCAGGTCTTATGGCTCTGAGTTCCATGTCAGCCCATCTACAAACACTTGTGTCCGAGTAAATGATAGGCAGCATTAAAGAGAAAATGAGAAAAATTGTGTAAAACTCATGCAGTCCAGGTTTTCAGTGTGAGCATTAATGTGCTCATCATTCTTCAGAATTGAGCCACTTCTCAAGGAAGTTCAAAAATAAAATATAGTAAGCAGGATGAAATATTTTCAGTCATGAAATATTTCCACTGCATCTTACCACCAGAGAATCCACTGGATGAAAAATGCATTTCCAGGAGTAAAATAAAATAATATGACAATGTGAGAAAATGATTGTTGTAAAGTGTTTACTCCCATCCCTGAGCATGCAGGCTCCTGATGTCCTTGGTGGGGATAAATTTGACAACCACTCTAACACATAATGTGAACAAAAGGTCTATCATATCCACCAGTGTGAAGAAACTGTCTTCACAACACAGAGCCAGAATGTCTGCTGATGCTGATTTTTTCAGCTAATTCTGTGTTCTCCGGTTGATACGCAACTTCTTTTTTTCTGGAACTATTAGCATCCTCTCTACAGCTTCAAGGCTACTTCCTGAAATTGTCCTTTTTATAATATTAGTCTAGGAAGACTGGCATGAAATAAAACCCTGACAAGAAATCAAAGAGTAAGTTATTTTCTAAAGGAGTTTCCCTGGAGAATCAGGTCAAAAGCCTACTTCCAGCCTTGAACACTTGGAAGACATGAAAGCAAGCTTTGTTTTAGAAGCTCAGATGTCTACACACAAAGATGATAATTGTTTTCTCTTTTTTTCTGTTTATTGCTTTTGAAGAAATTCAGTTCGAGACCCGGGATGCATCAAAGGAAAATGTGTATTTGGATGAGCTTTGTTTGATGGCAGGAGCTTTCCTTGTTAAGTCATCAAAACAGCCTGGAGTGAGAAGGCAGCAGAAGCTCTTCTGGAAAAAGAGTACCAAGCATCACTGAGGACAATCACGGGCACAGAAACTCGACTGCTTTTATGTTCTCTCCTTTTATGTGCACACAATTAGGGAGCTGGATGTCACATGTGTGAGGAGCCGAGGCATCTGATCCAAAACTCATCAAGTCAATATAAACAAGCCCTTTGACTTCAGATGATCTTGGGACGAGCCCTCAAGGATTTTGCAAGTAAGAGCTTTTCCGACATAATTTGGATAATCTTCCAGGTGGTGGGGGGGGTGGAGGGTGGTATAAAAGCAGACCTGAGCTCTGTGTGTTGGTTGTGACATTGATCAGTCGGGGATGGCTTTTCTCACATTCTTTATTGCAATGCAAAGTCCTTTATGAGAATACCAGCACGTACTCACCTAACGAAATTCTTACTGCAACAGTCTAGAACACTGATAATGCATTTCTACGTTACAACAGACTCTTATGGCTTTTATTCCATTACAGCCTAAGGATATTGCCCACAGAGTGAACAGGGACACACTGCCCATGACCTCACTGCCAATATTCAGAAGGATTTGGTTCTTTTGCTGATCCTCTTTAGTCTTATGTGCCTTCTGCATTTAAAAAAAAAAAAAAAATCAAACCAACCAACCAACCAACCAAACAAGCCCCCAACTGAATAATCCAAACCACTAACTCACACTTGCACCAGAACATTTCTTTCTGTTGCAATCAAACCTCAGCCAGTTCAGCTTGCACCAGTCCATTTCAGGGACACATAATGAAAATGCAATGGTGTCCTTGAGACTGTGCAGGCAGAAGGCCCAGGCTGGAGGTGTGCCTTTCCCGTGAAGGCATGGTGTCACAGAGCTTTGCATTTCACCCAGTGTTCTTATTTTTTATTTTATGATTTTGTTTTTGCTTTTGAGAGATAATCTCCATTATCACATAAATTCCTGTTCAACACTTTTTAATGCATGTATTATTTATCTTCAGAAGATCCTTTATGCTCTTGTGTGAATTCCAATTGTTATGGCTCGTTTTAATTTCCTTTAAGGCCCTTGGCCACTTTTTCTGTTGCAGTATGGCTGGTTCCACTTAATAGAAGCTTTGTTATGCAGATACATGAAGCTTCTGTGTCCCACCTTTGAACTTCTGAATAAACTGCACCACTCCATCTGATATATTTTATACAGTCAAATACAAAAGAGATGACAGAGCCTAAAGCATGGACAAAGTCATGCTTAACTCTAGCATGTACAAAAGAAAGAATTTATTTTGGGATAGGTGTCAAGCAATTTAATTTTCAATTTATGTTCCTTTTGTATGATTTGGATGCTAATCTATATTGGTGATGACATATATGCATCTACCATGTGGCCATGCATTTGGCACAGATAAATCTTGTTATATCCAAAAACCTTCATCAGAGACACATTGTAAATAACAAAATTCTATAGCAAAGGAAGATGCTTCTCAAACTCAAGTCAGACTCAGAGGATTTGATCTCAAGACTGCTTCTGACGAATACTGATGCCTGAACATTAGATATTCAAGCAAATGGTACTGTTTGACAATACCAGTAGTAATTTCAAGTGTTTTCTCCTGTGTAATTTCTTTTTTCACAGTTTATCATATCAAAACAGTTTGAAGAGAGAAAATAGCCATGACTTTTCCATTTAACCAAACCCTTGTTTTCTCTCATTTATTTGTTGCCTCTAATCATGACACAATGAAGTCAAGTATTTGGGTAAAGGCCCTTCCTTTTATTGTGTGTAACATCATTAGGGACTGTGTGATTTGGATTTTCATGTCTGAATAGAAACAATTAGAAAATATGATTTACACTTTTTATTTTGTCTGGGAAAGCTGTTGGGATAAATTCTCCCTTGCTCTGTGTGTGGTGCGAAAGATTAAATTGGGTAAAGGGCTCAAAGGCAGTCTAGAAAGCTCCATCTAAACTTCCATTTAGCTCCAATCCCTCTGCCATGGGCAGCAATACTTTCCACCAGACCAGGTTGCTCCAAGTTCCATCCAGCCTGGCCTCAAATGCTCCCAGGAATGGGGCAGCCACAGCTTCTCTAGGCACTAAGGACAGGGGTGCACCACAATAAAGAGGGTTGTATTTGATCAGGTTTTAAAAGTTACAAGATTTGAAACACAAAGCTTTTACAGCCATCTGCCTGCCTATGCATCAGGAACCAATCAGAAGGCAGATGCAATGCTGTGAAGCATCTACTCCTTATCTAAACATGTGCAAGTTTGGAGCCTCCATTACTGTTCTCCAAATTGACATCTAAAATAATTTCATAGGTGCCCCAAACCAGACAACTGAATATACACACTTTGTTCCTCAGCGGAGGCCAAATTAAATTCAGTGCGTTCTTTGTGATCTTTGACCACCACAGTCACCTTGCACCAGAGCAGAGCAAGAAAAAAAATAATGCCTCAAATCCCTGAGATTTCATCAGAAGGAAAAAGATCACAGCACTACTGAGAGCAACTTAAGTGTTGAAGTCAGGTAGAAAAGATCACTCTTTGGGAGCCTTCAAAGCAACTGTTTCTCCCCAGTGGCTTTATAAGGAATTTATGCACTTACTTTACAGGGACATCTTCACCAGAACATAAAATTTAGGTGCAAATTAGGCATCTACATTCCTTCATATGATGTGTCGTTACTGGCTTGGCATAGAGATTTGCAAGAGATTGAATAAAACAGCCTGAAGGATATACAAAATACATGCATATAAAAATATACAGATAATGAATGTTACAGCTATATGCACAGACTCCTAAGACAAAACTGACTGCAGCACAAATGCTCACAGCAGCCAGAAATAGGAACACTCAGATTTGGAGTCAGGCTGGACATACCTCTCTGCCTCCTGCACATGGGGGTGGGGGACACCAAAACCCTTCACAATACTTTCTGATATTTGTTAAGTCCAGATAAAAGAAAGGGTTTGAAGTTTGGGATTCTGCCCTTCTCCCTCATGCTCAACCCCAATGCTGCTGATTTTATAAGATATCCCAAAGACAAATACCAGAGAATGAAGGGAGGAACTTGCCTCAAGGCTACTGAAATGTTCTTGGTAATAGGTTAAAAATGTGAAGCATTTATAGTGTCTTATGTTCCTTTTGATATTCTCCAGGCAATTTCCTAAATCAGGTTCAAATTTTAGTCATTTTCGGCTTTAGAACAAGCAGTGACACAAATGATTAAAAGAAACAACAACAAAAAATTAACACACACCCAGATGGTAACTATTATCTGAGCCAGAAAATAGAGACAAATACATCCACTTAGGGCAAACTAACATATTGTATTATATCACTCTGATGTACTGTAATGGGATATGATTTACATTAAAACTTGTGAATTAGAGATTTAACTTATGGCCTTTCTCCACAAATTACAACAACAAACAAGAGCAGGAAAATCAGCTCTAATAACAGCATGCATCCCATCACAATTTGATGGATTATTTCTAGACCAAAGCCATGGATAAAATTTTCAAATGTGCAATTTTGTAACAGTATTCCAGAAATATGATTTAAGCGAAAATCCTGATTCTCTGCAGTCAGTAAAGGTTTTATGGCAATCTTCCCAAGAATTGGGGTGTTTTACGTGAGAATTTGACTACAAAACACTCCAGAAGAGTCAGGCAGATGGTGTGACCATGGCTTATTATGTTAAATGTAAAGGTCTCAGTTGTGCTCCCTCCATCTGTTTGCTCATCCACCTCTTGTCTTGTATCATAACATCCTAAGATACCGATTTTAGGAACTATCTTCCAGCTCAGTGCGCTGAAACCCCCAGCACAAAAGGAGACAGTGCTTTGGGCTTCTCTTTGTTAATGCAACTGAGCTAAACAGATAAACAACTTGACAGGGATGAGTTTGCCAGATTTATTCTCTGTAGCAAATTGTAGTTCTAATTGCATAAGGTTCTCTTCCCTGCGTGCTGTCATCTGGTTTGTGATGTGGTGCACCTCTTAAGCACTGCAAAATCCCCCTCTGAGACAGCTGCATTTTGTGATGGATACTACACAAACATACACATAAACACAACATGTTTCAGTTCCCTAATTTATATAATGGCTTCATACAAAGATCCTAGGACTGAAAGTTACTCTGAGAGGGAGAATGACATGGTAAGTGGATTCCAATGATCTGAAGTTTTTTTCTCCCTAAGTGACTTGCCAGAGCCAAGCTCATCTGTATGCACCAATATTCTCTAAATAATAAAAAAAGGGGATAATGTTTCCTCTTCTGACGGATGTGCACTCAACTTTATCCACACTGTGCTTTAGCAGCTCTGAGAGAATGTAAAATAGCAATCTAATATCCTGCTTAAATTTGCTAGAAACAGTCACCGAGATCACGGAAGGCAACTTCTCCCTGCTGAATGTATGCCTGCCTGAAAGCTTGAGACTGGGAGGGGAATGATGAGTACCCACCACAGTTAAAACAGCTCTTTTCCTTCCTGATCTGTTGCAAAGAGGGAGGAAAAAACCAAAGAAGATATTTGGGCAATAACTGGGAAGCAGTTGCAACTGCAGCACCTCCAGCAGTGCTTAACCAATGTTACTCCAGCTCCTTGGGTGATGCTGCATCCTCAGCCACACGGTGAGCCACAAATGACATTTATCCTGCTGCACCTCCCCTGTTTTTGTTACAAGGTGCTGTGATTAAGGCTTGGATGGTGTCCTGACTTGTACCACAATCACAGCTCTGTTTACAGCACAGACTGACCTTTGCTTACTGACTGTAGAAACACGAATGATGTATCTCTAAATGTTAGCCCTTCAAAATAAGAAAAAAAATAAAAAGAATAAAATGAAAAAGGAAAAAAGGAATTATACAGCTTCTTGTGTCTCCTTGGCTTTGGGAGAGATTCTCCCATCAGTTAGTAATTTCTGAAATGAAGATGGTAAGAGAAGAGAGATGTGCAGAGAAGGGTGAACAAAATCCCATTTGGGATGGGTGTATCAGATAGCCAGGCTGGTGAGACTGCTCTGCTTGGGGAAACAGCTGAGATAGCTTTCATTTCTTTGAAATTTGTGCTCACTGCCAAAGGAAAAGAAGGGCAACAACAATGAAACAGAGATAACAGTATTATGAGAACTATGCCAGCAACGAAATGACAGAGGAAACAGTAACTGGAAGCAGAACACGTCAAGGAGAGGTGGCAGATCATGTCACTGTGGTTTATTCTGTGGCAAAAGAGAGATCAAGTTTTGCAATGCTCAGGGTCAGGCAGTAATGAGGTAGGAAGCAAAGCCACAGAAGTGACTCACAAGCAGGAGGTTACACTCTCCTGTGAAAACTGGAACTTCTCACAAATTTTGTAGTGCCGAATCCATTTTTAGCAATTGCCCTGCAGACTAATTTCTCCTTCATTTGCAACTGTCTAATATGTTTTAGTAACTGCAGCTATCCAAATTTAAAATAGAGAAGGCAGAGATTTTTCTTGCTACCATTTTTAGCATTCTGTCCTTTTTGGATGAGATGAATCATAATGTTTACTATGGTCTTTCATTTTAGTCCCCTGTCTTATACTCCAGCTGGAAGTGGGTAGGATAACCAGCACTCTTGCCCAGTTAACTCACAGTTGGTGTTAAGAGAGGACATAACACCTGAAACAGGATGGAAAACATACGTAGGAAGGCAGAGAGACATGCCATGGGGATTGCTCCTTTGCTGTTATGCTCAGAGGGACAAACAACTGCTCAGCAGGGTGATGGAGACCCACCAGCTCTGCTGCTGTGGCTCCAGCCAACCCCAGTTTGAGTTTGGACACTGCCAACCTCCCCATGGCACCAACCTCACTCCTGCTACAAGAAAGTAAAAGGACAAAACTCACTTGTCTCTCTCCCAGTCTCAATGGCAAGCTTGTGCCTTCCCTCCACAAACTAAGCAAGATCTGTCAGGAGAGCAAGGAGTGGCGCGTCATGACAAAGCTTTGTCACAGAGCTGAACTGCCAGCTACACATGTGGAGGAAGCATGTGCTAAAAGTGCTAGAGAAAAGTAAACAGAAAGCAAAAAGATACGGAAAAGAAAGAGCAATGGTAACAAGAGTTAAAAATATCTCATGTAGCTGAGAATAGCAAGCAGGATTTAATGCAGCTTGTTGGTGCTGTATAAATGTCTTGTTCTGTTCCATTCTGGTGCTATTCCAGGGTCAAGTATATTCAGTGTCCTTTATAATCAAGCTGTCAATATACAGTCTTGACGCTATACATTGATTTTGTGCCACATAAAAGAGGAAGTTATCCCTTTGTGTTCAGCACTGTCACAGCGACTTAGTATTTCTTAGCCCACAGTATTCAGTATCACCACCAAGACCAGGGTATCTGCCCGGCCCCACAGATTTCATCTGCAGTTTCTACACGTGTATGTTCTTCACAAACATGAATGATGATGTAATGATGATGGAATGTATGTTCTTCACAAACATGAATGATAATGTAATGTAGCAATTTATTTAGAAGCAATGGCAAATCTCTGAGGTTCCAATTTGTACCAAGAAACTGGTTACACAAACTTCTGTGAACTATAGGGAAAGGGGAAAGAAAATGCTCCTCTAATCCTCTTAAGGAAGATACAAAAATGTAGCACTTAAAAAAAAAAAACTGTGCACAGAATAAATGAGAATAACAATAATATTTAGCACTTACATGGTTCTGTCTCTCTTCATTACTCCAAAACTTCCCAAGAGAGATCTGACTGAGCCTCAGAGAGGCTACGTAAAGTGATGAGTTGTATGACTTGCCAAACCCAGCTTATAACACAGCCAAGAAAATTTGCACTTTCAAATTTCACATTTCTTAATATTAAGCAGGTTGTTTTCTTGCCAATTTCCCCATGTCTTTTTAACAATGAGCAGGGATGATACAAAGGCTCTTCCACCTGAACACCCAGCTACCTAAACTGCAAGTGAAAGCTTGTTATGCTTTCTCTATTTAAATGCTAGAAAAAGCAGATGTTGCCAAAGCAATTCTATAAGCACAAAAAATTCCATCATAATTGTCAGGTATATTTCTTTACTTTATATCCAGACAGTATTTGTCAAGAAATAGGTTACAAGTTAAGGAAGATGAATTCAGCAGGTGCAGGACTGAGCTTGCACAGTGCCAACACTCTCCCATTACAGGTTGATATTGATATGAGTCCAGCCTGCGAGGTGTTACCTGAAAATGGAACAAAGAGAAAGCCAGAACGAGCTCAGTTGGACACCTCAAAGGTGGTACCCCCAAACACAGCCTGACCCTGGTGTACACACATCTCATGATCACTGAATCATACAATGGTTTGGGTTGGAAGGAACCCTACAGATCATCTCGTCCAACACTCCTGCCATGAGCAGGGACACCTTCTACTAGACCAGGTTGCTCAAAGCCTCATCCATCCTAGCCTTAAAGATCTACATAGAAGGGAAATCCACAACTTCCCTGGGAAGCCTGTACCCTTCCCTCACCACCCTTAAAATGTTTCTTTCTTCATCTGATCTAAACCTGCCTTCCTACAGTTAAAAGCTGTTTGCCAATGTCCTATCACTGTAAGCTTTTAAAGGTCTCCTGAGAAGACAATTCAAAACGTTGCCAAGAAGCCCAATTCAGTGCTTAGCTGTATTTGTCACCAGACTTTCCTACCAGCTGACTTAAAGCTCCTATTTCAGGTATTGCTTCCCAGCCCGCGAATTCCCCTTTTATGTTTGTGCATTTTGTTGGGGATTTTTTCCCCTCCTACTTCCACATATATGTACAGAATTGCCTTGCACTGATAAACCAGTCAAGAGAAAGTCACCTCTGTATTCTCCAAGCCTTCCTCTCCTCCCATGAGGTGATCTTCCACATGTGAATGCCCGTGAGACAAGCAGGGGACAGCCCTGGCACGGGCCAGCCCAAGCCTTGGGGTTGTCTTGGGCTGCCCTCTCAGCTCAACCACTCTTCCTTGGTTTACTTGAGAAGATGTTACATGTGACCACATCGCAGACCTTGTTCCCAACAAACCACCTTCACCCTTTCCTTCTCACCTGTCACAGGGTGCCCAACACTCTGCTACATGCAAGCAGAATTAACTGGCCTTTACTTTGTCAGTAAACCCCAATGAATAATGTTTAAGTTACTCTCAGTGAAAGGTTTCTTACTAAACAATGTATTTGCTTCACTCTCCTTTTTTTTTTTTCCTAAAGATTTCCTGAAAGATTTGAAGTTGCCAGCCCCAAATCCTCAGGGAGCTGGCTGACTCACAGTCTTCTTCCAACAGGATCCTGTAGGTTTGTGGATATTTATCATAGGTGGTTCCCATTCCCAAAATAGACAGGGAAACTCTCTGAAAAAGATCCAGAGAAGAGTAAGATCCATCTGCCTGAATAAGGTCCAGCTGAACTGTTTCCAGTGATTACAAGATATTTCAGAGACGTTTAGTGGCCAGTCTCACTTGGCTTGCAGATAAATTTTGAGGTCTACTTTTGAAACAGGGAAAGTTCAGATGATGGATTTTTAGCATTTTCATAAATTAGGAGAACTACCATAATAAAGAAAAGCTGGGAATTCATGTGTATATATTTCATAAAACAGGACCACACACTGGTAGCCTGGGATTTGTGACTTCTTGAACCACCAACTACTGACATGCAAGATGAGCTGCTTCTCACTGGGACTGTTCTATTCAGAGCAGGAAGATGCTGGTCCCCAGGTGCCACGTTACCCATCCCATCCTCCCCCAGCACATTTCTCCTGCACCTTTTTGACCCAAGATGAAGTTTTCATCACCTTTAGATTAGGCATCATAGATTGCAAGTGATCACCATGCATACCGAGTGGCACATTAAAACTACTTTTTAATGTCCCACTATTAAACTTGCTTTCAATATCAAACAAAACATTAAAGATCCATTATTTCTCCATACCAGCTAAAGACTTTTTAATGAGATTAATTAGAAGAGAAGAAGAACAACGTATTTTTCAGGAGATCAGTTTAATAACACATCTAATGTTTAGTAACTTTAAATATCATCTATCAGATCTGATGTTATTTGAAAAATGCCTACGAATATTTATAGTATTTCAAGGGTGTGAGACTAAACACACCCTAAACCTGCCCAAAATAAACCTTCTGATTTTTTTATAAGCCCAATAGAGCTGTACAGCTGGGAAATTATTTGATTTTCCAGAAACACATAAATAAAATGTCCACCACGATCTATATATAAAATCTGAGATAAAGAAGTCATCAGCATTAAGCCCTCTTGTTCTGCTCACAGTTTTTAAATGGATTTGTAGGACAATGGCTCTGTCCCAATGGTGACAGGCTTCCTGCATAAATGACCAAATAGCAGCTATGGGGCTGTGAACAAAGAAATAAATGTGAAGAGTGAAATTTAGAAACACTATATCCAGGCAGCAAAGAAAGAGTATTTATGAGTTTATTTCTTAATCTCATTTTAGGCAGGGAGAAAAGAGACCAAGGAGAGGAAATGACACTTCACTTGCTCACTGGATCTCCTTGAGGATACCACAGACTCATCTAAAAAAGATCAGCAGAGATCACCTATTTGGATTTCTAACCTCCCCTCATCTTTCTTTCTTGCTAAAGGTTAATGACTAAGTGAAATGGAAAATTCACATACTTCTACAAAATCCCAAGGTCAAACATAAAGGGCAATCTCAAGCGAACCACAGAGTCACAGAATGGTTTGGCCTGGAAGGAAGAGACCTTCAAGATCATCTCATTCCAATCTCTCTGCCATGAGCAGGAACACGTTCCACTATCCCAAGTTGCTCAAAGCCATATCCAACCTGGCCTTGGACACTTCCAGGGATGGGGCATCCACAGCTTCTGTGGGCAACCTGTTCAGGTGTCTGATCATCCTCACAGTGAAGATTTTCTTTCCACTATCCAATCTAAACCTACACTCATTTAGCTTAAGGCCATTCCCCCTTGTCCTATCACTATATCCCTGTAGAAGTCCCTTTCCAGCTTTCCTTTAGGTACTTTCAGGTACTGGAAGATGCTCTAAGGCTCCCTTGAGCCCTTTCCTCCCTAGGCTGAACAAACCTAGCTCCCTCAGCCTGTCTCCACAGCAGAGGTGTTCCAGCCTTTGGACCATCTTTGTGATCTCCTCTGGACTCACCCAAAGATGTTTCACATCCATCCTTCATTCAGCCTAAATGTGTGCTTAGGACTTCCCTGATGTATGTGAAAGATACTTTTCCAGCCAGAAAAAGCTGTTGCAGAACAAGCAGAAGCACCAAGACTTATTTTTACTGCTATTTTTATTATTAGAACAATCTGTATCTGCATGAAGAGTTCTAACTTTGCCAGAGATGATAAATGAGAGAAAAGGAAATTATTAATGCATAAGGACTAGGATAAATCAAACATCTGAGCACAGAGAGCTAACTTTATGCAAAGCAGCAGAGGATTCTGCTACAGTTCCTGGGAAGAAAGGAAAGTAGCCTACTTCCTACCTGCCCAACTAACAGAAAATGTGACTAATCTGTTCTCATCAAGATACAGAGCTGAAAGTAGAGTTGGAGATGGATGGCAATGGTTAAATGCAGTAACAGCACGAGAAGCCCCAGTTTGGATTCATCTATACAATCAATTGGGCACCCATCCTTGAACATGAAAGAACAGCACAGCTCTTTGTGGGGGGCTTGGCTTCAGACCTTGTGACACAGCCAGATGTGATGGGTCCACTGGGCTCCCTGGTACCAAACCTGAGGCATGGAAATGTATTTCTTTGCACATGCAACTGCCTTTCCTACTTATTTCAGAAAAAAACCATCATATTCAGGACACTTCTAATAGATTTTTGGTATTAGCTAGCTGGGAAAAAAAACCAAAAAAAACAAACCAGCAACCAAACATGTCTCCTCACAGCTTCACAGTTTCACAGCTGAGGTTTTCCCCCTGTCCAAATCACACAGTACTGCAAAACTTGCAATCAAATCACAAGAACTGGCAAACTTGAAGATATTTACAACATTACAAATTAAACTGTGTCTCAAAGACTTGAATATCTGGGAGAGATGTGTATTCTACAGCCTAAGGACATGGAGGTGACCTTACTTTAAGACAAAGGACAATGCCACAGCTGATCGATCCCTAAACTAAAATCTAGTCCAGAAAATATATTTTTCTAATGTCCATCTGATTCTGAAAAAAATCTATCAGCCTGCCAAAGCAAAGGCTTCAAGATTATTGAAGTGCCAACTACAATTTATGCCCAAGATGCTTTGCTGGCCTTCTCTCATGTCACATACTGCCAAGGCTCTCTGTCACCCATCCTTTGGGGCCTCCCAGTTTATCCTGATTGAGGTCAGGTCTTCACACTCAAAGGACTCTGATAGCAGGGCCCTGTCCCTGACCATGCTTCCCAGCTTCTTGCTGCCTTCTTCTCCAACAATTCAGCATAACATCAAGCCAGGTGGGCTATTCCTGCCTATTTTAATTTTCTTTCTTCCTTAATGCCCGACTGCTCTGTTCTGGAGAGTTGCAAAAACATCTGCTACAAGAGCAGACTTGTATTAATTTCTACTTACTGCTGTAGAATGCCATGTATATGTACAGCATGTTTTAAGTGTCTGGTGCACAGCAGAGCTGACGTGAAATGGGAGAGATTAAAGGAAAACAACTTCAATATAGTCCTCTTGAGAGGTGGGAAGCAGTGGGAGCCTTGCTGTAGCCCAGCTCTGAGGAAGATGCAAAGCAAGATCTCCACTTTCCAGGAAGAAGTCTGAACTCCCATGTGGCTGCAATTCACTTTGTGGCGTCTGCTGGATGGAAATATCAGCTCTACTCATCAGGAGAGAGAATGTGAAGGTGTGAGTAATGTCATGGTGGGGATGTCCCCCTTGCTGTCTGAGCGCCCAGACCCATGGCAGGGGCAGCAGGAGGTGCAGAGTGGGTGCACAAGGCTGGCTGCTCACAGGGGGATGGATCCAGGCTCTACCAGGCAGGAAAGGGATGGCAACCCTGCTCGGTGCCACCCTCGGTGCAGAATTGAGATACCAGGTGAAAGGGCAGCCATGCACTTATCCCCCTCTGTGAAGTCTGCCTTTCTCTTCCACTCTTTTCTTCAAAGAACTAAGCCTTTTCTTGAGTGCATTGGACTCCTTCGTTTGACAGTAAAACCTCATTCTCCTTGTACTTTCTTTTTCCTCTTCATTTTGCAGCTCTTGTGCTGATCAGAAGAAATAGACCCAGTGCTGTTTAGTCATCTAGGAGCATTTAACTGGTGTTGGTGATGATATTTTTCAATTTGGCAGTCTACCAGATGGATCAGTTATTTGCCAAGCCCTGATTTTAAAGCCATCCACTGTACAAATTGCAGGTCAGGACAGTAAGGGTTTGTTTTGCAATCAGCTTCTGGGCAAGAGCAGGATTCCTCAATATTACAATACTCTAGTGGCTCTTGAGCAGAGAAGCAGCTGTGATGTGCAGACACACTCATGAGCACAAACAAACCCAAAACTCTCAGGTGGTGGTGTTGGTTGGTCACCTCACAGATTAGTTGCTGTTATAAGTAGGCAATGTCCCTTGGAGACAGCAATTTTTCATGTATTTAAATATCCTGCTTGTTCAAGAACAGCAGGGACAACAGGCAGAAAAGCAGGATGGTGAAACCGGCCTGTGGGCACCTCTAGCAACACAGCACTGCTATTGTAAATTTACAACATCCCTTCTTTCAAGCCCCCTCAGAGCCCTGTTTGCTTCCACACACACCTGCCCTGAAAATTCCAACCGTGTTGTTATCAAAAGCAGCAGACTCACAGACAGAGCAGGGCTGTCTGGTTCCACTGCAGCTCACAATCTTCTGGTACTGCCTGGATGATTTCCACAATACCACTCACTTAATTGCAACAGCTACCTAAAGTACCCCATTTAGCTTTTTTTAACTCCCAGTGGGCAAAAAACCCCAGGATGCTTCATGCAACTCAGCCAGTGGAAAAGAAACAGCAGGGATCCAGGTGGGAGGGGAGGAGGAGGCAAACAGCACCTGACCAAAGTTCCATCTTGCTGCTCAGTGCCCTGCTACTGCCAGGGGTTTGCACATGTCAGAGGGAAGCACAGCAAGAAGGCTGGGGGGAAACAGCCACATGGAGCTTACTCAGTTTTGCCCTGCTTGGCCCAGCTGTGTGTCAGAGAATGACAAGTCCTCTCCTTCCTTGTGGGGATGGTTTAAGATCCCCACATCCATGGTGGGTTCAGCTCACATGAAATGCATCAGTTTTCTGCTCCTCCTTTCACCCTCCATCTCACCCTGTCTCCAGGCTTAGAAAAAGAAAGTGCTATTAGAGACCACAGTGTCTTCTTCATCAGAAGAAATTCCAGCCTTTCCAGGAAGATTCTTCACAGGGAATCTGTGGTTGATTTTTAGCCTGATTTTGTGCAAGGTGAGCTCTCACACACTGAAGAATGCAATTGCAAAAGCTTAATGGAAGCACAGCAAAAACATAATTTAAAATGCAGGGAAGAAAGCAAGGAGAGACAGTCCTAAACTGTGAAAAGTTTGGGGTTATTTTGAAATTTTACTATAGGATGCAGCAGACAAATCTGGTGCTATTATTTATTGAAAAGTGTCCCATGTGCACGGTAGGGCTTTGCAAACAAATGAGACAGTGTCTGCTCCAAGCCGAGACACAAACAGTTTGACATCTGAATACACCAGAGACAAGCTCTCTGTGAAGTGGTGTGGATATTTTCAGAGATCATTGCGGGAAGTCTTAAGGGAAACGGGGTGTTTGCAGGCAGAAGGCATTTCGTAGAGCAAGGCATTTCTTACTGAATACATAATGCAAAGGAGTTTCAACAGTAAACAGGACACAAAATGGGCACGTAGCAGACATCTGGGGAAAAATGAAAAAAATAGCATGAAATTGTTAACAGAGGGAAGTTAGGAAAGAAACTACTTAAAGGACGTATGAACAGAGGGCATAATTGAAAGAGACACTGGACAAGTCAGCGTGACATAACTGAACTGGTGACCAACAGTGACCATGGAGTTCAATTAAGGTCTGATATCACCCATGAGCCAAGTGTGCCATGGGTGACACCACCCCAAGACCTTCATGGAGATGGGCTTGCAGGCTTTCCCTATTTGTGAAGCTGTGAGTGCTATGGACAGGGTACCTCACAGGAACATGGGGCCCTGTCCAGTTTAGAAACCCTCTGGAGACCAGGATTTCATCAACATCATCTATATTTGGAAAAGGTACATGAGGAGGATAACTTGTGAGCCTTCCATCACCCCTTGGCCCACAGTGGATATGCCCAATCATGAAGCAATTTGATCAGTTAGGGGTTAAAAACTCTACAGTGCAACAGCCTCTCTCTTGAGTCTGAGTTTCGCTTTTTGAAATTCCAGCTGAGGAAGGTGGGAGCAAAGGCATCATAAGGCAATATTACAGGGAGATTGAGACCTGAGTCCTGATCCATGCAAGGATCTGTTTGTTTATGGAAGCTCTTTCCATTTTGGAGCTGCCAGGTACTTGCAGTGGAAGGAAATGCTATGTGAAGTCAGGCTGCTGCTTAAGGATGCAGAGGCCAGTGGTGTGATGAGCTGACAACTGCTAGAAATGCTTTATCAACTGCTTGGTGCCCAAGTCACCTAGCTACTTTGTTCTGAAAGAAGCTATTTGAACAATTACTTCTTTCCAGCAAACTCTTTGCCAACCCACTGAAAAGTAACTCCCAGAGCTGGCTGGATTTTCCAGGTCCAGCTGTGTGGGGAAGTGGGGACAGCCTCCTGCTATCTACCACCACCTGCAGAGGACCCACAATTCACAGGATGCACTAGCAACAATCTGACTTCTTCAACACCATAAAAATGAAAACTAAAGCACAGGAAAAGAGCACGGGAAATTTTTCTCTCCACAATGAACTCCCTTGGAACTGGACATTTTAGGTCCCATTTGTCGAGTGTATTTATCAGCCATTAAGCATACATATGCATTTTGCTGGAGAAATGCAGCACAATTGGCTCATCAGGCTTTAGTGGAATGGCAGATGCTATTGAGTTATCTCAATCTGCTCTGCCTGAGAGGTGTGCTTGGGCTCTCCCAGCTTGCCTCATCATCTCCAGGGCTCTGAATGTTGCAGCTATGGGTATGGAGTCTTAGCTTGAAGAGCTTCTTCCTTGCTGCTCTTAAGCAATCCATGAAATAAGGGTGGAAACACAGAAACACACACCTCCAGCTCAGTGAGTTGTGTACTACAGGCTTTGCAAAAAACTGTTCTTTAGGTTAAAAAAATCCCTTTCAATATTTCAGCAGCAAAGACTGCACATCTCAGAAGGACTTTTTGTTTATTTGGCCAGGCTCTTCTTTTCTTTGAGAGAAAAATCTTTGATTGATACAGGCAATTCTTAAAATGCCAATATACAGTTTCAAACGCATGGTCCACTTCTGTGTCACTTCAGGGAACTGACAGGACACCCAGTATTAATGAGTATTGATGCCTGGACATGTGCACACACACAGAGTGATGGTGCAAACCTGATGGCGTGAAGCTTTGAATAAATGTGCCATGAAAAATAATAAATCAATATTTAAGGTGGCAATAAATTATTACATGTCTTCTATCTTGCTACATCAGGAAGACCTAAAAGGCATTACAGCACAATAGTGACTTTTCTCCTTCACTCCTAAATAAACCTCACGGGCTATGTCCCCCCAAACCTAGAGTTAGAATACAGCTTCAATAACATAATGAAATCAAAGTAGAATAGTTATGTACAAAAGTGCTGAAGCTGCCCATTGGAATCATGAACTGAAAGTCATGTGGGTGCTCAGCTCCAACAATCCTGACTGAAGTCAATGCTAAAGCGTCCTCATTTCAGCTGGGTAAGTCCTGTCCTTAGTTTTTATTGAAGCAGAAAGATTTCTGTACTTGCTGGGGTCAGAAAGAAATGAAACAGAGAAGAGGAGCTGTCCTGGTATCTGCACAGCACTGCTTGTCCCTCTTTTAATGGCTGCACAACTGGAAGTGGAGAAAGTACTTCTGAGACTGAGTAGAAGTCTTTCATTCCCTCTCATTTTGGAGCTTATTTTGGGCTGTGGAAAACATGGCCAGCAATCTTGGCTGAACTAAAACCTTCAAGTATTTTTTGACACTGCCCTGGCACTGCCTTTGCAGACCTCAGAATCCCTCTGTGTATCATTTATAAATAACCCTGTCCATTACAAAAGGCGGGCACATCACCCTGGCTGCACTGGGAGCACACTGACCAGCTCCTGGCCTTCCCTGTTGACCTGACAGTTAACTTGGAGCTGCTGCCTGCCTGAAGCATCCCCTCCATGCTCTGTTTCATGCTGAGAGCTTTCAGCTTTCCATTTCTACTGCATGGGTGGGAAAAAGGATGATTTGGAAAGGCATTCACAAGCCAGGCTGTAAGCAAGGTATTCCCACAACGCTGCAGGAGCGTATGCAAGTTAAAAAGAGATGGTGACAAGGCACTTTTACCCAGAGCAGCTCCCTCTGAGTACACAGAAATCATCTTATAAAGGCGTGGTTGGAAGGCACCTTAAAAATCACCTCATTCCAACCCCCTTGCTGTAGGCAGGGACACCTCACACTAGACCAAGCTGCTCCAAGCCACATCCAGCCTGGCCTTGAAAACTTCCAGGGATGAAGCATCCACAACTTCCTCCACGTGCTTGCTGCATGGCTCTGCTTCTGCCTCTTAGAGTGAGCCATCCCACAGCTGTGCTCGCTGGCGTGCCCCTGTATTTACAGGGCAAACTCAGCAGGATGTTAAAAGCCAGTGCTGCAACAGACAGAGGAGGAGAGGACATGCTGCCTGCTTCTCAGCCTGCTCTTGGGTAATTTTAGTCCTTTCCTTGAGCACCTAGGTGTCATGACAACCCCAGACTGTGGCCACCACTGTTAGCACAAAGAATTAAGTACATAAACTACATTAGCTATAATAGTGTTATAATGTACGTAACCTCTTACCAGGGAATTGGAAATTTAAACTGATGTTTTCTTTTGCAGTAGAGGTGGAAAGCCAAGACAGCACGTTAGGTGGTGAAAGTTAGAAGGGAAAAAGAACAGTTTTTTTCAGACGCTTACTGCAGAGTGCCTACAATATTGTACAATAATAAGCTGAAAATACAGACTTTATTTCCCTTTGGAATTCAAACGCTTGTACATCAACAGGGCATCTCTAATATCTAAGTAATAAGCATAGCTGCTCCGTAAGGACACTATTGAAACCCAAATTCCCTCAATACAATTTCAGATTGAGAGTGTGAGCTCAGGGAAAGAGAACTTTATTACATTTCATAAGGTTCTCTTAAGCATTTTCTGAATTTAAAGCTAAAACCACAACCTCCAGTGGGAGAAAGTACTGCATTCTCCTCAATCTGCATTCCTTTATCTGATATGCTGGACAAAGTAAAAATGCTTTTATTATGTCTGCAGACCTTGAACATTACATTGAAGAGTTCTGAGGACAATGACTGAGCAATATATATGTATAACTCTACTATTAGGATGTTCAGATTTGTTTGCTTTGGTACATATAATGCACCAGCAAAGCTGATGAAAATTTGTATATTTTTCCTTTCTTCCTGATAGCTGATTACACCAGGCATGTTTGGGCAGAAAGCATTTGCTACAGTGCTTGAAAAACCCAGGTACAAACAATCTGTGGGCCATTAGGTGATGAGGTTTGTCAGTGAGTGGCACTGGGAAAATGAATGTCCACACAGCAGTAACTGAGGAGTTAATGTTTTTCAGCTGTCCCCAGATGAGTGCAATATTTCTGTATGTTCTCAAAGTTTAATCTTAAACAAGTTAGTTCAAAATAAACAAACTGCCTAACCAAATAGCAGATGCCACTTATTCTCTAAATAAATAATATAGCATTTCATACCACTACCTCCAATAGCACTGAAACTCTTTTATTTGTTTATGGTATCCCTAGTTCAAATGGCAGAACCTCCAGATTCCATTTAAAATGCTGAAGAGGTCACTTAGAATTGTTGACTGCACACAGATCAAACCATAAAAGGGACTTTGTAATGAAATAAATATTTACTAATCAGATTATCTACCCAGAGCAACAATCTTTGTTGGTAGGCTGCCATTTATTACGCTTTCAATCAACCCTGTGGCTTCTAATAAGCTGTGTTTTCATGTTTCCCTTAATATAGATCTGCTTGTCATTCAGGGCTGGACAAGGCTCTGTTGTGTTCTGGGAGAGCCTCAGTGCCTGGGGCCAGGCGAAGGCCCACGGAGCCACTCAGCTCCTTCTTCTCCCAGACTCTCTCTTCCAGCAGCTCCACAACAGCTTTGGCAGCACCTCCAGCACGCCTCGGCAGAGCTCAGGGTTGGTACAAAAACCCATCCCCAAAATAATGTTGGGCCATTTTAGAGATGCAAAGGGAAAAAAAAAATGGCTGCTGTGGAGAGCATCCTTTCACCTGTGCAAGGATGAAAGTGTTATTATCCACAGATGAAAGTGTTATTATCCACACGAGGCAGGGATGGGCTGCTAATTAGGAAAATGAGTTAGAAAAAGGCTTCATGAGGTGCATGGGTAACGATCCAGGTGCTCCTAAGTATAAAATATGCTGAGAAAAATGAATCCTCGCAGAGTTTGAGGAGATGGAGTATCAAAAACACACAGTCGCACTGACAAAACATACACATCTGCTTTGCCAGTACAACTAAGATTTCTGCACTCACGAAACAGGGAGTGGGATAAATAATTACACATCCTTATGGTAACTGCTGTAAGAAAATACCTAATACTTTGTATTGGTTCCACTTCCACAGTAAGTGCATCCATCTATGACATGGCTGCTGGCTGGAGCTGGAAGATGCAAATCGGGCCACCTGAAAATTTCTAAAGTCACAGACCTGCTAGAAAATTATTCCCTACCAAAATAAAGCGTTCCCTACCCAGAGAACTTAGCAATTTTATACATCCACGATTAGTAACTTCACAGAAATCTCCTGCATTTCTAAATCCTCAGTCTATTTGAATCCTCAGTGTATTTGAATCCTGCCTCGTAAGCCAGGCACAGACAGATCCAGCAAGGCAGGCAGAAGGCTCCAGCCATGTCCTTAACTCACCGCCACGTGTGTCAAAAATCCTAAAAGCTCATCAGCGGTTAATCCGTCCTATCGAAAGTGCCACGGTACGCTGACAAAATTAGAAATACAAGTTTGTTATTTTAATGAGTCACTGACATCTGCTGTTTATTCTTAGTTTTCAGTCGCACTCCCCTGCTCTGACATCATGGCACATGTGATTTTGTTCGGATACCGCGCTCAGACTGGCTCAGTCCTTTGGATTACTTTGACAGCATTTCTCCTCATTCATTATTTAACAATAACTTTTGCTTACCGAGCACATTTCAACACAACTAACTAAACTAATAGCATGTCCTAATCCTTAATGAAGCCCAAATGCTTCTTCTGGGGGCAGGTAAGTATCATCATCATTTTCTGGATGGGAAAGCAGATATTAAGTAATTTGCCAAGGTCATGCGGCCTGTCAGTGCCACAGGTTGGGAATTAAGTGCTCTCAGGAGCTCTGACTATCTGTCCCCAGGTGTAAATAACAACCTTAACCAGCTCAGGCTACTCCAGACCCAGAGCAAGTGCACAAAGGAGGAGGTTCTGCAGCAGGGTCACCTCGTCACCAGAAGGCTGTGAGCCTCCACAGCTGGCCAGTGACAACTTTCATTATCAGATCATTCTTAAACAAAGCAGTCAGGAGCTTGAAGGCTGAGATATTAACAGTATTTTTGTTGTGGTTTTTTTTCTTTTTTAATTCCTTCATTTATCAGTCTCTTTTCAACCCCATGTTTTTAACAATGATATTACTTAACACATGCCAGTATGAATAAGTTTTTTCTTTATTCTGAGCTGCTCCTATAAAAGGAGCTTGTGTTACACAGACTGCCTATAATTCATTAAGCCAAATTCCCTTCCATCTGGAGGCTTATACAGTTGTTGAAAAGCTGTCACTATAACCTATTGTCACTGCAACTTTTTATGAACCAACCTATATTTTTATGTCAAAATTTATCTCAATAACTTTGCTGTACTTACTTTCAATTATTTCTATACCATCGGCCTTTAGGTAATGCTGCATTCAAGAAGCTGGGATTAACTTCTCTCTCTGGCTGTGTTCACACTGAAAATAAATGCAGTTTTGGATTTCAACAAGAGCTACACAGAAGCAGACATGTGCATATACCAGTGGATGCACAGACCAATGGCACTTACTGATTTCACCCAGCCTTAAATGAAGCAACCACAAATAAATTCAAGCATCTATGTCAGAAAGAAAAAATTTCTATAAGAATGGATTTTTTCTTAATGAGAAAAAAATTAAATTGGGCGGTCCTTGTTTCATTTCACAAGAAAAAATCACATAAGCATAAAAAATCTTCATGTTGATTTCTTGAAGAGCTGTCTCTGTATTTTTGTTCTTTAGTACATTTTTAAGATGATTGGTGAAGATACATCCAGACAGATGAGGAGTTACAGTAAGTCCTATGTGATGAACAACTCTAGGCTGTGCCTGCCCCATCCCTGGAGTGTTCATGGCCAGGCTGGATGGGGCTTGGAGCAACCTGATCCAGTGGAAGCTGTCCCTGCCCATGGCAGGGGAGCTGTAACTGTGTGATCCCTTAATGACCCTTCCAAACCAAACCATTCCATGGTTCTACAGTTATGTGATATTCCAGAGGGCAGATATACAGAACAATGCACAGAGGTAACAAGGCCAAAGACCAACAGCAGCTGCTTCATTTATCTCAAGCTATCTTCATCTATCTCAAGTTTATGGAAAGACCTGTTTTCCTCCTGTCATCACACGCTCTGCCAGACCCACCTGAGACCTAAGAGGAGATTAATAATTTAGCATGCAAAGAACCAAAACATCCTCAAGTTCTGGCCAACTTGGGAAAGACTACTGACTGAATCTCTAGCAGCTACGTTATGGCCCTAATCCCAAAAATCTGCAAAAAAGTCCTTCACACCACTTTTTCTGATCTTTCATAATGGCTTTAAAACAGACTATGGGACTGCCTGTGGGCCAGAGGCTTGTACTGGCATAAGCTGTACTGATATAACCAGGACTAATTCTGTAGCAAAGAGAAAGCCAGAGTGTTCACATAAAAATTAGAAACAACACAAAAACAAGAGCTGATGGGTAGCAAAACAGGTTTTGGCATGCCTCTCCATCACTGGATCAGCCAAGGGTGTATCTGTGTTTGTAATATGGCTTCATCCCAATATCACTATGTTTACTAATAAAACAAAAATCACAACCTGAACTGGCACGTAAGTCTTGACTAAACCCTTGAATTAAAATACAGTATCAAAATGGGGTGCAGCATCAGCCTTTTTCAAAAGCTCAGTGTTGTCCAACTGAAACAGTTTAACAGGCAGGACTGGAAAAGGAAGTGTCAGTTTTGGAAACGACAAAGATCAACACGTCTCCAATATGGTATATCTGGCAAACTGCTGTGCAGTAAAATTAAGCATGACACATAACTGCTGAAGCAGTCTCGGGCCAAAACTCACGATTCTTACTCATCTCACACTAAAACAAAACTCTGTAATTGAAATGACGGCGAGAAGCTGAGCTGCCTGGGAACAGTAGGGCTTGGCTCATGCAATATATATATGTACGTTCTGTTGGTAGCTCGGCTGCAGACCACACAAGTAATTTGAGGTTTCATTTCTTTGGTAGAAGAAATGTTTGGGTGGAGAACAGAAGCAGATGGAACCAACGCGATCGCTGTCAGGTCGTATGTTCCTAAGAGTATCTGTCTGCATATAGACACAGACACCCCCCTCACGTACTGCACTTCTTCTGGAAGCATCTACTACCCTATAAGCTCAGTATCAAGGCAGTATTACATGAAATCCTACACCAGCCAACAGCAGCAGAGTGGCCTTGTGTCCCTGTATCTCTAAGGGAAGAACAGGACAGTTCAAATTGACCAGCCTTGGAACAGTCTACATGGAACAAGCAAATACCCAGTAGTTCAATCTTGTTCAATTAGGTTACATGAAAACTGCAAGGACTCATTTAATCAGAAATGGAAACAGAAATTCCTTAAATCTATGGATCAGGGATATCAGCCTCTCATGCTTGCCATGGTACTGGTTATGTGCTCAAAGGCCTTTCACCGTGTGCTGGCTTGGACTTAATTGCTGTGGTTTTAGATCCACTTTAAATGCTGAACTTACAGTGGTCATTTCAAGGACTAACTGAGCTACAGAATAAACAAGTGGGACTGTAATTGTACCCATGGGTCTACCAGGAGTGTGCACACACACCTGCCTTGACCTCACAATTCTTCCCCCACTGGACAAGGTCTCCGGGCTGTATTCTGGATCTTGGCAGCAGACATGCCATGAGTCTGCTTGGTTGCTGCACTGAAAGGAGTATGAATAGGGAAGAGAAAAATACCTCAATGATCTCAAAAGTGCTTCTTCTTGTTTCTGGTTTTGGGACAGTGCTGCTCTCAGTTATTGTTCTAAAGGAGTTACACTTTACCTTTTGGCTGTGTAGTAATCTAAAAGAGAGCATTTTCAAAGTGGTACAAGCGGATTTTTCTCCTTCTGTCTTCATCCAGAGAAATCTCTATGCAGGAAACCCTGAGCAATTTTCTTACCTTCTTAACATGCTGTAGCTCTCATGCTGTGGGCTCCTTTCAGGTCCATTTTTCATAACTCTGACTAACAACAAAACTGACAGGATGTCAACAGGAGGAAGAGAAACAAACAGATTAGATAATCTATTTAATATCCTCCTGGTGAGCTCACCAGGTCTAAATAGCAGTGTTTTTTAGCAGGTATAACCTCGATCTAAAAGCTGCAAACTGTTTTCCATTGGAAATAAGTTCATGGTCCAGTCTGTCACCATGGAAGTTGGCTCTTGCAGGAAGCACCAGGCAAGGAAGCTGACAGGAGAGAGATAACAGCGTGAGGTTGTATAATTGTTCCCTGCTAATAGGGGGGTAAACAAAAAATGAGGTTTTTCTTTCTAGGGAAAAGGTCATGACATGTCATTGAACACACCAGCAGAAAAGTGGAGCTCTGAGAGGGCTTCCTTAGACAGTGGTGGAGACTGAAACTCCCAGTCACAGTGCTTCCAGTAACATGATTCCATGCAATGTCAAGGGATTAGATTCAAGGAGCAAAGACCAGGTCATCTTATGGGGGGGGGGGGGGGAAATATTCTGTCTTTCAGAACACTTTAGACCAGTTTCCATGCAAATAAATGGAGGTCCATGACCATGGGAGCAACTCCCTTTAGATGGTTTAATACTCTTAAATGCTAGAGGAAGCTCAGCTTGGATGTAATGTGGCTGCAGGTTGGCACAATAAGCATATTTAGCTTTTTTCAGCTAGCTCATATCACCACAGAATTTTTGCATAGTTTAAAATAAAAAGACATTACGAAAATCTTCTTTTAATTAGGGTAACTGATGTTCTGTGACCACAAAACCCACAGGTTTCAAAAGAACATGCAGACCTCTTTGGACGTATAAGGGAAAAAAATCCAGCATGTGCTCTCCAGGGAAGGTCCCTTCTGGCAATTTAACTTCAAAACACCGAGATCAAGACCTTAAAGGTGCACAGGGAAGCCATCACCCACAGCCTTCTCAATGGAACAGCCTTATCTACAAAAAGATAAGATGATTCTGCAATATCTGAAGGGGATATTCAAAGGAAATAGGACAGAAAGATTTGAAAAATTATTTTCCTTTGCTTTAATAATGAAAAGATCAGAAACAATGAGGATCTCTGAGGTGAACCTTGAAGGCCAGGAGCTGTAGTGGGAGCTTCTGCTGCTACCACAAGAGAATCCTGCTCATCTGACAGTTCAGACAATCTGTAGGAAATGGAAGGTCCATTATGAAATGGATGTCTGCCTTTGGCACCCTCTGTGTGTCCCCTGCAACTGCCAAACAGAGCTGCACTCCTTACAGGGACACTGGATCTTGGGAGGAGAAACAACTGATGGAACAAAGGAGATGAGTTAAAGTAACACTGGTTTCTTCTAATATTGATGGCCACACATCAGTTTCTGGATGTTCTAAGAAAATGACCATAAGAGATTTTTTTATCCCTTGCAGCCTGTCCTCAGTGTCTGCTGAAGGGTGAAGAAACTCAGGGTCCTCTGGGGGTCTGTTAACATCTTTGACCTTTGGTGAGAACAAGGTCTCTAGGAAGGTGCAGTTCAGCCTCTGCCCCAACAACCCAAATCTAATCTTGTCTTTAGGCTGAGACTGTGGGATAGGCTCCAATGAAACTCTTTTGCTTCACCAGCATCCCCTGTCCTTTGCTGCCCTGAGTTTATACTTCTATTCCCACTGTGATTAGGTAGCTGCCATTAACCAAAGAGATCAAGAGGTACTGACTGGGGAAGAGCCCAGAAGGCAAAACCTTTTGCTTGCAACTCTCTTACAATGAGACATAACCCAACGTCTTTCCCATGCAAGGGAAAATGCTACGAGATTGAATTAGGAGACAAGATGAAGTGAATTCAGGAGGCTGGCAAGAGCCAGCCTTGTGTTCCCCACAGCTCAGAGATGGTTCCTTGTGATGTGCCTGCACTGACAGCCTGCTGCAGGAAGGCAGAGCACGGGGAGCTCGGATTTTCCTGTAAATACCCAAAGGGCCCAGAATGAATGAAGAATGGAATGAAGTATTTCTCCAACTGCTTGCAAGAGGAAAAGCTGCCTAGCAGAAACCTGCCTGAAATGGAAGCATATCCAGCACTTTCTAAGGACAGTGTTTGATAAACATTAATGGTTAACATTAATTTTTATTGCTAATGAGGAGTTTATAAAAATAAATGCTTTTCACGAAGCCTTAGCTCTCCTTCTCAGCTACAACAGAAACAGCTCAGACCTTTCCATCTTCAGGGCATATCTTAAACCCCATCAGTTTGTCAGGTGGTTTCTAGAGGCTTCTGAAGCATGGAGAAACTTGGTTAATTATTGTTGTTGAACAGCTCTCCTCCCTTCTCCTCTTTGGATAGAATTTGTCATTATTTTTCCTATATTGTTGTTTTCTTTGCTACAGATTTTGCTTGTGATGCCTGCTGGCATGATTCAAACATTGAAGTCATTTTTTAAAATGCTGAAAGGAAACTAATAATCATAAATAAATAATTCTTTAATTTCTCTGAGGAGTTGTCCAGCAAAAAGAGAGAAATTGCTGAAGTAGTTCAAATGTACAAAGTAAGATAGGAGGAAGAAAAATGCATTCCAGAATGTCCCTCCAGGCTTGCTTTCAATGACCCACTGCAATAAAACCAGAGAAAATAAAAGAGGAAAAAACCTGATTTTTCATTTATACTGCGAAGGTGATCTACCCAAGTCCAAACTTAGGCTTGTTGTGTATGATAGAAAGCAAACAGAACCCCAAGATCCCTTTTGGCTTATGCCTTTACAGACTGTGTTTGCAGCCAAGGCACCAGGAGGACAAAGCCACTGTGGATTTGAGAGGAAAATAAAGCAACTCAAATACAGAAATGCTGGTCTGAAAGCCCTCTGATGTAAAGGTGATAAGGAACATGTATTACTTTTACTTCACTTGATACAGTTAGTCAATACATATTTCTTGTTTCCTACAGTCTGTAACTATCACTTTAAACTTAGCAAAAAAAAAAAAAAAAAGGCAGAAGTCAGAAGTAGAAATAGTCTTTTGCTAGAAGACTTCTACTATTGCCCATCATTCAGAAGGACATCTATTTACCTCCCTGCTTCAGGACGAGCAGGGATGGGACAGGGGTCAAGCTGAAAAGACATTAAGGAGTCAGCAACATGAAACCAAAATATACTTGTCTGACAGCTGTAAGCTATTATATTTTTTTTTAAATTCTGCAATAAGATTTTGGTTATCAAATCTTAAATTCTATGTAATCTAGATTTTCTGGCACTCAACTTTCAATAATATGGATTTTTTTACCTGTAAAACAATTTGTGTTATCCTTGCTCTACACTAACCATATGTCTCATTCCAGTTTAATTCTTCCATGTCAATCCCTTGCTTTTTTACCCAACTGACAGCACAGACAAACACATGAATTTGAAAGGCTAAGGCCTTAGGACTGACACACAATACAAGCAAAATAGAACCATAACAGACGTAAAAAGGCTGAACTAAAATGAGAATTTAGTGGAATTTTTTTGAAATACAACAAATTCTTCTACACAGAACTAAGGTTATACACAGATGACCACAAGAAACTGAGTTACTGTAAAAGAACAAGTAACAACCAAGCTGCAGTAACACATCATTGTTTTCTCTTAGTGTGCCCCTCTGGAGAAGCAAAAGCAGCTTGAGCCACATGCGTACATTTGGAATTTAAGCTAACTTGTTTGCCTTTAGAAGTGAGGCAGGTCAAAAAGTGGCTTTAAATTCCCAAGGGAGCTGAACCAGCCCCAAGAGAAAACAAGTGAAGCACTGAATTAGGAGGCTTTGCTGTTGCCTCATTATTTAAAAAGGTTTGCTTATCTGCAGTCTTTATATGTGTGAGCTCTTAGAGGGCTCTTCATTTTTTATTTATACATGTGCCCATGGCTTCAAAAACTGTGCAGAATTACTGCAGTAACAAAGGATCTTCTTGTCACCTGGAGGGAATGGACTATTGTCCTTCCCTCTGGAGAATGACAGCTTACAAAAATCAGCCCAAAGTGGACAAAGGAAATAAGCCAAAATAATTAATATGTGCCTTTCCTGATTCAGGAGCTGCTTTCTCATTTTGTTTAGAGTTCTCCCAGCCACATGTTGCTCTGATGACTTTTTCCATGTACTCAGGGCTCAGATCTCACTACTGAATTTCAAAAAGGACAGCAAAGACACTTTGGAGAGAGCATTTAATTCTGCATGTCTCTCACTGAAATGGCTGTTACAGTTTGTGTTGAACAATTTTTCATTCCTTTACTGGATAACATAGACTGAAGAAATTCCAAACTGGTAAGAAGACCAGGGCCATCCCAAAACAAATTTTACACCCTGCTTAAGAAACCTGAAGTAGCTTCTCAAAAAAATTCATGAAGACACTCAATCTCTTGTGCTAAATGTGCACTCTTTAAAATACATACAGCGCTCTCTCTTCTTACTGGCATGAACAACTTGTATAAAAATGTAAATTAATATTTCAAGCTTCCAGAAGGTTTGTCAAAATAAACAATGAAGTTGTTTACTATAAATTTGCAGGAGTTATCTGCAGCTTACATTATGTTCATTCAACGTTTATAAAATCATACTATTTAAAAATTATTGCACTTAATTGCTACATCTTATAACCACTGTAATCAAATTAACTCCAGATTTATTCTTCAAGTGCCACTGAGCTACTTTAAGTATTCTAAGTAGGTGTAATAAAACAAACCATGTATGAGGACACTGATCAAGCAGTAGGATATTCTGGGTAAGAACAATAACAATCAAGAAAGAAAATAAGACAGGTGAAGCAGACAATAGCAGCCAACTTACTTTTTGCATTGCCTGAAAAGGGAATCATCCAAATCTGATGGCATAAAAAAAGAACATTTCTGCCATTGTTGAATTCTGAAGCTTACAGAATTCATGTGAAAGAATTCTTTGTACCCTGAAGTTGGAAGGAAAACGTTCCCATTCACAGAATTAAATGATTTGCTGAATTACAGAGTTTTGCCCAGCATAATCTCAGTTTTCATTCACTAAAGTGCATGATAGCGTTTCTACTATGAAAAATATTCTTCAGGAACCCCTCAAAAGATCATGCAACCTTTCCATAAATGCACCTCTATTAAGGCTGTGAACAGGTGTCGTCAAGGTACAGAGTCATTCTTCCTACCCTGCCACAGAAACTCAGACTTTCAGGGGTCTCTCTGTGCTTACTCAAACACATGGGATGAATTTCTGACTTCTACCAAGCCACTGATTCCAGCTGGGTTGGGACTGCACTTCTGCAGGTAAGGGTTGGGTTTTGTCTTAGCCTGAACAAACTGCATGAAAACAACAATGTATATATAAAATCCTTACAGAGTCTTCAACCCATCCTAAACCATCCCAAAAGTTCACCAGTCTTACACGCTGCACCTCTCTGCACAGCTCCCAGCAGAGCTTTCAGCAGTGGCTCCTATTTGGCACAGACAGGTGGCACAGCTCAAGTAAAACATGGGTGTGCACTGGTACATCTTTGTTTACTCTGAGTGTGGGGGCTGGTTTCGGGAGTTTATTTGGTTTGCTAGTTTTTTCCCTTGCTCTTGGATTCCTTGTGATTGTATTTGTTGCTATGTTTGTTTACACTAGACAATGCAAGCAGAAGAAATGCACCTTGCACTGCAGGCAGGATACAAACGACCTCATGTGTATTGCTAAGGGGGTATCATCTCCCAGCTCTGCCAGCAAATCCTGCCTTACTGATGAAATAGAAGCAATATCCTTCAGAGCTACCTCCAGCTTTTAACTCTACCCACATAGAGGTCTGAATCCACTCATGATGACCTTTAACTTTTTCGGTAGTGCTGAAGTGAAGGTGTATTATTGCTAAATAAATATGCAAGGCAAAAGTTCCCTGTGCATTTGCAGTAAATATCCTCTGCCCAATGCTGCTCCTGCAAATACAGGATATCTTCTCCATCTCCTTGTTTGCTTTGCATTACACAAACAAGCATATACCCTTCCCAGAGGTTCACCAGATGCTATCTTACCTATGCAAGTGCTTTTGCAAAAAGGACAGGTAAATTCCAGCAGAGCCATGCTTATCAGTGGGAGTCTCGCAGAAACCTAAAGCTTGAGGGACATTTTTTTCCATTTATGTGTACACCGCACAAAACAAAACAAAACACATTAGAGGGTGTAAGGACAGAAAGGTGTTTGTTGAAGTGCTGCTCCTTCTGCAAGCAAAACCATAAATATTCACAGAAAAAGGAGAACATCTGGAGTGAACTTGTATCAGACTTCTCCATCCTGCAACTGATGGAAATGTGCAAGCAAATATATTTTTAAATACAACTATTTTGCATTATTCTTATTTGGTAGGGAATTAGCACTGTGTCAGCATGCCCTCATGCAGTACTGGGGCCACCCAGTTTGGATTTGTGGAGTCATAGAAAATCTTTAAGCTTTAAGTGGGGATCTCTTTCCACCAACCTAAGACAGATCACAAGTACCAAAGACCACACGTTCTCCTTAGCCTTAATGCCAGGTTTCTTATTACAGCATGAGATTACAGAGGATCCCAAATGGAATTTTGGGATGAACAGTTTGTAGAATGTATTTTTTTTACACCTGACCTTAAAATACTTGTTTGTCTCTTGGTTACCATGGTGCTTTCTGTAGATCACTTCATACGAGGCATCCTTAATTACAAATCACACTCTGCAGCAGGCAGGGAATACAGAAAACATGTTGAAAATAAGCAAATAAATCAACAAGGGCATCTTATGAGAGAAGAACCACACAGCCCTCATGTAAAACACAGTGGTTTTATGCAGATTATCATAAGAACTTTTTTTAAAGATGGGTGTACCTTTGGAAAGTACCTGGTGATGACAAAGAACTTTAGGATCCTGGTAACACTGAATTATTGAGAAGGGGGTCATGCACCAGATATACTAATAGAATTATAAACTGTCTTTTCTCAGCAAGGAAAAATAAGCCTCCAATTTAAACCTCAAAAAAACCCAACCCCAAACCCAAGAAAAAAACCCCAAGAAACAAAGACCAAACCTCCCCTAAAATATCCCTATATAAGCACTTTGTGTTTCTACAACAATTAGAAAAACATTAATAGATGTAAAATTGTACTTCTTAGGGGGTATCAACCACCAGGGTTTGCAGTGCTAAGGATTATGCAAGTTCTTCCTCAGATGCATATTTGCAAACACTTTTATCTGGATATAGACTTTTCATATTATAACTGCTTGATTACATTTACACAAATGCTAAGATGTTTTATGCCTGTTTTTATTTGATGCTATAAACAATTTTTAATATGAGGCATCTGAGCATAAAACTTGTGTTAACTGGGAAACTAAGACAAGGGACTAAGAAGACAAGGAACTAAGACTGCAAGGAGCCGTAAGGGAAAAGGATATTAAAATACCTAGTAAATAGTTGAGTTGAAATTTGGAAAATTTAGACATCTTACTTTCAGAGATGCATGCTTAACTCTTGGGAACAGGAGTGGGGTTTGATTTGAGTTACCACTGACAGAACCATAAGGATAACTCTGAAAACGTCCTGATTAAACAAAAGGTGGAAAGTTTTGCACTGAAGGAACAAAAGCAATCCCAACCCTGCTGACGACTCACCCTCCCAAACCGTATCCAGGAGAGGAAGAAGCTTGTGAACCAAACCTGAGGGAGAGGAAGGGCATGGCTAGGTCTGAATTCAAGCAACACCTTGGCAAGTGACTCTGCAGCAGAAGTTCTCTCTGAACTGGGACAGGGAACAGCAGCTGCCTCATCAGAGCTTTCCTTGCTTGGCTCCTTCCAAGCAAATCTTCTGCAGCAAGAAATTCTCAGAACAGAAGACCCAGTGGAGCTACCAGGAATCAGCAAGCCCAGCACTTCTGCACCTCCTTAGGAACACTTAGGCTTCAGCAGCACTGGCAAGAAAGCATTTACCAAAGTACTTCTGCTTAGTTTGGGTTTTCTTTGCTTCCTCCTTCTCCCCCTGCCCCCCTTTTTAACAGCTTTGTAAGCTCCAATAAACCATCTACTTTTAATTTCTTTTTCACTGCTTTTATAATGGCATACTGAAATATCTTTGCAATTTAACAGAGTAGCAGCTTTTGTTATTCTCTGTCAAATCCCAGGTTGCTCAGACTATTACTTCTCAGAGAGGGAGGAAGAGCAGGACCTATTGAAAAATAAGATTATTAGTATTAGCACATTGACTATCTCAAAGGCTTCTTTCAGTGCTTCCCTTGAAAAAGCTCCTTCAGTCTCTGTAAGTTAGCTTACCTCTACATGTTTATAAACTGATTAAAAAAGAGAAGTTCTGCAATGAAATTTAATCTGGGTTAAACTAAAGTTGATTAAGAAAATATTGACCCAAAGGAAAAAACAAAGTGAAATTCCATTGTCATTCTTAACTAAATTAATAACTGTGAGTTATTCTGAGGTGGCATGAACTGCTGATTTTGGAAATAAGATACTTCGATCTAATAAAAGTTAATTTGGACTCTGCTTAAGGTATAATCTCTACTGGAGAATTTTTAATAAAGAGATGTGAAGTGGCTCCAATGAAGAAATGGGAATGCAACAAACTTCTGATCTTCCAATTGAAAATCCTTTTCCTTCCTTTTTTAATAATGAAAAGCCATGCTTCAACCCATGATGAATCTGCTGTGCTTCAGCCAGTGAGTCACCAGAAGGAAAAACAGAAATGTGAGTGATAAATAGTATGAATTACAACTTTTAATTATAACCAGTAGGGATAATTATTGACATTTAGTCAACCACATCTCCTGCCTCTGGACCATGAATATCCAGAGCAGTGTTTTAAGGGGCTTAATCACGGGGAGCTCAGCAGCAGAGGAGCTCCTAATGTCTCACACCACCTTCCTTGCAGAGGGGACGTTAACTGGAAACTCAGATCAACAGTGAAAACACAGCTTCCCAGAGAAAATTCAGTTTAGACATTGGTTCTTCCACGCTCACTCATGACAAGGAGTAACTCACTCCCTTGAGCACTCAGGATTTTCAGTGATAAATTCCACTGATTCAAGATGCAAGGTAGCTGTGAGTGCCACCCCTTAGTGCAAGCAGTGGAGATGATACATCCTGCTAAAATGCATATATTCAGAGATGTGGGGCCTTGTGTTGTCTCCTGGGGCTGTGGAGACACAGAAGGACTGAACATTCGATCAAAAGGCACCCATGTTTATGTTAAGGGAAGTAGAGTCTGCTGGCAAGCTGAATTAAAAGAAAAGTGCAGGCTATCAATATTATTAATATTCAGGCTATGGAAATGTTTTTGTAATCCAACCTCCTGACACACCTGCAAGGGTAGCTTTGATCTGACAGAAGTGGGTGGTTAAAGTGGAGAACAAGCACACGACCTGGAATAAATGTGAAATGGACTCTCCTGGAGTATGACCAAAGCTGTAAATGATTGTTTTAATTTACATGGATGAGCAGCAGTAAACCTTCACAAATTTAAAAACAATACTTTATTAACAACATGAACAAAAATGTAAAAGTTCAGTTGCTAGCAGCTATCCAGAATTACATGAGTAGCAGCAAAATAATTAAAACTACTTGTGTTTCAAAAATAATAAATATATGTCATGACCCTAAGCAGCAAAACAACATGAAAATCCATTTGGTATGTAATTTCCCTCAAATGATAACAAGTCACATACCTCTAAAAAAGAAAAGGAAAGAAAAAAAGAAAAAGAAAGAAGAAATTATTTACTACATAAATTATGAAAAGAAAATCAAAGAATGTAAAAACACAGTTGTGTCTCTACTCATTATTTTGCTTTAATTTCATCTAACTTTATGAAAAGCCCCATGGGCTAGGGACATTAATTTCTTGCTTTTGCTGTTTTACTAATTCCTAATGGAGAATTACAAAAGTATTTCAATCATGGGAAGAATTGGAATCATGGGAGGGAATGGGAGAGAAAATTGAAGAAAACTGCAGGATATCCAGAAAGCTAAAAATAAATTAGTATATTCTAAATGCCTTTCAAAAAAAAAAGAGGAAAAATGCCCATGTCACATATACAATCTGAGCTGATTTCAGCACCAGCGAGACAGAAAGAAAATAATCTAGAGGAATTTAAGAGCAGCAAATCTCTAGGACCAGATGGAAGTTATCCCTGGGTATTAGAGAAGATCAAGGAAGGAACTTTTGGGCTACTGGCAGACATCATGGAAAGGCTGATAAGTTCCAGATGGAATACAAAAATCAGTAAATATGGCACCAGATTACAAAGTGATATGGAATAACATTTTAGTGTGAAATTAGCAATAAATACGGTTTGTAACACGGCAGCATATCACAATTTTGACATAATTTGACAAGTCGCAATATAAGACACAGTGTCAGAAGCTATCAAAGCAAAACAAAACACATCTCCCAGGTGGTTTGCTGGGAGAAAAGCAGTTATTTCACTCCAAGTTTTCACACAGCACTTCCCAATTTCCTCCTGCCTAGGCTGGCAGTGTATTAAAGTATTACTGCTTTCAGCATGGCTTGGGGTCCAAATGTGATCCCAGCTGTGCTGGGCACTGGCACAGCACTGCAGGAGGCCACCCAAATCCAGTGACCTTCTGTCCTAAATGGGTGAGATGGACAACTCCCAGGAGGAAGTGTCAATGCCAGAAGTCCAGCAAATTTTTCAAGGTTACAGAGCTGGTTTGAGGAAAAGAACTCTTATTTTCTCAGTCTGGATGACTGTACCCAAGTGTCACTGCCTATGTGAGCATTCAATGACAGCCCTTCACTTCCTCCTTCTCCAGAACTATAATCTTATCTCACTTCTGGCACTCTTTCTACCTTAGCAACCTCTACTTCTGAATCAGAACACTCAGAAAAAAGATGGTATACGGAATAATATTCCCATCTTTTTAGTTCTTCCCTTGCAAAATAACACCCAGAAATCTGCCTTCTTTTTCTCCTGCTGATTTCCCCATCTCTCTCTCAGCTCATCACCTGCCATGGTCCCTGGTAGCATGACAATGTCACTACTTTCACTCTTCCTCCCATCAAGGACAAACTCTCAAACAACACAGAGCGTCCACCATTCTCAAGGACACATTTGATTAATTCACTGAAGTCTGTAACAGAATTTATGTGATGTTCAGCTGAGGGACATATACGTAAAAGGACTGCAAGCACATGGGTAAATAAATGATCAAGAAACACAGCAATTTCATCTACTCCAGTACTTGAAAGTGGGAAACTTTGACTTGGATTTCATTCCCTAGCATGTGAATTAAGTGTCCCAGGCATGTTGTTCCCAAAGCTCCCTCTCTGGTTAGTGATGAGATGGGTCAGTCCTTTGCTGGGCACCCTCTTCTGATTACCCGGGGATCATTCTAACTTTGGCATCTTAAGTGTCTAATTAAATGGGATGCTACCCAGTGAAAAAAGCATACTGTGAAATTCACACCACAGTATGGTATGAATAATAGAGAAAAGCATAAAAAATAGACTTGAAGCAATTATTTACTGCCATGATAACCATGGGGTGTAGATGTTTCATCCTAACCCTCTACCCTAGGTTGTGATCAATGCCACGTCTATAAAAAAAAAAAAAAGTAAAAAATTAAGGACTTCAGTCCTTGGCAGAAGAAAGAGGGACAATGAAAAAGAATCATAAAGTTTTTATGAAACAAAGTTTGACAGAAATAAAAAGCAATGCAGTGCGGTCTCTGAAGTAGGAAACACATGTCAAAAATAAATGGAATTGAACTTGACCACAAGAAGGACTTTGAAAGCACCCTGGAGTAATAGCAGAATTCACTCTTGCAAACACCATGGCAGTGTTAGGAAGAGTCAAACAGCAGAGCAACCGGGAGGCAGAGGGCTGAGGCACCAATGTCAGACGCAAAATAAAAGCCAAAAAAAGCAGTCTATCACAAAAAAGCACACTCAGAATAATATTATGGACTGCATTTAATATGCAAGAAGGAATCCAGAGTTAAGGCTTATAGTCCTGCTCTCAAATCAGCTGGAAGTCACATTTTTCAAGTTACTAATTTTGGGACAGAAGAAGGTAAGATACAAACCCTAATGAAGTAACACTGATGGACACCTTATCTCTGTGACCTAGCAGGTTCCCTCTGTCTCTTCTAATGGAAGAAGCTGTATCATAATACTCCACACTATCAAGGCAAGACCTTCTGATCAATCATCATCCTCTCCTGGATCTGGCAAGTCCTAGCCTTGTTTTCAGTCTGAAACCTTTCTTTTTCCCCTCCCAAAAATGTTTTAACTGATGTTAAGGTACAAGAGAGAACAAAGCTGCTTTCAGGATTAAAGAACAGAATCTATGAAAATCACTCCAAGAAGCTTAATTCATGTAGCTGAGGAAATAAATGAAAGATATAATAAATTCACTTAATTAAAAAAGTCTTAAGTCCCAATCCTGAACATTTGAAGACACTAGAAAACATATAAGGAATATACAGGGATCAATCAACCTGGTAATAAACAGAACTGTGATCTGCATAAAAATGTCTTTTTCAGTGACGACAAAGTAAAGAAATTGTGACTGACTGAAAGGAAAATGCAGAGGTTAGGTTGTACAACCCCCTCTTCTCTCATTCCGCAGGAAATGTAGGGAACTTATTCAACTGCAACAAGAAATGTTTGATGGAAAGAAAAACAAAAAAAACCCCCCAAAAACCAAACCCTCCACAGTTATCAGGGGGTTCTGAAAAACTGAAAAGTCCATGTGGAAAGAACAGTTACAGCTTCAACATCTACCACAGCTACTTTCAAAGCTTTTTAGCTGCATTGGTAAAAATAAAATCACGAGCAGCCATCCCTAAAATGTTTTAAGTTTGTGACTCCATTAGAAACACTGAAGTACTGCATCAGGACTAATGTATTACATACTGCTAAAGTGTTCTGTGTCTCATGTCAGTGCATCATAAATTTTACTTAGTTACAGGAGTCATTCTGAGCTTGCTTATGCTATGCAATATAAACTTTGCCTTTTCACAATGTGATGTTTATTTTCTGGTTATACAGACATATTTTTCCATGCATTAAGCTTTAAGATATTCTTCACACTTCTCAATTAATGTATTCTATTAATTGCAGCTTTCTTGGGAGCCTGTAAATCTGGCAGCTGAGCATGCTTATTTATTTTCCTTCAATGACCTCTGTGTAAGATTTGCTTAGTTTTCTCTCTGTCAGCACCTTGGGATCCATATTTCAAGCTGGATACTTTTTCTTCTTATCTCCAGTTATTATTATTTGTTTGTTTGTATTACAGCAGCCTCTTACAATCCCAGCTGGGGCTAGACACACTAGGAATACATAAGAAAGAGTACCTGCCTCAGGAGGGAGTCTCTAGCTCAAAAAAATTACAGAAAAATGAAGAGATGGGGAGAGGATGGCATACAAGGAGATGCACAGAGGTGCTGTGACTTGCCTCATGTGACACATACATAAGAGCTGCATGGGCCCCATCCTATCCCATACCCACTGTGTGATGAACCTTCAACAGCATTAATAAAAGTAATTCATTTTAGACTTCTTCTGAGCTACATGAGAGGACAAAACTCAGCTTGGCTGTTCTACAGCAGTAAGTCCTGCAAATCAACAGAAGAGGTTCTATTAACCTGTACTCATGCATGAGAGAAACAATCACAGCGTCTTCCCTTAACTGGTGATAAAAGTCCTTAATATTACCTAACCCAGTTACTATGGTTTTTGTCTCTAAGAAAAATGTCTCAAACATGAGCCTTAGCCCACATTTCTCTCACATCTGAGATGGGGTTTCTGCACTGTCTTCAGAATCCACAAAACTGTCTCAAAAAAATATGTGTTTAAGTGAGAAGAAAAAAAAGGACTGAAGTGCAAAGAAAGAATAAAATAAATAAAAACCAAAAATAATGTTGCATTGCCTAACCTTTCAGGTGACTTACAGACACTAAAAACAGTAATTAAAAAATGCTAGAGCTGCCCCATATATCCTGCTCTGTTCCATGCAGTACTTTTCTGGAGGTGCCACAGCTTTCCAGTGTAGAGTGACAGTAAAACCACAGGGAATTCTCCTGTTCTCCATCCTCCACTCACCCTCAGGGCATAGAGCAGCGAGGACCAGGCCAGTCACTACACACTTGGAGTGACCTGCAGCAACACAAACTGCTCCCTGCTGGAGAGCAGTTGGCTCAGAGCCCTGGGGACGCTGCACAGCAGTCCTGGCTGCAGCTCAGGTGGTTGTGCACGCCACCAGCAACACCAACCAAGCATCACAGGGATGCTCCAACACATCTTCTCTGTGCCTCCTGTTCCTCCTTCCCAGCAAACTGGACTTTTAACAAGAGGTCCTGGACTCTGCCTGAGCTGCTCCAGAGCCTTGTTCCTGAAAACTTGAAAGACTGAGCCAAGGTGTTGAATGAGGATGGCAGCCAACCACCCAGCTCATCAGGTGAAGGCAATGGCCAGATAGATGCAAAATGGAATCCTGCCCCTCTCCAGGGCAATAAAAAGCATCACTACTCACCCCACAGCAAGCTCCTGGTGGAGGCTAAATTCCTTTGACTTTGTTACCACCAACAGAGATGACACCAAGGTAAACCAAAGTAAACAAACAAACCCCACTGCAGAGTACAGGCTCCCCAACACGGCAGTGTCAGCTGTACAGGAGATAAAACAGCAACTCACAGGTGAACTAAGTGACATAGGACTTTGGATCTCTATTTTAAAACTTTGTCCTCAAAGACATCAACAGTGAGATAAATTGCAACCAAGTGGGTTATGAATACATATTTAGCCTACCAGAAACAAATTTTATTTGCTAAACCTTACAAAATACAGTGTGTCTCAGTCTCCAGCACAGCTGCAGTTTCTTAATAGTGTTTTGAACAATCTGCTAGATTCCTTCAAACATGCTTTTTCAATTCATTTAGCATCAGGCAAGAGGAGAATTGTATTTTATATAAACTGTGATTTTTTTAATGGTATTTTTTTTTCATAGAGAAGGCCAGAAGGGACCTTTTGAAATTACCCAACATGACCTCTTGCATAATGGAAGCCACAGAACATCCCTGAATTGATTGTTGTTTGATCTATAGTTTATCTTGTAAAGAAGCATCTAATCTTCATATAAAAATCAACAGTTATGGAGATTCAGTGCAAAAATCTCTTCATATGTTGACCTCTTGGTCAATTTTCCTCACTGCTGAAAATTGAGACTTAATTTCTGAATTTATCTGCGTTTGTTGAGGTTCAGTCTCTCAACACTTTGTTTGGCAGACACATTACTTTTATTTCACAAGGGTAACACGTGCATTGTTTATAACAAACAAGGCAGGCAGAAAAATGCATCTTCTCTCCAACAGCTATGACTAAATATGCATAAATTCCCAAGAGCTGACTCATTCCCACACTTCAGTCAGGGCTGGTGCTAACAACTGCCTCCCTGGTTATTTCATGTCAAATGATCTGCTGTATCAAACTGAAGACATGGCTCCACTGTGGTTATAGTGCCTCTAAATCTGCTAACATGGTTCTGGCTGCAGCCTGGCCCTTACACATCAGGCTGATGGAGAAGGGAGGGAGGGATCTGCTGTCTCAGACCAAATGGGGACTCTGTGCCCTGTGGGGCCGCAGAGCACAGCACACAGGAATAACCCAGGATGCTTTCTACAATTCAGCTCAAGGACCCAGGCAGCAGCCACAGTTCAGCCATACCCACAGACATAGAGCAAACCTCTCTTCCTGCTCTTGGCACCTTCACTTCCCACTCCAGCTGCAGAAGCCCAAGGTCCTTCAGTCATGGGATGCAAGACCTGACTCTCCTGGCCATAGAGATTTCCGTAGGTGTGAATACATCAATACTGAGTGGAACTGGTCTGGCAAAGCTTGTTGGGAACACCTCCATCATCTTTGGAAAAATTCTTATCAGTCACCAAATTGGTACCTAAATAGCAATATCCAGTACAACAATTAACAAGCTACAGTTAAGAACAGACCTTTGATCTTGGCCAAGTAACTCTTTTGTTCACTGCTCTAAAAAGATTCAAAATTAAGCCTGCCTTTACCCACTGCTTATCTTCAAGTGATAACTGCTCTCCTCTGCTGAGTTCAGAGTAATCTTCCCTCTACTGCTTTTATGCAATACTTTTCTGCTGTTTCTTTTTTTTTTTTTTTCCTTCCTTGGAAATTTATTTTATTTTCCAGGATTAAAAGATGAACAGAAGGCTCTTATGCCTGACCTGACCAGAGTTCCAGTTTATTTCCTCAGAACCTACTGATGAATCACTAACACCTAAAGCAAAGCCTAACCTGGATCATCTCTGCAGCCTTGGGCATCGGTGATTCATCAAGCCCTGCACAAGATGCAGCATCACTTTCAAGTCAGGACTTTACAAATGCAGAAAATGCTATTTAAATAGTTTGCTTTAAAACACACTTGAGAAGTTCAAGGCTACACAAATATGCTGCTAACAATCTGAAGCATTAAAGTATTATTTAAAAAAAAAAAAAGTTATTTATTGAAGTGATTTCACTACACTGCCAAGGCACTGGCTGGCTAGTTTCAGCGAGGCTATTTCTCTTTGTGGATGTGCTGGTTTATAAATCACTCACTCATTGTGAATCCTGCTGGATACCAGAGGAATCCTATTTAAGCTTCTGGTAAGCAATTTGCTTGGTTTACTAAATTTTCCAGTCACGCGTCTATGCAAAAGCCGCTTTTGCTTCCCACTCGAATCCTCCTCTCTGCCCGCTATTTGTCTTTGCCACATCTGCGTTTATTGTGTGGCACAGGTGATGCCATGCCCAGGCTCTGCCTGATAACCACTACACATCCTGGCTGCCTCTCAAGGCTGACCTGCCAATCAGCTTGCCAAATTCTTTCATTCATTTCGGGCCACGTGAGCCAAACCCCAGCAGAAAAGCAGGCGGGAGGAAGGCAGTGTCCTGCTGCAGCTTCTCCTCAGTGTGGATGGCAGCTTCACCCAGCCATGGCTGGCTGACCGCGGCCGCGGCGCGTCCCAGAGCGTGCCAGGTGAAGCCCTGGAAGTCCACCGCAGCCAAACTTTCAGTTTACTGCTTTAGTTTTCTCCTCATGCCGTGTGCTTCAGTGTTGACAGTTAACTCGCATTTAAAACAACCCTGTGCAACAGAGCTGTCAGCTGGAAATGTATCTGAGCCACACAGACCCTTTAAAATTCTTCCTTGGCTGAAGGGACATCAGTCAGCCAGGAGAGACCCTTACCTCTGGGTTAGGAGTCTGAGGGAGATGCACAGCATATCCTTTTTTTTTTTTTTTTTTTTGAGTGGGTTTTTTATTCCAGTGTGACTATGCAGAAAAGCCTGAAAGCAAGGAAAATCAGGCAAACGGAAGGGAGAACACGGACTGTGTTCCTGGGAGAAGACTCTACCCTTAGCACACCACCTTCACCCAAATGCTGCTGACGAGCTCCAAGCCTGCTGATGGGGCTTGAGGCAGCTGGGCCTTCTACAGGGGTCATTATTTTACTGAATGGGGACATTTTCAACCCTCTTAACATAGTCTATCCCTGCAGTCAGCCTTCAGCCAGGGTTCACACATATAACCCCAAAGTAAGAAACTTGCAAAAGGCATCTCGTTTGAAAAAGCAGCCCAGTAACTGAGAAAAAAAGTGTTTGAGCAAGGTTTTGTCCGTGTACTAGAAGACACATCGACAACATCTACTATGAACCAGACTGGCCATATCAATAATTAAATACGATTTTACCTAGCTGGAAACAGTTTGGTAAAGCTTTTTATGAATAATCAACAGCAACAACATTAACCCTGCAAGCTATAAATAAAATAAGTGAAGACTACAGAGATTGCTCTGACACACATGCATGCACGCACACAAGCCACTTGGGAAAGACAAACTAAGACAAAACCAGAATGTAGGTATTTCTCTGTAAGAACATAACTGCATTAAAGAAAAGAAAAAAAAAAAGGGAGAGAATGTAATACAGGGAAACAACAGGAACACCTCCAGCTATCTTTTCACGTCAGATCTTGTCTTGTGCAGATACAACAGGTGGCCTCACACTTATCATCGAGCGTCCTGTAACCTTCCCTGACGTCCCATCCCAGCCCCGTCAGGCAGCAGTTTAATACAAACCAGCACTGACAGATACTGTAGGCATTTGCTGAACGCAACGGGAGGCTCTCTGGAGCGTCTGATCTACTTAGATCAGGGTTCTGTGCTCTGATTATTACTTCTCGTTGCCTCATCTACACTTTCTGAAGATTAAGGAATAGAACCAAACACCCCTGAACCCTCAGGAAGACAAACTCTTGTTAAGCTAAAAAAAGAGAAAACTCCCACAGCAAGTTGTTGATGGTGCTTTTTGCCTGTTTGCTTTTGAACATTCTTTTCTTCATCAAAACACAGGGTGAGATAATAACTGGGTCTGATTTTTAATATTTCCAACTATTCGGTTTATTTTAAATGTGTATTTGATAGGTCAGTGTAGAGTTGACCTAGTCCCATATCAAATCCCACTTGACGCCCCATGAATCTGACCTGACGGAAATCAATTCCCCACGGCTTTCCTGTCAACATTATGTTAATTTACCAAGCTTATCTCTAAGAATCCCTGAAAATTTCCAAATGTGAAACACTCTTTTATTCCCTGTTCACCAATTATATTCCAGACCACTGCAGCTCCACACAGCATGGACTATGCAGCACAACAGGAGCTCTGCCAGTAAACTAAAATATTCATGAGACGTAGGGTTGTGCAGGACTATTAACATGACTTGCCTCTCATTTAGCACACCACTGGGCTGTACTGATGGCAATGTCACCACTTTCAGATGACTCTTCCAGGAGCCAGCAAACAAGGCAAGGAGGGAAGAAACCCTCCATGAGCAAGCACAGGGCTCAGGGAGAAGAGTGAATGGAGATAGGTGCATGGGAATATTTAGTGGCTGTCTCCTCCTCTTGGTACTTGCAGACCTGCAGACATGGATCACCTTAAAACCAGAAGAAAAATCAATTCCCTACCTAAAACACAACAAAGACGATTAGAGGTGCTGAACACACAGCAGTGAGATGGTATCAGCGTTTTGAAGACTGCAGTGGCACAAAGAAACGGATCAGCAGGAAACATTGGGGGAAAAGCAAATGTCTATAAAAGTCACATTCTGCTGCAGATGTAATGGAGGAAAAATAAAACAACTGAACTGCTGGTTTCCCAGTTGGCAGGTATTTTAGAATCTAAATGGCCCTGAAAACTTACTAGAGTATAAAATTGCTGTAATTTAAAAGACTTCTAATTAAAAAGCTATAACATTAACTTTTGGTCCTCTCCCAACCCCCTACTTCTTTTCTTTAAATATTTGCCTCACCAGTACAATAAAAATGAAATAAAAAAATGTATGTAAGGAACTACATCTGGCTGAAGGCTTAGCAAGAGCAAAGTAAAACATGCCAGAAAATACACACAGGTTTACTTACTCAAGACTGCTAAAATGTACAGCAACCCAAAGCCTTAATTTTCCTTGAAATCCACTATGTAATTTCTTCTTCACTCATTCCAGCTACCTTACCCAGTTCCCACTGATCGTGTAGGATTGTCTCCTAATATGGGTTCTTCAGCAATAACCCACCCGATTATGCAATCATGAGTAATAGGGCTCCCTCCACCCTGCAGTAAAGCTCACTATTAGCAGCTTTCCCCTTGGCTTGGACTGAAGTTGCCCCCTTTCCAATTTTTCTGCCAGTCCTCAAAATCCCACCACTCCCTGGGGGAATCTGTGTTGCCCCTCTGTGAAGGACAGCGATGGCCACGGCCGATGGCTGGTGGAGGGGACACGCAGGTGTCTCAGTGCTGTGTGACTCACTCACCCCCACAACCTGCTGACTGGCTGCATTTCTGCTGCCTCTGCAAAAGCCTTCACAATTTAGTACTAAATAAATTACCAGTGGTGGAGGCTCAGCTGCCTATACTTTAGTGTCTAATGCTGATTTAAGTGCCTGAGGTAACTCGCACATCTGCAGCAGTTTGGATGACACAGCACAGGTCCTACAGGAGATCTATACCCTTGTGAAGTTGAAGACCAGGTGGGTTTGCCTGCTGCATCTCTAATATCTGTAGGAACTTGTTTTTAAGGAAACTGAGTCTCATCCTTTCTTCTGAGGTAGAAGAAAGGTTTATTTCCAGTGAAAACCTCAACAGATTATCTGTTGAGTACACGCTACACTAACCCAGAGCTCCTCGGACATACATGATGATAGAGCCCACAACTGAGATCAGCTACATTTACAGGCTGGAGAGCCATCACAGCTGTACACTGCATCCCTTCTGGTGATTCATGGGGTTATTCCTCTGTTCGCTCTTATCCAACTCGTGTTGCATTGCCCTTTCTGACCTGTCCAGGAACATTGCCATTTATTAACACAACTGCATTACCAGCTCTTCAGTCTCACCTTCTAATGTCAGTCCTGCTGCTTGGGAAAATATGGGACTGGCTGCTGTAAAAACAGTGCAGCAAGATGACAATTTACTTTCTTTACTGCGCTGTCCACCTCAGTCCTGCACCAAACTTCTTGCTAGTGTTACCAGGATTACGTACAAACTACTTAATGTTTTAATTTAGTGTTGCATTTTGATGGAAGGCTCTGAATACTAAAGTCTGGATCTAGAATAACCAAATGCCATATTCAGGTACCTAAATAAATAGCATTCTCACCATCTCAATCTCATAACATCAAAGGCATATAGAGTGGGATGCAACAAATAGTGTGTTTCTACAAAGCACAGATTTCTCTGCATCTCAGCAGATGGGCTTCCCCTGAGCTTCCCCCAACCCCTGTCTATTCAGTACATTTACTTTAGTAGCTTTCAGCTGTAATAAAATCTTTTGGTGAACCCCAGAGTGTAGGACTTGCTTGAATCATTTTCCATTTAAGAAATATTGATCATGTCCCTCAACCAGTTCAGCTGCCATATGTAGCCTGGACAGGTACACTGAGATGTTTGTATTAAGTGATTCTCCTAAAAGTTTGGGTTTTCCCCTATTGCACCAGAATTTTATTACCTGACAGTGTGCTGGACATGGACCCCTGATATCATAGAATGGTTTTAGTTGGAAGGGAACTTAAAGATCATTTAGTTTCAATCCCCCTGTCATGGACAGGGACACCTTCCACTAGACAAAGTTGCTCTGCCAGTTGCCTCCATTGATAGAGACAGAATTACTAAGAATTGTAAAGACAGTAAAAAAACCCAACAGTCAGGAGTTAACTTTTACACTGTTCTTTAAAACACAGATGGAAAGTGAATGAGAAATTACAGCTCAGGTAATTTCCTACAATCAAAAAGTAAAAAACTGACACTGATTAATCTGTTCACATTGTGGAAGTGGTGACAGCAGCAGGATAGAGGGCTAAATAATTCAGCTGAATTTGCAAGGTAACTTTCAAAACACCACATTGTAGAGTTTTTAATAAGACTCAAAGACTTACTTCCCATGGCCAGAAAGACGGACCAAGAAACAGATCTTCTTAACATCCAATTAAAAATATTCTCCAAAACCACTCTAAATAAATCCAAGAAAGATCTGAATGGGAACAATGCAAAAAAATGAGGCAAAAAGTCAAGCTCACAGCTCTTCATCCCAAGCAACAGAAATTCAGAAGCAAAAGTATTCTCAATTTCTACCTTCACAGTAGCACCATTAATCCTTATCCATTCTCCCCTCCTGCATCCAATGCCCAGTGGCTCCTGCTCCTCTGTCCCAGCATCATGTCCTGCATCTCTGTCAGCAGGGCTGAACCATGAACCACAGACCACCCTACAAATATTCTAATGCTTGTTTCCAGTTCCTTCTAGGCACTAATGATAGTGCTGAAGATTTTAACCAGAAATGCTCTGAAACCAGAGCTTTAGAATTTCACTGCAGAAGATGTGCAGGACTGAGAATTGGAGATTATTTCTGTGGCTTCAACTTACATGGAAGGACACAGGATTTTTGGACCATGTTTGCTTTATCCATGTTTTCCTGATCCAAGAAGAGCCCAGAACTCCATGTCAGGCTTTGGACTTCATGTACCATCTGTATGTATATTTATATGTGCATATATATGTATGTCTCACAAAACCCAGCAAACTGAGATGAAAACTCCCAAAAGGCAGGAAACTCATTAAGTGTCTGGAGCCCAGCAGGAAAGCTGAGGGAAGGAGTGAGTCTCAAATCCTCCTGCACTTCATTTGGGGTTGTGTGGTTCTGCAGCCCCACTGTGGGATGGAAGCTCAGAGGCCCAGGTTGATATCCTTGCTCTAGGAATACTGAAAGTTGTTCAGAAACACTGCTGTGTTATAAAACAGCCCTGGAGAATTAGAAATGTAGTCTGAATCTCCTCAAACTGAGGAGGCAACTGAAGTAGGTCTTCTATTTCATAAGCTAGTGGTCTGATACTGTGGTTATTTTATAAAATTAAAGGATTTTTCTTCGTACTGCTTCAGTACTTGTAACAATCTGGGGCTTGACTGGTGCACTGAGAACTTCTCTGCCTCTAACAAGAGCAGCCTGGCTGCTATCTACAGGGAAATGCTTCTCTCCAGGGCCCAGCAACTTGTGATGCCAGCTCTCTTACAAACCCTCGTTATTCAGATCGAGATAAACCCACCTCCCAGGCTTGCAGGTTCCCCGACACATGCTGCTGTAATTGGATTTTTCACCTCCAAAGGACACATGCATCCTGGATTTGCAAGCTTCAGTCTGACTTTTAATAACTGAGACTGACTCTCACTGACTTGAGAGTGAAAACATCACAAGGATATTCTTGAAAGATTGAAAGTGTTATTCCATTATTTGCGAAGTCAAAACCATATCTATAAAAAAAAAATCAATATAGCCCCCTAAAATTAAATGTATAATTAAAGCAAAATCCTTTCTTAATGTTATATTACAAAGTTATGTGCCATATCAATTTGACTGACTAAGGAACTTTTACCTTTATTTTACTGTCCATAGGACCTGAACCCCAAAACTGCCCTGCAGGTCTGAAAAGCCTTACTCCCAAACTATGTGTTTTGGCAGACACCTTTTTCCTTCTTTTGGTTTAATAAAAGATAATTTTTGTGGTTGCTTGGTTGGGTTTTTGTTTGTTTTTGTTTTGTTTTGTTTTGCTTGTAGCTGGGCTTGCCTTCCTTTTGTCAAATGCAGGACACATCCCTTCAATCTTCTTCAGACCTTGGCTTTTTTCCTTTCCCTCTTACAAATGAGCAGAGCATCCATTGCCAGGTCTTGCAGAAAAAAGCTTCTCCAGAGAGCACACACCTGACTGCAGAGCAGAGATGATGAACCTGCCACTTGGAATCTCAATCCCAAATCCTCCTTCCCCACCATTTTTGACAGTTTTAAGATCTCCTGGAGCTACACTGTTTGCAAAAAAAAGACAGCTGCTGCTGCTGAAGTCTTGTATTCAGATTTCCTTAAATCCTTTTTTTTTTTTTTGTTTCTGAAAGGCATACTCTGAGAAATGCCACTTTTTTGATTTTGGTAAAGGATCACATGGTTTCCACATCCCAGACAAGTCTAACTCTAAGGAAGGGACAGGTCTTGCACATACAGATTTCTAGCTGAAGATGTCAGGAGTATTCCAAATTTTGAAAAAGTAAGGCATCTGCAGAGCTCATAGTTATCCCTTGGGTTAGGCAGCAGGAAGATTTAGGGTTAAAAATTTTGATTTTGTTATTTGAACTTTACTTCCCTTCCCCCATCCCCTTGGGAGCACCTTCTTTTATGGCTGAGTAGAAGTGACATGGCTACAAATGATTCCCAAAAGCCACCTCTGTTTTCATTCAAAAAAAGACAAATGTTTTCCAACCTTGATTGTTACAAGGAATAACGTGAAATGCGACCTGACCGTACTCCAAGGCCTCAGAAGCCATAAAGAAAACAAAAACAACTCTAAATTTATTATGTTGTAAAAATCTTAAGACTTTGAGGACTTTGTCACAACATTGGAACATCTGGAGCTGGCAACACTAGAAATCACAAATGCTAACAGGATGAAAAATGTTTTAAAACAGATAAGCAAGATGTACCTTAACAGGGCAGATGCTTGAGTATTTTATAACTATGTAAACATTTCACTGTTATGAGACTAGATGAGATTTGTCATGACTCTAAAGTCCATATTTTTAGTGCTGTCACAGTACACCTACCTATAAGGCTCTCAGAAGTCTGAATGTGAGAAATGCCAAATACAGGGTAATAACAAGGCAAAATCCAAAAGGTGAATGAAGCATTTCGAGCCCCAAAATACACTACCTTGAATGGACCCTACATCCTACTCACCATCAGTTCAGCAACGTCACCAAATGCCTTCACTGCCGCCTTCAGTGATGTGACAGGGCCCAACATGTGTCATGCAGTGTGTTTTCACATCCCTCTCCCTTGGTACCCAGGTCTTACACAAATATCTACATGGGTTAACATATTGTCAGACACACAGAATGGTCTCCCTGGTGTCCTGCTGTGGAATGATCCTCAAACACTCAGTGCAATCTGAGTAATTGTGCATTATGTTAACAGTTTACTGAGTAGAATCTTACTTAGGTTATTGACAGTTAGATAAAATGAATGCTATGATTAAAAGAAATATTTAAGAACCATGGAGGCAGGAGAAAAAAAGCAACTGGGAGGAAAACAGTATTATACAAATAAAAATGGTGGAACAAAAGGAAGAAATCAAGTGTGGACATTTAGCAACTGAGGACCTTGACATTTGCAGTAGACCTTGTAAAAAATGGTGGTAAAGTGCTAAGTAGGATTAACACAGTGGTAAGATTAACACATCTTTCTCTAAGCATAATTTTAGATCCCAAACAGTGCTTCAGCTATAGGGGTTTAATTTTCAGCTATTTTCCCTGTAAAGACTCTCACCCACTGACATTGGCTCATCTGGTCAGAGCATGGTGCTAACAATCCCAAGGCCACAGTAGGGATGCCTGTATGGTCTATTCACTTAAGAGTTGGACTTCGTGATCCTTGTGGGTTCCTCCCAGCTCAGAATATTCTGTGATTCTGTGAGGTCACATCATCCAATAATCTAGCATTACAAGAACATAGCACTAATGCATGCACTGAAATCTCCAGAAGGAACAGCGAGAGGTTTAAAATCAAGAGTTTTCATGGCAAAAAATTCATTTTTTAAAAAAAAGAGACATATATATATAAAAATATATATAACTTGCTTCCCCCTCATTTCTGCAATTGACTGTATTCCAAATGAATCACCTAAATATTTATTACTATTGCAAAGTAAACCTTCCAAGTGAAGACCTACTCAAATGAAAACCTTGCAAGAGGACATGAGAAGACACCACAGTACCTAGGTGGAAGACTGTGGTCCTTTAGTCACCAAAAAGTGCAGTTTTTATCAAGTGTTCTAGTTCTTCTAGATTCATGACCTAAGGCTGAAAGAACTTGTAGGATCACTTGAGACTACTTGATTTCCCAATATCATCTCACTGCTCCTTAGACTCACTCAGTATTGTTTGCAAGGTTTACATGTTCTCCACTTCAGCTATTTTTCCATTTGTCACCTCCTAAATAATCATCTTCCAAACTCCTTTAAGAAACTGAATAGACTGAAACACATTTTATGGCTTATTTGCCAGGCCTGGATAGTTTTTATGGTCCTCCTTAAGAACTGCTTTAGTATTTTTCCATCTTCTTCAGTCATCAATGTCAGAATTGGGCAGAGTATTTAAGTATCAGCCTTACTAATAGAATAGACTTTAATCAAAGAACTTTGACTACTTTTACTTGATATTTCACCTTTTAGACAACCAAGGTCTTTGCTGGCTCTCGTTAATTATCCTATTACACTGACAGCTAATTTGGAGGTGATTATCTAGCAAGTTCTGATACCCTTTCCCGAGGGCTTCAAGAACAAAGTCCTGGTGGTTTGAGCCATGAGATTCTGAGCACTGCTGGCTCCAAAGTCCATCCCATGGGTTATCAAATAGAAGGTGCACCCAAGCTTCTACTGCAGCAGCTGAGCAGACTGGCTCTATGCAGAAAGATGGGTTTCTACTCATAAACCAAACCCCAGCATGGGCAACCAAGCTGGACTTACATATCCTCACCCTGCAGTCCTTGCTCCAAGGGAATCCATGACAAATGAGCAGACAGCTGAGGTAGTTCTGTTTAAAAATGATGCCACTGTGCCTCCCAGAGTTTAGAAACTCTTCATGAAGTCTCCAAAGCCTAGAACCATGTTCTTGCAAAAAGAATCATCCCAAAGACATCACAGTGTCTTGGTTTCTTGGTGTCTTATTTTGTGTTCTCCTGGACCACGTGGTATTCCAGATTACATCCCTTTATTTTCCCAACTCCCTTCAGTGAGCTGTAATTTTTTTCTAGCAATGGTGATATATTATCAATCAATAACATCTGGTAGAATTTAAATCAATTTACCTTCACACTGCTTAGCACAATTCGTTTTTGCACTGTTCAAAAACTTAAAAGCATTGGGCCCGTGTCCTGTCTGGCTGTTCAGGGTACAAGTATGGAGGAAGCCTTGGAGTCCATCATCACCTTTAATGTGTATATCCTCACAAGCCTTGATATGGCTGTATTCCCCTCTCTTACGGGCACCAAAACAAAACACTGTAGTACAGCTCCACAGCTGTCTACACCTAAATTTTAGGGATATCAGGAGGCAATAGGTTTCCACGCGTTGTGGATGATTTGCCCAAGACTGAGACCTCTGTGAAGGACATATTCAAGAGGTAAACACAAACCCCTCAGATCTCCCACTGGCTCTCTCACCACTCACGACTGCAGCGGCCACAATCCTTCACCACCAGGTAACAGAGATGGAAAACGTTTACCTGCCTTTATAGTGATGGAGGTTAGACATTTAAAACAAGCAACTGCACCTCCTGCATTATTCAGCACTGTGGCCTGTCAGATAACACACAATGGAAAGAGGTACAAGCTGTGATTATTGCAGCTGAGTTCCCTCCTTAGTGCTTCAAAGCCAACCCAATGGTCTGGCTTATTTTTTTGTCCCTTCTCAGTTTGAAATCAGTGTCCTATCTCCTCAATAGCCTCACAACACCATTGTTCTTTTTTATTCATTTTCCAGCTCCCCATGGCATCTACAGATTCTCCTATTTCTTTAATATATTCCTTTATAGTCTTTCCACAAAACTGAAAATGAGCAATTTGATCAGAAATGGTGAACTGCTTTATTTGTGTGGTTTTACCTCAAAATCTTGAGGTTGAGTGCTGTATCTGCAGAGAAAATAGTTTCCTAACAACAAACTCCAATGTGATAATGTCACCAACAACCCAGAATGAAATTTCCTGACACTTTTCTGTTCATAAGAAAGAGCAAATACCTTGTTTATGACCAAGCCATGTGAAATGGGCCAAGCGCTTCCTACTAGCATCACAAATGAGAAAAATTTGCATTAATGAAGAACAGCAAAAGGAAAAGCATAACAAACAGGGGAAATAAATGTATGCAGTGAAACACTAGGCAAAGTTTCTGGCACTCAAATGATTCAGTATAGGCAAGATGTTATTTTCTGTTTCCCTCAGCAGGTGGATAATAATATTAGTGATATTAATACTTACAGTATCAATAACCATTTACAGAACGTGCATTCATTTCACATTTAGATCTTTAAGTACTCATATAGCTTTCGCTGCCACAGATGGATAAAATGATAAAGAATGTGAAGATGGGTTTCATTTCAATATCAGATTTTCAAAAGGGATCTACAGAGTCCCTCTGTATCCAATGGGGATAGAAAAGGATACCAAAGTAGACCTTCAAACCACCTACTGCAGGGTGAGAAAAATCATCTTTTGTAGAGTGCTAGTCCTCTCTGCTGAATAAAAAGAGGGGCTACAAGCCAACTGTAAACAGATGCCTAACATTTGGATGGGTAAAGATGTATGAGGTGAATCAAAGCTTCAAGGACTCAACAGAAGCTGTCAAGTGAAGCAGGATCAGGCTCTGTGTTTCCCTAAACTTCTCCTTATGCCTCATCTGCTTAGCCTGTTCCCAGGAATACAACAGAGGGCTTTCAGGTACCCCACACTGCTGGAGGTAAAAATAAATGAAAATGGATGGAGAAATAAATGGAAAGGCATGGAAATAGATGAGAAGCAAAAAAAAAAAGTGCATTACATATGACAAATCTGTATAGTAGGCACAAAAAATAAAGCCTTCCAAGAGCAGGGAAGAAACAACAGATGAGCCAGTTCATTTATGTCTTATCTATTTCATTTTTAGTGCTTAAGTAATAAAAGAAAACAAAAAAGATCAATGAAACAATTTGAGATTTTCTGATCTCATACAAGAAATTTCATTAAAAAGAAACAGCTTTTTCTATTTTCTTTTTTTTTCTTTTACATTAGGAAGAGCACAAATACAGCTGAAAGACTTGCTGAGTCAGGAGAAAACTCAGCAGAGAGAAGGGATGTTTTGTCAGGATCAGGAGAGAGGACGCAGACGTGCTGAATGGCCCAATGAGCAGCAGAGAGATTGCTGTCTGCAGGAACGTCACTTTTCCCAGGGAAATACTGCCAAGTCTGTTCCTTCCTGCCACGAGACACAACCCACGAGCTCAGTCTTTCAGCTGACAGACACAGCCTCTTGGCCAGGCCTTTAGGACTTGGTCGTGATGACACTGTCAACTTCTCAGTTGGCTTCTCAACTTCCCAAGGCCTGACAAGCTGAGCTCGGGCAGCGGAGCACGGCACGGAGCGCTGCTGCTCTGCTGCTGACCTGACGTTGTATTTCCCCACCTGAAGACAAATGTACTTGCTGCAAACTTGTATTTTCACAGACACTTTTCTCAAATTATCTCCATTTAGTTTTAGACAAGCCTTTTCCAAAGCAAGGCTGCAAAGTCTATACCAGTACCCAAATGTAGAGAGATCAGCATCCAAAATTACGTGACCGTGGCCCTGCCCTATGTCAAGCAGAAGTTTGCTTCATCAAGTCAATTTTTCAAAATGCTCGTGCTTGTACCAACTCATTTTTAAGGCTCTTCAAAAGACCTTCCAGGATGGAAGCACCCTGAAATGGTCTGAATATCAGCAAGAAATGGATCTCTGGCTATGTATGAATTTCAAAGGTGTTCCTATTCAAATAGCTCATAAGAGCTGCTCAAGCAATCCAACAGAGCCAGAATAAAGAAAAGTAAATAATATTAGTCCTGTGTCTGCAGGAGGTGGAAGCTAAAAAATATAATTAGTGGGAGTCCTCAAGGACAGTCACTAGCTACTTTCCCTGAATCCTGCTGCTCCAATATTGTGTTGTGTTGCAAATGTCATTGATTTTCATTTTCTCCCTCTGAAACCCCAAACCTGTAATATTAAATAAGACTGAGGGAATTTCATTTTGTATCCAGAATACACTAAGCAGACAGCAACCCACTACTGTCTGTCCTAGCCCATTAACTTTATTAAAAAATTCAGCAGAGCTGATTTCTGAAAAAGCAATTTATCAGTCTGCAGTACAAATACGGTACCAGTTGAAAGTTATTTTATTTGGATTTAGGTGTTCCTTGCCCAGCATGTACCATTGGACCTTCTAAGCTTGTCAAGATGGAAAAAAAAACAGGTCACAAGTGTATGATAGGTATAATTGCCTTACTCTTCCTTAAGCCCCCTTTAAACAAAATGCATAAGCTTGTATTGCATTTCTTTACAGAAGAAGATAATTATTGCTGTCACTGTCACATTCACTTCTCAGTCTTGATAACAAATGAATTAAACCTGGCACATGACCAAAAGTCCTTCAGTTACCCTGTCAATGCTAATTCAGGATCCCATACATTTTGCATAGACTGGAGAAGGAAAGGAAGGATGGATCCAGACATTATAAAGTTCAGAATTTGTTTAACAAGGACGACTTTGGTCCCCAGTTACACCCTGTGCTCCAACACAGTAGGTGAGTCTCCAGAAGGAGGGAGAAAGAATTCAGATGACAAGATCCCCCTGGACATTAATGAGTATTCCACCACCAAATCCTGAAACTCAGTTGATGTACACTGCCATCACACTGTTTGACCTTTTTACACCTAAAAGTCCAGCAGGTAGGTTTTAGATTCTCAAAAGGAGCCAGATTGGAAGAGCAGCTTGAACTGATTTATGACTTACTGTGGTTACAACAGCTAAAACAGACTAGAGACAAAAATAATCACAGCTCATGCTTGAGAGTACTCATTAAATTGACAAGGAAATCTCCCTTTACTCAGTTTGCTGCAAATTTATTGAAAACACTGCAAGTTTTTTTCCCAAAAACTTGCAGCTTTACATACAAACTACTTAGACGAGATATGGCATACAGTCTATCAATATTCTGTCCAATACACAGTAAGTTCTAGTTTTCTGAACACATATTTATCTAAGCTTTTGGCAGTGGCAAACTTTTTAAGCAGCTGCAAGCTTTACTGACAATGTAGAACCAAATAAAGGTTTGCCTAAGAACTCCAATTCATAACTCGATGCCAAATTAGCATAAGTGAAATATGAGTATTTAATATAATAAAACATGAGCCGCAAGCACTGAGCCCATCCCAGGAAAAATGTGAAACCAGAAGGTATTTTAATGAAAATCTGGAAGCAAATATCACAGTCTAATATTTAAAAGCCATAAGAGTTAATTTTAGTTTGAAAGGAAATCATTTTTCAAAGTTCTGTATTCTGTTTAAAAACAGATTGAGCACGTTTATTAAATTAGCAGACCACTGCACTTATGAAATCCATAAGTCAGATCAATGGTGCACAGTCAGCTCTACAAAGTAATTGCTGCCTTCTCTCAAAATGGACAATCCAAAAACTTCCAAGGACTTAGTTTTTCCCTTCATTATTTATAACGAGCAAAACATGGTGCAATAGATCGTAATTCATAATGCTTTTTTAATGTTTTTATAGCACAACACGTGGACTCATTTCTAATCTTTTTGAATGACAGGTTGCCATTATTGAATTTCCATTAATATGAATTATGAGTACAATATATTTTACCTAATATTTTCTATCCCAGGACTAACGTGATTCTACATTTAAAAAAATCCCATAGTCAGCAATTTTTTTCAGAAATAGAAATCAGAGCCATCAGAGATTAGTCTTCCTGCATCACCATGTTTCTGACCTCAATCTTGCATCCATTTGACTCCACAGAACCATCAGACATATTTTACATGCACATTTATGGTCACAGAATCGTAGAATACCTGAAGTTGGAAGGGACCCACAAGGATGATCGAGTCCAACTCCTGGCCCTGCACAGGACACCCCAAGAATCTCACCCTGTGCCTGAGAGCTTTGTCCAAACACTTCCTGGGTTCTGTCAGGCTGGTGCTGTGACCTCTGCCCAGTGGGGAGCTGCTCCAATGCCCAACCACCCTCTGGGCAAAGAAAGCTTTCCTAATATCCAACCTCCTCCTCCCTGACACAGCCTGGTTGTTAAAATACCAGCACTTAGGGAAGTGTCCAGCTATGGCTCCCAAGCAGCAAGTCAAGGCTTGCTCAGCAGGCTCTCCCTCTGCCCAGGAAATTACTTGGTAATTTGGCCCAGGGAGTACAAGATGGACAGACACAACCAAGTCCTGTCCCTGTGCATGCCTGCAGGCACTGATGTGAGCCTGAGGAACTCCTTCTCCCTTATGGAAGCAGATTTTAAGGATCAGGCAGATTCAAGCACACTTCAGATCTTTTTGTTTTGCTCACAGCAGCCACCTGCCACGGATATCTCTCCCTAAGAAACAGCAATCCATCTAAATAACTAAACCCATACTAAACAGTAGGGATGAGGATAGCCATCCTGAGCTCAACAGGGCTACTTGCCTGCTTGCAGGCAAGCCAATGCTTCATGTTTTATCATGTGGCAGAAAGACAAAGATACCTGTGGTAAATGAAATCCCCAGGGTGCAGCTGTGGGCAGTACATTCTGGGGAAGGATGCATCCAGTGTACCTGCAGTATCAATCCTACTAGAGGCAGAGTATTGAGCTGTATGAATGCACAAGTCTCACCTACCATGACTGTTCTTACCTTTTATGAACTGATTTAGCATTAGCATCATAAAACATGCTTTAACATTACCACAATGCCAGTGAAATATGGCAGCTTCTTTGGAAAAACCATTTTTTTAATGGTCACCACTGAACTTTGCACAGATTTGTGGTACCGGGGCAGAAAGGCAACAAAGCATTTTCCTTTGATTTTCAAAGACATGTAGCAATAAAAATCTATTAAATTAAACAAAGAACTTCCCAAATGTCAGGAATGGTTTAGTCCCTGCCCTGCAGAGCTCACATCCAAAAATGACAAGAGAACGACATGTGATGAAAATAACACAAGAAGCAAGCAAGTAGATGACAGGTAACAATGTCGAGTAGTACCATATGTGTTTCTGCACACACACTCCCAAACAAGTATTTGGCAAAGTCTGTTCCTAAATACAGATGCATTCAGAAATACTCACAATCCAGCCATAATCATAGGATTAGTCTTTGCCAGCATCATGGTGGTAAATAGTTCTTTAGGAGAAATCCTTGTACAAAGAGGGCGAGGGGCTTGAAAACAATCTCTGGAAGCACATGCCAGGCACAGAGGATAAACACAGCATTTATCAGAAAAACAAACAAAAAAGTAATCAAAACTGGAGTCCTTGGGAAAACAGATGGCAGGACTGGGGACACAAAAAGATACATGGGTGGAAGCTGAATAGGGGGCTGCTTGAATGCTTCTGACATTTCTTTAAATGCCAGCTCATAATTATGACATCTTCACTACCACCTTGTAGGTAATACAGCCGCTTCTAGCAGAGGCCTCACATTTTGTGGAGAGCTGCACTTTAGCATTTTGAGCTTCCATCGTGAACCTGTCTTTTATTCTGGTGAGAATGAACAAGCAAACGGCAAACTCCCACTGAACACCTACTACTTCTGCTTTCATTCCAAGGTTTCCTCGTTGTTCAGTTCAATCTCTGGGTTTATTATACAGATTCAGATGAAGAGCTACACACTGAGAAGCACTGGTAGATAAGTGAGAGAAAGGGCAATATTTAAAGAAGTTTGAAGCACACAGCGTACTCTATAATAAACACTCCACCGGAGAAGGGGAAATGAGTGGGGTGTAATCTTTTGCATAAGTTTACATGTGTAAAACCTATGCTAATAAAAATCAATCCTCATTCACTATTTGAACACAAATCCCATTAATAATTCCATTAAGCTATCACTTCAGCTCATTATTTACCCGTTTGCAGTTCACGATGTTCACTGCCAGCATCTGCTGCTTTCCCTGAGAAAGAGGGGGTACAAAGCCACACAATCGCATTCCTCTTCAACACTCTCCCCTCGACTGGCAGCTGAGAGGCACTCAGAGAAAGGGCATTTCCACTCTGTCCTACCCAGAAACAGGGTACACGGCCTTCCAACACACCCAGCCTCCATCTCACCACTCACCATGCAACATCCATGCCCGAATTCAGACTGCCCAATTATCAGAGCTACTCAGCATGCTTGCTCTATACTTTACTAAGCAGATACTTTAAAAAGGGTCAGGGAGGGAGGGAAGAAAGTCAGGACTGACATACAGACAGTAATACATAACAAGCAACATAACCCTATATTTTGCAAGTAAAAGCTTGGAGGGAACAGAGCACACAGGACAGACCCAGACAAAAAGAAAAACTTCCCCCAAAACCAAGTCCCACAACACAACACCTAAAACATGTTAAACATTCTGGGAGGCAACAAATAACATAATCACAATGCACAGCAGGGTCCTCAGTGAGAAATGCGTACACGACTCTTGAAAGGTTATTACAGCAAATTTAAGCAAACCAATTGCACAAAGACCAGAGAGCAGCCAAACAGAGGTTTTCAGGTCTTGTGTTCTGATCACCGAAGCTCATTCCACCCGGCTCAATTTGATCTAACAATCAAAAAGTCAAATGATATGAAGAAAGATATTTCCTCCAGTAAATTGAAAACGGTGGAGTGGGAGCTTATTTAGATTTGCTTCTTGCAACAGCATTTCTTCCTTTCTGCCTCTCTCCACGCAGTGCAGCTCTCATAAGAAGATTTCAGCAGAGGAATGCACATTTGCACACTGGGTGTCTCTGTACTTTCATTCTGTCCAGGAACACTCACCTCCAAAGGAAATGCAAACAGCCAAGGCACTGAACACAATGAAGCAGAAACACAAAGGGAAAAGAGCTGAGAAAAAGAAGCTCATTTCCAACAGTACTGAACAACTACCCCAGGCTAATATTGTTACATTTGACTGAACCTGACTGGCAAAACACCCCACTATTAACCCCTAAGCTCTTCATCAAATAGACTCATGAACTGTTCTTCCACAAAGGTATGATAGATTCGGCAGATTTTATGGTTGATTGGATGAAGAAAGTGAGTATCCCAGAGGTCTTCAAAATCTAACACCAAAGGTGAGGTGCTCCAAGCTTTGTTTCTGTAGTGTCTTCTGAGGGAAACTATCTCAAATACAACATATGGTCACGGATTTCTATCCAGATGCCATCATAAATGGACTAGTAGACATTTCCTATGAGAAATGCTTCATAAAATATCTGGCACAGAAAAGTCTCCAAATTTGTCAGCACTGGTAGAAAATCAAGGCCAAATCCACCCCAAATGAAGACACACTTACTAACAGTGCTGCTCTAATTTTGTTTGCCCACGCTGTGGCTGTGCTAGAAGGAGTGTGTGGTCTGAAAGAGCCACATGTGGGAACACTAATTTTGGTTCATATGATGACTAAAATTCTGAAGCTGAACCAAAACCTCAGGTCTCTCTTGTTGCAGCGCTAGTAAGATGTGCCAGGAAAGTGGTCTGGAGCTCTCTGCTCATGGAATCAGGCAACTTCCATTAATAAAAGGCATTCATAATTCATCTTGAAAAAAATCAAGATGCATACTTAACTGTACCTCAGGCAGCTGGAAATGGAAGCATGAGGATGAAAACAGGGCAGAACAAAAGGATACAACCACGCTCCTGGAATTTCCTCAGTCCTGGCAGCTAGCATAGGTTTATTGGGCTTTCATTGGTAGAAAGCAGTATTGTTTTCTATTCATTGCTGTGGTGAGAAAAGAAGAAAAGAGACAGGCTACTAAACAAACAACCAACTTTGCAGGTAGGGAGAGGTATTTCTACTTCAACGCTTGTCATGATTTTTTATACCAGATGTATGTTAACAACTGTCCAATATCTAACACAATCTCTTATTTCCAGATACAACTGAAAATACAAAAATCATTTCCTGGCAAGGCACATACAGAACATACTCATTTTGATACAGAAATTCAATCTGCCAGAAATTGGTGGCCCATGTGCAAAACCTTGACAAAAATTTCTAAAAACAAGCTGACACAGCTCCACAGAAGATATATTTCTAGACTCCCTTAGGTTATGCATTTCTATTTTTAATTGAAAAGTGAGTTCACAAACTACTCAAGTTACTGTGACAATTTTCAATAGGGTCAGACTACACCATTTTAGCACACAGGTACACTGGCCTAAAGCAGAGACAAAGTGGAGATGTGCTTGTGCTCCTTATTGCTCAGATACAACTCAGTCAAGTATGAAACTGTGGAGTCAAGTAAAACCAATTACACTTGCCTCAAACACAAAACTGTCCCAGTAACTAGAAAACAAAACAGAGCCAGGACCTGTTATATGGCTCTAAGGCCAAATTATATGGCCTGGCCACGTTCACAGGATTATACACTTTTACTCTCCAAAAAAAGGTGGCTCTGTCCAAACTGCCAGTTGGGAATGGCTGCTGGCTCTTGCTAATCCCTAGGCCATGCCTGGGAATTGTTTATGACAGCACTAGCTGGTACAGGCTGAGCGCAAGGCAGAGCCTGTGCTAACAATTTAATGGTATAGATGGTCAAGTTCCAGCTCTTGGGCTTGTGCCCTGGCACTGCTTCATCTGCTCAGGGAGACCTCGCCAAACACAGTTGTACTGTGAGCAGAGCTGGCTGGAACACAGACAAAAAAAGAGTATCCAACCAAATTTAAACCTTGAAGCGTTGTCATGATTCCCTGCGTTGTTCTTCGGGTTTTGTTTTGGTTTTGCTTTTTTGCCTTTGTTTTCCAGACAGCCTTATTTCCACTGAGTTGTTCCATTTGCCAAAACAACAGAAGGTCAAAATAGTTGTGATAAGTGCCCAGCGTGTTTCATTTCTTACCATGTTTTAGTGGCAGTAGCCAACAAGTGATGGTGCTTCCAGTACAGTCAGGAATACTGTGGGAAGTGTCAGAAGAATTTAAATCAAGTGTCTGATGGAAAATGGGACAGGAGGAGAAAGATGTTGAGATTGAAGTAGAAAGGTGAAAAGATAAATGAATTAAATTAATTGGTCCACAAACTTTGCAGCATTGCCTAAGCTTTGCTTTGTGTCCTGGTTCAGAGTTGGATGCAAAAAGAACACTGCTCCACAACTGCTGTGACTTCCTTATCTCTCTCTGGTTTCAAACCCCTTTCTTTGATGCATACCAAAAGAATGATACAGAAGGTCTTTGCTGAAGAGCAAATTCACTCCCTTACCAACAGTTAAGAAGGTGAGGTGAGTAAGACTGACTTTTCAGACTTATAGCCAAGGTCAAGGTTGCTTCCATAACTACCTTTGTGGCAGGCGCCACCTCTCTGTTCTCTGAAGGAAACCTTTTAGGAGAATCTAGACTGACTTTCCTCCAAGACTTTTCCACAGCTCTTTGTCAGCTTTCACCACCAAAAAATAACCAACCTGGTTTCATGGGAAGGGGCTCTGGAAAGTGACCGGGTACAATTCCTCCTCGAAGCAGGCAAAGACAACACTGGATTGCATGGGACCTTGACCACTTGAATTCTGGGCAGCTCCAGGGTATGCAGCAACATCTTTGTGCATCTGCGCCAGTATCTGGCCACCCTCAGTGAGAGCCATTTTTCCTTTCTTTCTTTCTAACCAGAAATTCCTTTGCTGACTTTTGTGGGCATTGTCTCTTTCCACTCAGGAGAAGACTCCACTGCACTGTTTTACACGACAGCCACCTAGCACAACCTGAGGAATAACACAGTCCACAGGGAACTGAAGAGGAACACAAAGTAAAGTGGTCAGTTGGGGTCTGTCTGGGTGAATTTAGAGGTGTCTTGCTCTACTATTTGACTTCTGGTTATTTTAGAAGGAAATGTCACCCCACTTGGTGCACTGAATCCAAGACCACCCCCCAGTCTCTAAAGAGCACTGACTGCAGACTTGGACTGCCCTGTCTCTTTGCAAAGCAACCACTGGAAACTTAAAGGAAAATTCTGGAATTATTTACCTAACACGAAAATGGAAATGAGCGCTAAGAGAATTGGGATTGTTCAGCCTGGGGAAGAAAAGACTTTGGTGTTACTTAATTGCAGCCTTCTGGTACTTGAAGAGAGCTGACAAGAAAGCTGGAGGGAGACTATTTTACAAGAGCATGGAGTGATAGGACAAAGGGGAATGCCTTCAAATGTAAAGAGAGTAGGTTTAGATTAGGGATTAGGAAGAAATTCTTTACTGCAAGGTTGGTGAGTCACTGGATCAGGTTGCCCAGGGAAGTTGTGGCTGCCCCATCCCTGGAAATGTTCAAGATCGGGTTGGATAGAGCTCAGAGCAACCTCTTCTACTGGGTGGTATTCCTGCCCATGGCAGGGGGTTGGAACTAAAGGTCCCTTCCCACCCAAACCATTCCACGATTCTATGAAATGGATATATTGTAAAATTTGTAACAGCTGTACAAATCACAGCTGAGATGACATGTAAGACAATTTGAAATATCATTATCCTGCAGTGCTCCTGAGCTAAACACAGCAGTACAATATTTCTAAGTAGGCTGAGAAAACAAGGTGAATGGCAGCTTTGTAAGCTGCAAACAATGCATGTGTGATCCATATCTTCAAAACCTGTACACATCTGTGTCTTAATCAAAGCAGTGCATCTGAGATAATTATTCATGTGTATGACGACCCTAAAAGTCATCAATTCTACACATCAGACACTTTGGTCACAGGAAAACTATCAGTAGGATTATTGTGAGCAGTAGAAAATATGTTTATGAAATGGAGTTTAAAACTTCATAAGCAAGAATGGAATTAATACACTCAAATTTTCCTCTATAATCCAGCTTGAAGAACCTTGCAAAGATAAATGTTAGACCTTTAAAAGCAGGGATGATAAAGATAATTAATGGAAGCTTAGAAAGATAATAATGTCTCAAATCCATGTGGGGTATAACTATTGCTTAGCTTTTGAGGAAAAGGAAGATAAATTATTCAGTCTTACTCCATCCCAGCATGAAGCAAAAATTCTAAAGGAAACAAGCTGTTCAAAAGCAAAACTGTGATGACTATGCCAAGATAGGAGTTAGGCTCAGAAGACCTAAAATAAATCCAAAGTTCTGGTATTTACTGGACGATGAGGATTCTGGGTATTGTTTTAAAGCAAACCATCAAAACCTCTGCCTTGGGAAATATACTGAAGAGCTGATTCAATTCTAGGATTTCGTCAGGATATTATAGAATGCTTTTGGTTGGAAGGAACCTCTGCAGATCATTTGGCTGTCTCCTGCTCAAAACAAAGCACATTTTGATGTTGGGTCAGAGTATTCCTGGTCATGTGCAGCTGAGTTTGCAGTGCTTCCTATGGAGATTCTTCAGCTGTATTGGGACCTTCCTCAGTTTTGGACCCTGCACCTGTACTAATGTGCAACAAACAGGAGGAGTTAGTAGTTGGTAGCAAGGGGGAGACCAGTCTCTTCTCCCACATAACAAGCAACAGGACAAGAGGAAACTTGCACCACGGGAGTTTCAGACTGGATGCTGAGAAACATTTCTTTACTGGAAAGATTTATCAAACATAGAGAACAGGCTGCCCAGGAAAGTGGTTGAATCACCACCCCCAAAGGTATTAGACATGTATATGTGGCACCTGGGGACATGGCTGAGTGGTGGCTTGCCAGTGCTGGGCTAATGGTTGGATTCAATGATCTTAAAGATCTTTCCCAAGCTAAATATTCCTGTGATTTTATAAACAGCAAGAAGCACTGTTTCACTGAGAGGATGACAGAGCACCAGCACAGGTGGCCCACAGAGGACTGGAGTCTCCTTCCTTGGAGATACTCAAGGTTCTCTGAACATAACCCTGGGCAGCTGGGTCAAGGTGAACCTGCTTGAGCAAGGGGGCCAGACCAGACAATCTGCAGAGGCCCCTTCCAACCTCAATGATTCTTGTGTTTCACTTGCCAGCTGACAAATGTTCCACTTGATGTATTACTGCAGTGGTTTTGAAAGCATGGGCTTTGTATAACCCTTTGGAATTAAAGGATAACTTTAATTATATATAATATTATAATATAAGCAGTATATAATCTTGAACATTCAAATGACACAGCCAAGAAAGCTGCTTCTTCTGGGCGTGTTTGTGCAAAAACTTAGTCACGGTAAATTTTATTCACATACTTCCCAGTGCTTTGTTTCAGGATTACTATAAAAGACCTGGGATCATAAACAGTAAGAAATGATGCTATGATATGAAGAATTTATTACTAGTTATTATTCATTATTTATATGGTGGGTGCATATAGTTTTACACACAAACACCAGTTCACAGACAGCATTTATTTCTCTGCAGAACTTCTACAAGCTTTGTTTTCCAAAGTGAACCAGTTTGGTCATGCTAAATTGTAGTGGGTAACAACCACATATGTTTCATCTTGACAGGAGCAGAGAACAACCAAAACCAGCAGAGGCAGACGAATTTTTGGGAGAATTTGGAACAGTCAGTTCCTCCAAACCAAAGCAAACGTGCATTTTGTTTCCTGAAAAGTGTCCACTTCATCCAAGAACAGAGTGTTACAGCAGCTAACCATCACTTGTATGTTCGGTAATGCCTCAAATTCCAAGAGAAACCCCAACAAAATAACTTGGTTATCCTTTTACACATGCTTCTTTTAAAAAAAAAAAGTGAGATTATACATCATCAGAGCTGCTTCTACAGAGTGAAACTAGAGTCAGGAAAAAGTGTGAGGAATTCCTTCCATGGTCTCCCTTACAGTGCTCTCACAGGCATTGACAACCAAGCTCTGTTTTGCCCACTCCCAAGGAAGTGAGTCCGTGTATTTCCATTCCTGCAGGAGATGTCTGCACCTCGTGGCACTGTGGGGACGGAGGGAGCACCGCTGCTGTAACAGGACTCCTGGCACTGCCGCCCTCCCTCGCAGCAGCCCAGCCTGCCCACACCTCATGCCACAGAGTCACAAGATCCCCACGCTCCTCTTCAAGGTCTGGGCATTTTTTCAAGAGGATTTTCAGGATTGTAGACAGGGCAGTGGCGATGTTTTAACGTCTGCAGTGTCAGCCCTGGCTGATGAGAGCTTCCTGCTATGCCCAGAGCACTCCAGCCTGTGTCCAGTGTTTGAAGGTGCAGCACTCCCCGTTCAAAGAGCCAGAGTGCAGAGTTTAATGTCCTGTTTATCACTCCCAGGGATAAATTTATTTTTGTGTCTGTCAGCTTCACAGACAAGTGCTGCATCAAGGAGGAACTCAAGACCCATGGAAATCATAGGGAGAAGCGAAGCTTTTCTCCCTTCTACTTCTTTCTTTCCTTTTATTCATTTGGTTCATTTGTTTTTCAAGCTGAGGAAACTGATGTCATCAAGAAAATATTACATTTGTCATACATATAATGTGTTTTCCTTCTGCTGTGCCTTAAAACTGCATTTTAAAAAATTACCATTGTTTTCTTGTTATAATAAAAATTATGGTATGCAGACATCCCACCCAAACAGTAGAACAGCCCTCAAACTGTTTACATCAGGCTCCTTTATACCTCAATCAAGCCATCCCTTCCCTCAATGATTTCTCTGACATTACCCTCTTCATGCAATGCCAAAATCAGAAATTACCTTGCTGAGAAAGTATCAGCTTTCTTGAAAATAATTTCCAGGCCCTACCTATTAAGCACTGACAGCAAAATAATAGGAAACCACCAAGTGATTCCCTGTAAAATTCTTTTCATGGTCGTGTTTGATGCTGACAATAGCATTACATTCCTAAATTACAGCAACCAACCTCAGGATTATATGCACCTATGACTCAGAGAACCTGCCCTCCTTTAGAAGTGCTGCTCCTTGGAAATAAACCCTCTAGTAACCCACACCAAATCACAGGCAAGGCAGTTCCCAGGCCTTTTATCTTGACAGGAGGCTGGGACAAATTTTATAATGAAACACCCCTGACTCCTGAATGACTGAAGTATATATTTTGCTTTATTTTGAATGGATAATCTGCAACTAATACATGTGAAAATGATGTAATGCTGAGAAAGAAAGAAGAAAATAAAAATAACTCTAAATAATTTCAAAGAATCAAGCACTTAAATCCTGGCCAACACAAATTTTATTAAGGTATAAAGACTGATATTTATTCCCTTTGGAAGTTAAGAGATTTTTTCTTTAAAGTGCCAAAGCCCAGAAATACTCCTTTTTCTTTATCCAAAGCTGTCATGTTTATGACCTTGTAAGTATTTGGCGATGTCAATTAGTGCTTCAAAAATGCTGCCTTTCATCTTCAAATGGAACTGGGCCTAGAAACTGGCCAGACCTCTTAGCTCTTTCAACAGATGATAAACATACTACAAGTAAAAAAATCCAAGCAGCTTTTTATGACTTTACAGATTAATGAGCATGCCAGGGCTTTCCAACCTATTTTGGTCCAATAAAGTATCTGCAAAAGTTGACAAATTAAACCCACATTTTGTATGTTCCAATTTCTACACTACTAAAAAATATGTACAAATGCATCTGAGAAAAAATACTGAAACGAGATGGTAGGAGGAAGTGGCAGATCATCAGCACAGTCTAAGCCCTAGGGCCACAGATCACTAGGAACAGCCTTTGAGAGAGGAGACTGGAAAACACTTGAGACAACTCACCTTCCTTCACAGGGAAGAATCTGTTCCTCTGCTTCAATACCTGCATCACATCAGCCTTGGAACCCATCACCAATCTCCCTTTGCTCTCTTTTGCCCTGGTGGTGTGAATATGGCCCAGGAGTTGTAACTTTTCTGTAGCAGCATAATGTGATTACTTCAGCAGAAGTCATTGCTCAGATCAATTCACAGACATTTTTTGTCAATTTGTATTTAGAAAAAAGAAAAATGTGTCCTGAGAGTCAATGGCCAAAACTATCTGTTTCCAGCTCTCATTCCTTGTTCAAGCTGTTGATTCCTCAAATGAAACTCCTAAAGTAACTCTCTAATTTGAGGATACAAATATGATACTTCAATGTTTTGGGTTTTTTTGGTGCACCCTGCTGGTTTCAGCCTAGCCGAGCTGGTGGGATGGCACATCATGGCCAACACAATTCACTCTGTCTCTCTCTTTCCTTGCTTGCAGACTACTCACAAAAGCCTCAGTCTGGCAGCTGCAATCCAGTTAAATTGTGTGTCAGCCCAAAATGTAAATTTTACAAGCTTAGTGAATTTTCAAGCCTAAAGAACCAGAAGAATGTGATTTGGGTGCCAGGGAAAACCTGTCCTTTTGTTCTGTTACAAACCATCAATGTTATGTACTCTGGGCATTGCTCTGATTTCCTAAGCATTCATGTCATAGTCTGCCATAATCAGAGCTTCATGTGCATCAGAAGTCTCTGCTTAGGTGGGAACAGACTTGCATCTCATTTACCAATGAAACTAGACATGACTCTATTTTAGAAATGCGTCCAGAGGTAAAAATGTGTTTCTGGAAAACAAAAAAATCACTGTTACAATGTGACATCCAGCAATTGAAGCCTTGTGTACAATCACCGTAATTTGCCAAAAGAATCTGAGGATCTTTAAAACAGCTTTTGCCACTGGACTGCACTTGGGCTGGACTGCTATGTCATGTCCACACTGAAGAATCAGCAGGCTGCTGTCTGAAATGGTGACAAAAATATGCCAGCTCTCAGTACAAACCCTAGGGGAGAGGAAGAACAGCTTTCACAGAGAAGCTGGAAGAGCAAATCCCATATATTTCATCACTGCATATTTTGACTGTTTTCTAGCAACTGTTGTATTCCAATATTTATAATCTCTCTCTTTATGCAAGCATCTTATGTTTTATAATAAAAAGAGTACATAAATTTCAGTTACCGTAGCAGAGCAAATTGTTGCATGTAATTAGTCATGTACAACATAAGGCATAACTTGAAAAACAATTCGTGTTTATTCTTCCTCTGCTTAATCAATATTTTAAATATTTGTGGAAGCTGCACACCAACTTCGCAAATCACCACCTCCTAAGCGAGAGAAAGAGAACAGTCAACACAAATCCTGCAACCGACTGCAACTCATCAGCATCTGACAGGCTGCTGCTCAGGGAGCTACATTTTCTTGGCCCATGAAGGAAAGAAGAATGTAACATTTTACTTCTGTGCTGTTTCCTTTTATTCCCTCTTACAGCGCATTCCTCAGCCCCACTGACTTGTTTTTCCTTTACCATGAGAGTTTTCTTCCCTCCCCACTTTTTTTAATGCTACTTAATTGCACTGATGCACAAAGCTAGCGGTGGCTACTCCTTCGCCTGCAATCCTTGCCTGACTTTCCAGAGAGGTTAACAAATGTTTGATCATCACTGTCTTCCCTCCCACAGCATAACCCGTGGCTAACCACAGTGGGATAAACTCTGGTAGCAAAAACACACAAGTCTTAAATGCTAAAGGAGTACTGTGAGAACAGGAGGCCACAATCACGCCTCAGTTACACTATTTAAAGACTTAAAACTGCACAGCTATCCCTGAGCTCAGATAGAGAAAATTTTATCAAAACTGAAGACTGGTGTTTTTGTAAAATTTGTCATAGGTTTAACCTTGAGAATAACAAATCATTAAGTGTTGGGGGGCTGAAGAATCAATCTATGTTCCAAGCAAAGGCTTTTTAAAATTAAGGTTGAAAAAAAAATTAGATCTCGCCTGGTGGTGCACAGATTCTGTTGATGTATCAATCTTTTCAGGCATTTAAAAATAATATAGAGATGATAAAAGTAAATGTTCTATAACCAAAAAATCTCTTGGTAATAAAATTTCAAATTACAGCCCATGACAACACTTCTAAATTGAAGCTGTGATACAGGAGCTTTGATGGAGAAAATTGTACAAGTAACTCGCAAAGTAATTCGGAAAAGCAACAAAGAATGAAGGTGCTGCTGAGATGAACAGAAAACATAGCTGGAATGCTGTGCAGCATCCTTAAACGAATTTCAGACTGTTTTGTTGCCAATATCTTAAGCAGTGCTGTAGTCTTATAAGGATTTCTTGGATAGTTTTCATCGACCAATAAATAACCTCACTACAGAAAAAAAACCCCAAACCTCACCATGTACAGAACCAGCCCTGAACTCAATCATCATACATGGCTGAGCTCAGAGTCTGACGGATTGATCCAAACACAGAGTTTATTGGCAAGATTCCCACTTTCCTATAGACTACTGGTACGGGGGTTGAGGAAATATCTCCAGCAGAGGACTCATCCCTCCAAACTGTGCTGCCTCTGGATGCTAGTCTGTGGCCCAACCCTTTGGGTACAGAATCAGGGTAGAAAAACCAAATTGAGTAAAAGAGTTGAAACTGTGCTCATAGTGGCACAGAATGAGCAGAAAACCCAAAAATCACTACCTCTGAGTGCCTCACTCTCCCTGTCAATATACTGCATCAAACTATTTCTTAGAAGTTGATGAGGTTTAAATAGTTTTTCTGATATTTTCTGGCAGCCTCCAATGAAACGGGTTATAGCAGTGCAAAGTCTCATTTTGTTCAGCAAAAAAGCTTGGGAAAAGACAGCTTTTCTGTTTAAATAACTCAGACCAAACATCCATAACCACTTAAAGGTGGCAGATCCACTAAGTGTGATTTGTACCAAAGCATCTGTGGTAAGAAGGTTACAGGTACGCTTTGAGAATAAATTTCAAAGGTCTGCAAAGTATAATTACTTCTAAAGTTCTCCTACACATTAATAATTAGTAATAAAAACCTTCTAAAGTCCTCCACAGAAAATAAAAAGCTCTTCCAGAAGCATGAAAACATAGACCAAACCCAACCCCCTCACAGCTAGTCTTACATTTCCTAAGCTTCCCCCAACGATGGTTGCATTTTTTTCTCTCCTTTCCAACGCTTTTTCTATTCATATCACGTAAGTCTGGCAAAGTCTTTAATCTTACATACATTTACATAATTTTAAAGACCATGGTTCAGCCAGATTAGGTAGACTAGTGGTCCTTAAAACAATTTATCTATAAATTCCCTGAACAATTCCATCATGCAGTAAGTCATACAGTCCGGTTACATGTCAGAGAGAAAAGAAGTATTTTCCCCCATTTTGAACTTGTCACTTTAGGATTCAGTTAACCTTGAACTGAAGGATGGGAATATGACCAATATCTGCCAATACAGCTACCCAGAAGACAGATCCTGTCAAACAGACTTCACTTCAGTCTTTGACAATACTATGGCTGTTTGATAATTCGTAACTGAGGACGATGCCATGTATATGTATTTTTAATAACTACTGATTTAGCACTTTGGCAAAAAAGTCTGGAGCAATTATTGGCTATACAGACATGGAAACAGAGGAAGGGAGCAGTTTTATCCCCATGCATGGGAATGGTGAGCCTGATGCTGAAAGGATGCATATGGTTTGGGCATCTAAGTTTTAGCACCCATATTTTCAAAGGCAAATGAAGAACATAACGGATGCAAAAGATGCAGAGTTATTTGGAGGCTACTAAAATAGCAATATATAGCTATACCAATAGCAGGAAACTAGAGGAACCAAGGAGTAAAGGACTGAGGACAGACTAGATGATTTACAAAAAAAACAAAGGAAACTTTTAACTGGGAGGATAACAGAACCCAATTTGAAGGGCTATAGACGGTTGCTCTGTGGTTCGAGATTGCCAAACCAGCTCTGGAAGATATGCTGAAGTCAAAACTGGTACCTGAATGGGAGAAAGAGTCCCTTCTGACCTCAGCCTGGGGCAGCACTGGGGGCTGTACTTATCTCCTTGGTCAAAAAGACAGAGAGAACCAGGTTATCAATCTTTTTGCTTCATGACACCTTATCCACTGTTCACCTCTTGTGTGGGGCACACCCTTGCCACTGAGTTTAATGACCTGCCATAATGCTGGGGGAGGTTCAGCCTGCAGAAGGGCAGCTCAGCAATCAAATATCTCACTCCCAAAACAGAACTAACAAATCCAGCTGTTAGATGTCTCCTATCCCCCACAACCTGGTATCCCAATAAACATGTTGACACAAATGGTTGCAAAAGGTAGGCAGGCTGTGATATCTCCACAGCTCAAGACAACTTAGCACATGCTTGGTTTATTTTAAAAGTATTGTTATATTTTTAATTTTTATATTTTTTATTTTTAAAAGAAACCAAGAAACCATGTTGCTTTTCTAACTTGTGATCTCTTCAATATATGGATGCAATTTTTGTGCCTAGCCATTAGCTGCATTCTACCAGGGACAAGCCTTGGCTGGTTACACTGCTGACCACAAGTGTAAGTCTTCTGTGTGTGAGGGAGAGAGACACAGGGAGGCAGGGTGAACAGGAGTGTTCATGAACATCTGATGTTTTTTGTGACACCATTTCCCATTATTAGTTAGAAGCTTGCTAGGCACCATAACCTTACATCTCTGTTTACCTTACCTACCTACCTACCTACCTGGCACCTCTTCATAGTTTTTTCCTCTTTAACACATGCAAGTTTGAATTTTTAGTTAGAGCTCCTTAGTTGATTCACAGCAGAAGAAGCTGGGGCAAAAAACTCTATGCATTTTTACACACTTATTTTATGGGAGATTACACAGCTGATTAACAGTTCTCAGAATAAAAAGTGTCTCCAGTTACCTCCATTCTTGTCTATTTATTGCTTTTGATCTATTCATGCCAAAACATTCTTACTAATGAAAGTCATCAGAAAATTGTCTAATAAGGTAATTTAGAAGACAGTTCACATCTAGCGTATGATCAAAAGGCACTTAACTTGCTGTTCCTGCCTCCTCTCCCCCAGTAAACACATGGTTTACTAGCACTGATAAGCTTCAAAATGGTTTTGAACATCTGGGAAAAGGGCTGATCAGCTCCAGACAATTGTTGGACTCTAAGCAGACCCAGAAACAAAGGTCATGATAAATGAAACCACTGCTTTAGCTCCAAAATTGCTTCAATCATCTCCAGACAAAGCATGATTGAAATGCATCTATCACTGGATAGCATCTGGAGAACACTAAAAATGTTTTGATCAGAATCTGAGTAGCTTCTTCCAAATGATAATAATTTTAAGATGCCATGGCAAATTTTTACAACTATACTTTAGGCTAATGTTTCCTTCTGTACCACTGACCTTGTTTTTCTACAGTGTGAAAAAAATCAATATAAAAATGGTACTGCAGCAAAATTTCAGCTTGCTCTTGGCTTACTTTAAATAACTTCATTGTCTCCTTTCCCTCTGTCTGCATCTGCTGCATTTGGCACTTTCAGTTATTAAAATGAAACCAAGTTGAAAGAAAATGTTAAATATCATAACAAGAAACCCAGCAGCGCTTCTGTCTCACTTTGCCAGCACTGTGGTCACCTTTACCATTTGCCAGGTTGTTCTGTTCCCAGCTGTTCTACCTGAATCTGCATGCAAAAAGAAACCCCAACTTTCTCCTAGAAAATCAAGTGTACTTTGCAGTTCTATAAGAGTTTGTTGGTTTTTTTTTTAAAAGGAAAACTCACCCTCTTCCCTCCAACAATATATTGGAACAAAAAAGCCCAGTAGTTTACTAGTGACTTCTATTCTTTGGTGCTTAACATTTTCTCACTCCTTAGTGTGCATTTTTGCACAAACGAGAGAGCCTGGTTATAGCAGTTCCACAGATTCACTCCAACCTGCATTAAGAACGAGGCTTTGAGAACCTTACAGGAAACTATCAACTAAAGAGAAAAAACACCATTCAGCCAAAACTATGACCTTTAGTCACTTTCCACTCCCTCTGGATGAGGATCACATCCAGCTGCTGTCAACCACAGCTCTGCCTTGGTCAATAGACGAGCAGCATTACCAAAAGAAAAATGGGAGCAGTGAGTTCCCGGGAAAGCCACAGAAAGCCCAAACGTAGGCAGTGGTAAAAGCAAGGAAACATTTGCTCTGCCTGGGCCTCTCAGAAGCATGGAGACACTCAGTCTTGGAGCAAGAAAGACCAACACTGGTGTATGTACAACACAGAAAAGAATTAAGAAGACACAGACTGCCCATATAAATTCATTTTCCTACTCTTGGCTATCCCATGGACACAAGCCTTACAAAGGGACAGATGAAGCTCCATCTCTAACATCCCTACAATTTATCAACCCAGTTTAAAAAAAAAATTAAAAAGAAAAGAAAAAAAAAAGAAAAATAAAATCTGAATTCTTACTTTGGTACTGGAAGCTGGGGAGGAGTTGGCCACCAGGCTGGTGATGACCTCGCTGTTGCCGGTGGTGCAGGCGGCGGTGGCCGGGGTGGGGAGGCGCGAGGGGACGATGGGCAGGGGCAGCAGCCCGGGCCGGGAGCTGCTGGTGGTGCTGGCGGCGCTGCTGCAGTTGGTGCTGCCCACATGGTTCCCGTTGGAGCTCCAGTCCCGGCGCTCCCAGCCGGCACGGTAATCTCTTTCAAACCGGCTGTGGTGCCGTGACATCTCGGTGGAGGGCAGCTGCGTCTCAGGGGGAACTCGAGAGCCTGCCTGGAAGATTAACGACACAGAGGAGTCAGGGAAGAGAGCCCAGCACAGGGACCGTGCTCTGTAACCACCAGGCAAGGCCCTGTCATGCCTTCTCTGCCTTAGGAGAGCACTGTTTCTCCTCTTTTCCCAGCTGAACACCAAGAGGAAGAGAGCAGTGTCATAGAGAATATTAATCTAGAACACAAATGAGAGAGTTCAGACAAGTACAAGGACACAGTGGAGAGTCCCATAGACCTGAAGAAATGCCATCTGCCCAAACTCTTCATCAAAATAACAAGCAAAAGCACACAAATCATGAAAAGCCAAGTTAGAAGAAAGTCATAATTCAATGTTCTGACAACAGGAAAACATTCCCAACAGCTCCATCTTTCCGTTTTCCCGGTAGCCTTCAGATCTTTTCTGTAGCCTCTTTTCTGTGCCTGACACATGACCAAATATAGATGCTAAAGACCAAAGAAAAAAAATCTACCTGCTAAATCTATCCATTACTTCTCTATTTTCAAAAAGTCAAATACTGCTTCACACAGCCCCCTTTTTGCTAGACCTCTGCTCTGGAAGCTCCTACAGGAATATTTCACTCTGAGACACCTCCGCACAGTGAGGATGCTCTACAGGATGCAGGCCAACATGTTCTGTCTCCTCCCATGCTTCTGGCTAGACTTAAAACACTTAATACACATAGGTGATCTATGACCAAGTTGTTCTGTGATCACTCTGTCCTTTATCCCCTTCAGTCTTTGTTATCTACAGATTGTATCTGCCAGGTGAGGGATGTGTAAACACAACGTTGTGGGTCAAGACTCCCAGCATCTAATCTTAGTTCTGATAATTATATGTTACATAGCCTAGAGCAGTTACTGAAGTCTTCCTGCCAAGGTCTCCTAATGTGCAGAATGGTGCCAATAATGCTATTTTCCCAGCAGAGTTCTGAGTAAGTGAAAGTTTAGAGCATTTGCAATAGAAGAAACAGTGTGAATAAATTCTAAATGTATTTACTTCCATAAATAAATAAGGAGTATATAGGTCACTGCAGCCCCTGATTTATTTTATTTGCATCACACGATCCACTAAGTTGTTTGTAATAATGACATTAGGTCAGTGGAAGCAATGTTGTTTCACAAATTCTTAGATACAAAAATGGATGGCAAGAATATCTGTTTATAAGGATTGTGGAGGGAGCCGGAACTAAATTCGCCCAGAAACTTAAAGGTAAGAAACTTCTTAAGAGAGATAAAAACTTCAGAAGTGTTATAAAACAGTGTGCCTATTGCCAATATTAGTTATTCACTTGGTAGAAATTAAAAAGGCAAATAAAACCAATCATTATGCCTAAAGGATGAAAGATTTACCTGGTTCACTAGAGAGCTGAAAGTAGCTGAGAGCTGGTTCACTAGATGAGACAAAGAATACTCTTCCTCAGTTAAAAATTCAATAATATAAATGTATTATTACCAAACCAGATCTCCCAATAAGCTCCATTTCTGATGGCTACATTGTCCCTCTCCAAGAATGAGCACCTCCAGCAAGAACTTACACTGGAGACCACACCAAAGTGTTGTTGGTATTGACCACAAAATTAACATTCCACTTAACCCAACTCTTTTCTTCTCCAGTAGAATGTGATGCAACGTTTGACTTGATGATTTGAGGGCTGATGGTTCTGGTATTTACTTAGATTCCTCTGTCTTTCATTTTTGTGGCCATCTGATACTTTCATTAAGAAAGCTAATTCCGTAATTTCCAGAGTGAGCTCAGCTGTAAAATGACTACAGGAAAACCCAGAAACACCAGTGCTGTGAAAGCTGCTGTAGTGAAAACAGAACCTTTTCTTTCAGTAGAGATGAAGAAAGCAAACTTTTTCTCTAGTGAATACTATCTCAGAATAAATTCAGTACCTAAACACAGCGTCTTTAAAGGTTAGAAATTCCACAGGTATAACCTTGCTTTCATTTGCTTTATAACCATTTTGCTAAGTCAGGCAAAAAAGGAGCCTGCAAACTGTAAGCTGCAATTTCAAAATATCCTTTATTACTCCTTGCCTTTGAAAGAGTTTCTTTTTAATCCCAACAGCCTCCACTGTGGCATGAAGCTATCTTTTGTGACTGTTTGGATGGTGGCTGTCAACTGAATGCCCTTTCCCTCTTGAGCCCGAGGATCTCCATTAGCTGTATTAGTGTACTCCTTGACAAGGCAACCAGGGAGAACCAAATCACATCTCCCCCCCCACCCACACTCCTGAGCACATCTGACATTTAATTCAGCAGAGAGCAGCAGCACACATGCACACAAGTCAATAGCAAGCAGTTTTTGCCACACGATCCCAGGCACCCTGCCCCCAGCAATTCTTCTGTCAGATGAGACTGACAGGCAAGTACGTGAATAACAAGCAGGAAAAAAGCTTGTGACTAAGCCACGTATTAAGAAGTTTACTTAAAACCCAACACCCTCTTCATGAGCACATTCACTTCTCAGTCCAGCACTGTACTTCATATTTCCAATGAAAAAAGAAAAGCTGGGGCTAAACATCAGCCTCCTTTCTTCCTTTTCATTTTTTTTCTCCCCAATACACTGCCTTAAATATACACTACTTGTTTCAACATGTCATTTTTGGCTGGGTACAAAGTTACTTGACAGTGACAAGATGTGTGGAAAAATCAGAGGGGATAACTATCTAATAAATGAGTATTCAACTGCTAGTGCTTGCTATTTAAAATTAGAAAGAATAGAAAATGTTTTCATAAATAGCTGCTGGGTGAGGTAAGAAATGGGCTGTGAGCAGACTAGCTAATTTCTAAGTGTATTTTTAGATCCAGAGTTTATGCTTTGTCTAGACTATTGATGTTGAGGATTACAATCAAAATAATAATGCTCTAAACATATTCTGTACTCATAAGAAAAACTTCTCCAGCAGTGTGTCCCGAGTCAAGTGTAATCATCACATTCCCCTGCACAGAACTTGACACAGGGCAGCATTAACCATTTTGAGGCCAGTGGAAACCTCACCCAAACAGCAGGGAGGGCAGCAGTCACTGCAGTCAGAGATCACAGAATCCTTAAGGTTGAGAAAGATCTCTAAGATCATCAAGTCCTAACCCTGTCACTACCAGTTCCACAATATCTGATTTTAGGCTACAATTTTCCAGACATGTTCTTTGAGATTTTTTTCCCTAAAAATAAACAAAACAAAATAAAACAAAACAAAACAAAAAAACACCTTTCTGTTGCAGAGACAGAGAGAAGGAGAAACCTCAATGCCTAATACTTATGAACATCAACATTAACAGCTACAATTAATTAATGTGTTTTTACCTTTTTAAGGGAAGTTTTCCTCAATATTCATGTGTAGACATTTTCTCTTACCTAGTTTTAGACCCCTCTAAACAGCACAGAGGACGAGAAAGAAGATTTTTACCTTGTTTTTTAGACGCTGTGCCAGCTAAGCCCTGGCTAATTGCAGATCTATCAACCTCCGTTGTGGGGTTGATTTTTCAGCTAGCATGATGCTCCACAGTGTCACATGCAGGAGCCAGTACCAGAACAGATAAGCTCTGAGCTATCTCAGATACATCTACCCTACATCAGAGCCATAAACCCACGATGTAGACACAGCCAGCAGGAGAAAGAATGTATGATTTGTGCATCTCAGACTCGAAGTCCATGAGGAGGCATATTGCACCCTGTTATTGCTGAAAATCCCTCTGTACACCCAATTCAGCTGACACACAGTCTGGAGAAGGTGGTGAAGTCAGTGAGGCAGGCCTTCCCTCACCCTCTACTCAAGATGTAATCACTGGAGTAGCCGGGTGTCTTTAATCTCTACTAGAAAGGAAATGTGTTCCCGTTTGTCACATAGAATCAAAGGATTTTATTGTGCAGCCAAAAGGAACAAAACCTCTCTTAGAGGGGGGAAAAAATCCCCCACCCTACTACTAAAGAGAGAGAGAAAAAAAGAGAGAGAAGCCCATAGCAGTTACTGGATGAACTGATAAATTCAAAGCAAAAAAAAGGAGATCAAATTGGTATTAAGAGAGGGCTGTGGAAAGGGCTATAAGCTAAAGAAGAGAAATCGAGCAACCAGAGGTAAATACAAATCCCATGAGAAATGTAAAATGAGATTTAGTGATATGGCAAGGCAAGAAGTCTCCAAGACTGCATCACTATGCATGTGCTGCAAAAAGAATGCCAGAACACAGCCCACTTTGTTTCAGACAGGGGTTATGCAGGAGCCAGGCATGAGGATTATACATACACCTGAACCCTTCCTCCATCATTTACTTTCAGAGAAAGATGGGTTTGGGAGGGTAGACCAGGAGTGGGTAACAGACTGATGAAACAATACCAAACACCTTCTCAGGAATAGGACAAGGCCAAAACACGCAAGGCAACAGGTGCGAGAGACCATAAAAAGAAGTTATTTTAAATCTATCCCTTTCAAGGCAAAGTAAAATGTGAGTGTATCCCTGCTAGACAACATAACTTTTTCTACAACCAGGAATTTTAGACAGATCTCATACTAACAGCTTTCTCAATAATAATATTTGAGAAAGTTTTTTCCAAAATGCGAGTGTCTTCAGGACTCAAATGTAGGGCACTTACATCCAGCCTCCAAATTTACCCTGAACACCTTGGCCATTTGGAAATCCTCCAACCTTCTTAGCACAAAACCACCTTCCTCCTGGTACTCATTTTTCACCACATCTCTAATGCAAGCTCGTTCGTTCCTCGTTTCCACGGCTTACACACACACACACAGAGGAAAGGAAAAGGCCAGCGGCGTGTGAGATAGCAGCGTGCTGTCCTCAGGGCTCTCACCAGGTTCAAACAGATCATTGCTGCAGATTTATTAAACTCAAGTGGTTAACATTTCATTTTATGCTCGATACATTTAAACACAGCCCTTCTTCCCCCAAGCCCAAAACACTCACTGTTCTGAAGAAAAAATGCTTCCTATTCACGTTCCTCTAAATGACAGTCCAGGCTTGAGCCTTGGAGCAGCTCTTTCCCTGCTTTCCACGCTTATCTAGTCAAGGTCTCCTTAAAGTGCCTGTCCCCACAGATATAAATATAAGGAAAAGCAGGCTTTCAGCCAGTCTGAAGCTAGAGAATCAGATTTCTTAGACTATTAGTCAACTTCATTAAGTGACTTCAAAAATAAAGGTCAAGCTTTTAATTTAAATTTTTCCTTGGTAAGCATTTGTTTCTAAATTTACCTTTTAAATAATAACATTACAGAAACATGATAGGCGAGAGACGCTGGGAGACAGTGACGGAAGTAGATCCATGGTCATTAGGGAAATGGCAGAAAAGGAGAAAGAAAGAACCTGAAGCTTTAAAATACGCAGCTAAATAATCTTACGTGTTTTCAGACAGGATAAATGGAAGTACAGGTAAAACAGCCCATCAGAGAGCTTTAAAAGCAGTTAAGTGCATGTAATGCCTAAGTATTTTATGAGATCCACACACACAAAAAAAAAATCTAAAAAAAAACCAAACCAAAAAAAAAACCCACAAAAAAAAAACCCACAAAAAAAAAAAAAAAAACCCAAAAAAACCCACCAAAAACAAAAACAAAATAAGAAGAAAAGAGAGATTTGCTGGAACCAGATCTAGCATGAAGAACTGTAACTGATAAAAAGGAAGATGTCTAAGTACCTAAGCCTGAATGATTTCACATATATGCTGCAGGGGAAATGTTACGACATGCAGTTTTATCAGAGCCTACCGACACAACAACCTCTCCCCAGGCACAGGTCTGCAGACATAATTTACACACATGGCACCAAAATCACATCGAAATATATCAGTATTACCATAAATTCTGGATATAACTCAATCATCAGGTCATATATGTACACATCTTCAAGAAAATCAAAATAAAACAAGTTACTAGCAGTCCTGGCAGCTTCAGGAGCAACTCTTCAGCAATGTGCCAAGCTCAACAATCAAGCTCAACATTTTTTATAACCTACAAAGACTTTCTTAGACACATATAGAATCATTGTTACAAGCCTACACGGATCTGACTAATCCATTTTCACAATTTTTACTGAACTACTTTTTTTTTCTGTTTGGGTGACTTCAATGAAAAAACTCTCTGTTAGACAAGTGCAGAAAGAATGCAATCAAGAGATTCTGTAAAGCTGAACTACAAGCAGCTGTGTAGGAAGATAAGATCCAGAAATATTTCAGAGGCAAGGAAACAACTTTATTATCAAGCAAGGTCTACTTTTGTAAACCCCTGATTTAGTCTTGTAAACAGTTGTAAAGCTCCTGTAAAATCCAAGACAAGGCAGAGAGACTTGAGCTGCTTTGCTACAATCAGATCTTAAAGAAAAAAATAAAGAAGAAAAAAAAGCCTGAATCCTAACCCTGTAAGTGATAAAGGAGCAGTAGATTAAAGAGATTAAATAGGATTTAATTTTCCAAATATATGCTGGAGGAGGTGATGCTTTGGGACATATAAAAAAAAATCTGAGTATGAACACAACGGTGTCTTCTCAGCAGAAAGCTCACTATGAAAGAAACAAAAATGAGATTTTTGCTTTGCTATCTCAAAATACTGTAGAAAAGTTTGTGCATTTTTATTTCTGAGAACTTCAAATGCATATGGGGATCTTCCCCCTAGGTAAGTAAAAAGATAAACTAGACTATCCAAAAAAAAAAAGGAAAAACCCAGTCATGATGTGATGGAAACCATACCTTGGAGTTTCTTTCCTTCACAGCTGACAGAATATAACCTTCCTAAATGAGAGGTTACTAAAAACTCTTTAAGTGTATGGTTTATTCCTAAGCTTCTAGGAAATTTATTGTCACTATGATCATTTCCTATCTATAGTAATTTGCTTTTCAGATCCTAATTTTTTTACAATCTGTGCAGATTTTGTAACACATCCTTCACTTCATGGATCATGAGCACTGGCAGGGTGAGAAAAGTTCCCAAAGATTCAGGGTGGTCCTGATGTTCACACTGCTGGAACAGAAAGTGAAGATGAGTCCTGTCTTGAATCCTGTTGCTTGCCAAACCTGGACACAAACTCATGAAGTTTACACCAGGTGCAGGGGTTTCCTTCTGCAGATGCTCCTGACCAAAGAAGTTTCTTGCACTACTCTAAAAGGCCTCCATCCACATCCTCAGATGTACTTATCATCAATTATAAACTGACAGAAAATATGTCAAAATATACTGGTTTGGAATATGTATTTGGATAAAATTCCTAACTCCAGGAGAAAACTACTAAATCTATTTCTCTCTCTTCAAGCTTCTGTTGGAAAGATCTCATAGTTGATACAGTTCTCTCCCATGGTTTTTTTGCAAGCTAACCCCACAACCTTACAAAAAAACTCAGCACTAAATTCGACCCTCACCACCCTCCAGCCCCCAAAATCAATTCTAGATGCCACTTGCTGCAGATTCTTGGTCTTTCCAAGGACCTTCCACAGCAACAAGACTGGAATTTTACACAGCAGTTTCATAAATTAAAATCCACCAGAACTTTACACAAAAGCAAAATAACTTCCTCAGATGTCTCTGCAGGGTCCAGGGTAGCTGGCAGTGTCTGGAACCCAGACTTGTTAAAAATGGAGAGAGAGAAAAACTATGTCCCTCTGTAACACTCCTGCTTGCAAAACACTGCCCAAAACATTGTCTTCCCTAATTAAATTATCTCATTAGCATGAAGAGCAAACTAAAGGAAACCAAATGCCAAGAGCTGTCGTGTTAAAGGCCAGTTCTTGCAGGATTTGTGCGGGAAGATTTGCACGGCAGAGCCGGTGGCCAGCACCTTGGCACGGGGGCTGGCAGGATGACAACTGGTGGCCAGGGTCCAGGGGTGCCTGCTGGGGACAGGTGGGGAGGGGAGACAGGGACACAACCGGATTTCTTCTGGGGAAATGGGCCATCTTCTCAAAATGTGTGAAGCGGCTGCCAGGACCTGACATACCTAATCTTGCCTAAGACTTCATAGTTAATAAAGCAGAAATGTAGAATAAGCTACTGTCAGTGTTGCCAAATGTCACAAAATAAATCTCACAAAATTTAATTAGCAGGATTTTGGTTCTTCTGGGGATGGTTTCTTAGGTGGGTGAGGGGGGGTGGGAGGAGAAGGGGACTAGGTCTTCAAATTACATTTTGGACAAGGCAGAAGAAATTTCCTTTTATGTACTACTGTTCTCAGTTTTCCAGACCCTAAAGGAAGACCGATCAATCAGTCAAAACTATTACAGGAGAAAGCCCTCTGCCAAGGTAAGGGTTAAATGCAGTGTATTTGACAGCATAAGATCTCTGATAACTTGCAGTGCTGCAAAATGCTGTAATAAAAAAAAAAAAGTACTTCAAATTTCCCTCTTAGAGGATATTTTTGGGTCATCCCACCCCATCACTGTTCACATTTAAAAAGCTTCAGCCAGCACCTGGTGAAGTAATCAATTTTCTCTTCCAGGACTGATGTCCTTTGACCACACAGAATTTTCTGACATACATTTTGGTAAAAGGAGACATGTATCACTCCCCTAAATAAAGAGCACATGTACACTTACAGCACAAAACAGTCCCTAACCATCTGGTATATAAAAAGAGCTTATTCCATGAAAATTGCCTCAGTAAAAAAAAATAAAAAGAAACATTAAAACACAGAATCAGAGTCATTTAGGTTGCAAAAGATCACCAAATCTAACCATTAAACAGTGCCAAGTCCACCACTAAACCCTAAGCGCCACATCTACATGTCTTTTAAATTTACTGAACATGAGACTAGCACAGTCCATAGCGATCCATAGGCATCCAAAGACCTTCCAGGCTTTAACATGATTTTTGGCATCTGAGGTATGAAGGTGCAGTTATCCCAATCCCCCAGATTCCCAGAGAATACACAACATCTCTGACCCACAGGGATTAACTACAGTTTTTCCAGTTTCTGGTGCCCTAAATGTGCGACTGCCACCACCCTCCATTCACAAAGTCTCAGAAGCTTGCTCTTCACTTAAGGAGACACCTGTATTCCTGCTGTTCTTTCAGAGATAATGGAGAGTCTGCAGAGGAGTTTCTCTGCATATTTCTGTACTTCCATCTTTTTGCTTCATGGCACTGGTACCACCAGCATCCAGCACCCCTTTATGTGACTGGAAATACTAGGGAGACACCTGGGGCTTTCGGATCAAAACATTCCCTTCTCAGTGCATGTCACTGGAGTTGGCCAGAGCCCACGTTATCTGTCCATCTGCAGTCACAGCTCATCACCTCTCGTGGCCTAACCATGTTTCATAAAATGGATTGACTTTATTTTCAGCTGGTTCAATAGAGTAAGTATCACTTACATCCACTTGCTATTTATGTTTTGTTTTGAAAGGCGATGCGTCAAGAACCAGCAGTGCCACCATGCTAATGAATTAATACCACAGCCAGTATCAAAGTTAACTGCCTCTCTGCTTGCTCCTCTGCTTCTTAAAAGCTACGCTTGTTACCATTTCTTCCACCACCCTTTCTTGCACCTCATTTAAATTTGGCCCAAGTGACTCATGTTTTATCTTTCCAGCTGCTGGATGAAGGCTGTTTGCTGAATGCAGAAAATCAGCAGCCCACCTTTTCTAGGCCAGAGGTCTGCAGCTTTTAATTAGCTGCTTTAGAAGTAACAGGATCAAATAATAAACAGATCATGAACCACTCACCATATCCCTCTCAAGATATGTTAGGTGATGTAGAACCTTTCAATACTACAGAGAAATCAAATCATGTTTGCCAAGCACCTACTTAAATATGCATTTAAGAATACCAAGAATCTAGTTAAAAATATAAGTTGAAAACTACTAGATTTGCAAGCACTGGCCAAAATGTTTTGCATTTTATTCTAAATAGCAATAATTCATTTTTATTCCACCAAAGCTGTCAAAAACTCTATATGCAGTCTTGTAGTGAGGCTGTTATATACATGCCAAATGCCTGTATAGCAAACATCTGGACTTGCTTCTGTTCCAGGATTTGCCAAATGTAAGTCTATCTATTGCTTTTTCTTGTGACTTTTATTTTTTTTCTCTCGCTGCTGTGCCTCAGGTCGTTTTTCTTAAAATGAAATCATTAAAACAGGCAGAAAGAGTGGAGGAAGGAGGAGTAAGAAGAGCTCTAGCATCTGAGTAATCTTCCAGTGGGACTAATTTTACGAAGTATTTGTGCTACTGCTACCAGTCAATCACTACAAGTATTACTGAGAAGCTAAAAAAAAAATAAAAATTAAACCACATTTAGGAAAGTATACTGGCAGAGAGAAAAGGAAAAAATACATATGCTGTTCTATAAACTAGAAGCTCCGTTTACTGAAATGTCCTCAATATCAATATAAAATGTATTAACATAAAAACCCAACTTGCTGTTCCCTGATTTTGCATTCATTTTACATCCGTACTTCTCCGAGGCAACAGATCAGAATGGTGCATTGCCTTCCCCTCAGGCCAAGTGTAATAAACAGGCAGGTGTAATATAAGGCTGCAGTGTCTCAGCTCTCCTCCCCAACAATTGATCTTCCAGCCCAACGGTGTAATTCCGTCTTGGTAGCTCCCTTCAAACGCCTCACTCCTGATCGGTCAATTATTTCAAATCAAGCAGAATTAAAGTGTTATTTTTGTGAGGGAGGATGATATTCACCAGTGACCAACGTGAAACTAATAAACTAATTTCCCTTTACTGCCTTGGGCAAAACAGTAAAATCCAGGTCTATGGGAGAAAGACAGCAGCTGTTTCATCAGTCTGTTGCCCAAATGTGTTTGCCATTTACTATCTTTAAATTGAATTTTCGCTCACAGGACAATTCTGGGAACAGAAGACAACAAAAAGAAAACAACAAAAAAGGCAGTGGTGAGAATGTATGACTGTTCAAGACAGAGCTGTGCAATGCAAGCTTCCTGAGAGGAGGGGACAGCACTCTCCTGTTCTCTGAAACAGAGCATATTCCTCCTGTCAGTAGCAAATTTATCCAGTAGATGTCAACACCAGCAAAAAATATGTGTAAAGCCAACCTTAACAGCAACAGTACTCACTTCAATTTACAGTAGCGCATCGGGGGACAGTTTAATATTTGGAAGCACTGCATATTGCAACTATCCCATCCTTGCATCTTCCTGAACGGATCTGGCCTCGCTCCTCTGTCCATAAACATATGTAGGGCAAAATATATTTATTTTTTTTTTGCTTTTAGAATAATTTTGTCCAGTCTGCTGAAAAATTGCTGATGAGTACGTGATTACTTTTGGATTGGATCGGATGAAATTTTTCTGAGGAGGTACAGGGAGTAGGGGGAAAAAATACTATGCAGTGCAAAGTGACTACTAGAAGCAAAATCTTCATAGCTACTAAATATAATCTGAAGAGGTCTGTTCCCTTCTGACCTTCCACTTGCACGGTTAAGCAATGCAATGATTTCATGGATTTTGCTCTTTCCTCAAGAAGCTTCTCAGCCTACAAGAGTGACCTGCGATTCCCATGCTGACCCCAGGTCAACAGATACTTGTTGTTCCTGTGAGGTTTTTTGTTTTGCAGTACACCAAGGACAGTCTGTTGTAAGCCTTTTAGTGTTATTATCACTCAAAAGACTGCATTTGCTGACAAGTTTTAACCATGCAAAAACACAAGGCCATTGCTGTTGACACTTTTAAATCTACTATTAAGATCTTACTGTTTGAACAGCTTGTGTGTAGAATCTGAAGTACAGATTTCTGTTTCCTTTTTATTTATTTTTAGATAAACCTTGTGTTTCTACTCTGCAATGTTTGCATTTGGCTGCTGAGCATGCAGTAACTGCATACATTATATGCATTGCTTAGAGACACTGCCTCACAGCCCATCAGGTTTTTGGAATAAACGAAAAGAGAAGGGAAATAACAGATCATTTTCCTGATTGATTAATCTTTCTTCACATTGCCATTTGCCCATACACATAAGAAAGATAACCAAAAGTATGTTGTGACATCTAATAGTGAGCTGTTGAAGCAAATTATTTTACTACTGCTACAAAACTTACTATGGAGTTTGTTTTCAGAGATCTAAAACACGACAAGGAGACATAAATGAAAATACTACAGAGACACCACTATGAGCATTTATTCCTTACGAGGAATTTTTTACGAGAAGCATCTATCCAATGATGCTGCTGCAGCTTAACTAATCTGTCTGGCTTAAAATTCAGGCTCTCTGTGAAGGCACAGACAGTGGTCAAAGGCTGAGACCGAGAATTACCATCATCGAAGCAATTCTTAGACATCAACAGAAGCAGGCACGGAAGATCAGGCACAGGTACTGCACTCACAGTAAATAATCCCAACAGATGATGGCCCTTGAGAGAACAAAGTCAGAGCCTTGAACACCAGGGGAAAACATCAAATGCCAAATGCCCCATGCGGCATGAGGTGCCAGCAGCACACCCCGATTTGGGAAGCCACGTCCTGCTCCACAGCTCTGGGTGCCAGCGTGCACTACCCAAGACAGAGCCATAAATAGTTTGGAGATAAGACACAAATCTTATGAGGCACACGGCAGTTTCACAGCCAGGGATGAGCAATTCTTTTAATTACCGTCAGCATTTTCTCCGAATCCCCGTCTGAAAGAAGAGATGGAAACTTTTGATTTGCTGTGACACCTTGATTGCTGCACGGATGAGTCACCACACCACTCCTGTAAGTCTTACGAATTTATAGATTTTCAGGCCAAAAAGCACAGGAGGCTGTTACAATTGCTCTGCTCTGACTCTGAACAGCACAGCTCTCCTGGCTCATCCAGCAGCCTGCCTGCCGGGCACAAACAGGGACCAGGAATGTCGTACATAAAATTATAATACATGCCTAAGCCTGCCTGCAAGCACCACAACAGTTCCCTCTCAAAAAAAAAGGGAAAAAATGTAAAATTATTGATCACTGAATGTACACTCATGTATCTCTCAATAGCTTTCTTCCTAGCAGTTTCTCTGACCTGGGGAGGCTGCAGGGATGGTGCCAAAGGGGGAGGCAGGGGTAGCCCTGTGCTGCCCACAGCCAGTTCCCTGTCCCCACTGCAGGGAACCACAGAGCCCTGCAGCCAAACTGGTGGGGCCTCTGTGAAACAATCCTAGGAAAGGGCAAGAACACTGCACAGGCAATGAGGATTAAGGATAAAAAGTGTAAGAAACAGCCCTGCTGATATCAAGATCAAAGAGGGAGGAGGAGGAGAAGATGCTCCCAGTACTGGAGCAGGGATGACCCTGCTGCCCATGGAGAGGACCATGATGGAAGCTGACAGAATCATCATAGAATGGTTTAGGTTGGATGTGACCTCAAAGATCCTCTACTTCCAACACCTCTTGCCACAGGCAGGGACACTTTCCACTAGACCAGGTTGCTCCAATCCCCGTCCAACCCGGCCTTGAACCCTTGCAGGATGGAGCATCCACAGCTTCTCTGTGCAAACTGTGCCAGTGTCTCTCCATCTTCACAATAAAGAAACTCTTCCTAATATCCAATCTAAATCTCTTTTATTTTAAAGTCATTACTCCTTGTCCCATTACTATGTCCCTGCAAGAAGTCCATCTCCAGCATTGTTTTTTTTCCCTCAGATATCCACACTTAGCAGCCCATGGAAGACCTCTCCTCATGGAGAGGAACCCATTCAGAAGCAGCATTCAGGCAGGAGCTGCAGTCTGTGGAGGAGGATCCATCCTAGAACAGGTTTATCTGGAGGTACTGCAGTCCTGCCGTGTTTAAGTTTTTTTCCCAGAATCTCCCGAGGTAGTTCACACATTCATCCTCTATAATGGCAGAGAGAAGGGACAGAAAGGACTGAGTACTTCTGTATCTGGAATATATGAGTGTATTTATGAAAGACAGCATAGGGAAGACCTACATAATTTCAAAGGCTGGGTTTTCCTTAATTTCATGCTTTGAAGACATGTGCATTCCCAGTTTCTTTCACTTTTTTCCTCCATGCATTCTATTATTATCTTTTTGCCTATCCACTTGTAAACAATTTCTAAGCTGATGTAAGTGAACGAGCTGCTTGGAATGATCTTCACAGATGGAGTGCTCTACCAATTGCTTTCCTGAATAAAGTATATATCCATACCATTTCCTTGATCTTCCAGGTAAGTAATCACATCCACTGAGGATGGATTAGACATACACTTCGAAATAATGTCTGTCTACAACTAGATGTCTTATTTCCCAGCATTCCCATAATGGCCCCATTACATGCTTGATTACTGTGGCCAGGCTAAACAGAGCCATTTGTTTAGAACGTTCCTTTCTTTTCTTCTTAATTAGCAGTAAAGTCCGACTTTGTTTACTGAATCCTATGATGTTCTAAAAGTTCCTGAAGACTGCCTCTGCTAATTCTTTAGAGATAGACTCTCCAGTGCATTTTGTAAAAAAATCTTAATATTCAATTTTGCAAGAAGTCCTTTCTTCTCCTGCTTTGGTCTTCATTTATAAAGTTACATTTTCTAGCAATTTTTTCCCACACAAGGCTACCCAGTTCATTGTATTTCAAGACAATGGTAAGCATTTATGTGGCACTCTTTGTCTTCAAGCACTTTACAAACATTAAATATTTAATGCTTATGGCATCCCTCTTACTCTCAACCCCATTTTACAGGTAGGGAAAGAGACTCACAGGTTAAGTGATTTTGTTTCAAGTCACATCACAAGTTACTGACAGATGTGAGACCAGAATATATGAGCTCAGATTTTCAGTTCCATACTCAAAACTAGATCAGTCTTGCTTTTTCACTGAAAATAATATAAATAATGAGAATCTTTGCTCTTGTTCAGAGAGAACTTAGCTCTTTGGAGGTTCTAAATATGACAACAACAACAACAAAAAGAAACCAGGAAAAGCACCCCAAAAACTACCCAGGAGGGCAGCTACCAGCTTTGTAACCCTACCCAGAAGCTTTGTCTTCCCTTTTCAGTTTTAGAGGGAAACCCACAATTGGACATTTTCAAGAAAGGGGTCAGCATGTTTCAGGCATTTATATATAGCCAAATGCACACACAGACACACAGACACACACACTCATACTCTAAACCACTGCCTAAAGCAAGACCAGAGACCTTCCAGCCAGAGAAGAATTTGCAATTTAAAAACCAAAGTACATTTCAAAATGGCATCACTAAAGAGCTTCGGTATTTGATAAGAAGATTACAGTACATTGAATTGCATACAGCAAAAGCCTTTTAAAATAAAGTACAGGAACAGTGAAGCCAGGCATTTGCAACTAGATAACACAGAGCTAATCGGGCAGTGCGAAAGGTGTGCCCTGCTGCAGGGAGCGTGCAGGAGCCAGGCAGCTTTTGGAACTCAAATAATGAGGGGGATTTTTTTTAGCTTTAACATTTTTCATAATCTAAGCAGGAGGTCTAAACACAGGCTATATGCAACACTAACTGTATTTCCCTTTAACAGGCTCCTATGGGAACAAATGTTCAGTGTCAGGCTGGTACTATACGTCCATTTAATTGAGCTGAGAGAACTCTACTGCCCTCGAAGAAAGCTCATCTCTTCTCTCCGTGGATGTGACTATAGAGCTAGCAGATAATATCTCACTCATTATTTATACAACCACGTAATTATCTCCCAGAGACTCCCCATTTTGTAGAAGTTTCTTTTTTGGAAACATCATCTCTTGGCTGAATGGAAAGCCAAATCCAGCCTCAGATACTGTGACAGGGAGTGTCAGAGCATGCTTTGCTAACACACGTGGGAAACAGCACGGGAGTCTGCAGTACCACTCACATGGGGGATGTGCTCCTGGCATTACACTGGATCTCTTTAATTCTCTTGCAAAATGCAGGCACATGAGCAAGATCAACAGTACACAAAACACACTCAGAATTTTAGAGAAACACTGTAATGGCAGGAGCCAAACATAAACGAGAAATAAATCTGCATATTGCACAATTACCTCCTCTGTCCATTGGGTTCTGTCTCACCGTTTATACTGCACCGGTGCCACCAGATCCAAACACCCTTGATATCTGTTTAAAAGTGACAAATCTTCTGAGGTCAAGAATGTTATTATCCCTCCTCCTCAGCTGGTGAGATGAGGATGGAAAGAATATGGACCAAAACCAGAAGATGCCCTCAGGTAGGGAGAGCAGAGGTCAGACACTATATCCAACTTAAACATATGTAAAACCCCTCTAGGCTTATGTACCTCAGAGTCTGCAGGAAGCCACATTATTGCTAATAAAGCTATTTAGGTGCCCAATGTCCTGTTGTTGCATAAACCAAAGGAAACATCATTTGCTCATTTATCACTGCAGGATTGCTGGAAATTCCCAAATGAGGTACCACTGCCCAAATCCTTTGGTGTCATGTCACTCCAAAACACAGGGATGCTTTGAGTTGAGCACCGAGGGGAGGTAATACATTGTGACTCATCCTGCTGAGGGATCTGGTTTCCAGCTTTGGCTCCCTATATAACTGAAGCACAAGGCATTACAGAAATCTGCTGGGCTCAGAGTTTCCATGCCAGAAATCAGATGCCGATGAGCCCGGCACGGCCATGCTCAGCACTGGGGCTAAAGCTCTCTTTCAGGTGGTGCTGCTGGTTTTTAACTCCAGTTTTAGACCCAAGACAAGGCGTGGGTATAATCCTCTGCTCTTTCAGATGTCCTATGTCACTCCAGGTTCAGCTCAACAGAGCACCGGAGTTCGCTGGAGAGACATGAGAAAAACAACCAAGGAGATGGCAAATGAACACCACCTCCCCATCATGTTCTAACAGAGCTTTTGAGCAGGCTTAGCCAACACCCACATCTCAGCCAAAGCTCACGAGAGAGGGCACTGGAGTTTCTGCAATTCAGCAAGCCTGCCATTACCTTCCTTTAGGCAACTCCATGCTCAGCTACTGTATGAGGTACAGGCTTCTGCCTCCTTGCTTCGATGGAGGCTGGTTTGTTTTTTTTTTTCCCCATTTAATTTTGAAGATTATAGGATTTACACTTATTCTGGTATAATATTTTGTAGCACTGCCATGAAAGAGCAGAGTGGAGGCAACACACACATATTATGAAAGCTCTGGCATTATAATATGTAGCTTTTCTGCTATAAATTACATTGACCAGCTAAAGTACAGGTTACAGTAAAGTCGGCACAAAGTCATACTGTGGCAGTAATGCACATATGGAAGAAAAAAGAAACAACAATTTTCTGGTGCATTTTAATACACTTAGCAAAATGGCCAAAATTGAATTCCTCGTGGATGGAAAGCCAAACCTTACTCCTGAAGTCACTGTGGTTTTGTTTTTTTTTCTAATGAGAAACACAACTATGCAGATGTCACAACTAGGGAAATACCACACACCACTGGATTAAAGTCCTATTCAGGAATGTACAAAACACAGTTTGCTGTTACTGCCTTTTTTTAATCTCGAGCCACTGTCTTTCTGAAGCAGCCAAGAAAACTCCACTATCATACTTGCTGGCCCTACAAGCCCTCTAAAAGGTCCTGTGCCCATCCTTTCACCCCTCCAATGCCACGACTTGGGGGTAGCTCAGGGCTCTCTATCCTGGCAGCACTGGGTCCCCAGAGTGACAGAAAAGGCTTGAGGAAAGCTCAGAAAAGGAGATCCCAAGTTAGACTGGAGGAAGGTTGGGAGGGTGAAGGAGCAACAACAACCCACTCCCAGATGCAGCTAAAACCCAGGACTCTGCAGCTCCCTGATGCCTTTCCTAATTTTCTCCCCTAGTGTTAATTAATCTTTCAATCAATTTTCCCCCTTTATTCTCACCACATCTCACATTTCTACTCACCACCTTCCCTTCTACCACATCCAGGTTCCTTTCTCTCTTTGCTTCATGTCCAAGGAAGAATTCCTCCAAGACCTTCCCCAGTCCTCAAACACAACTGACTCAAATGGGTGGTTTGCAAAACTTTCTTTACTTATGTACCCATACCTTTTTGACCTTGTTCTATCCTACTTAAAACCCCTAAGTGAAATCATTAGGTGAGCAAGAATGACCCGATGTACCAAGAATTTGGCAAGCTCACACCATTAAAAAGAAACAAAGGACTCGTATCCTATTCTCAGATGTAGAGAGGAGGAAACTGAGGTGAAGAAGCAGGTGGGGCTGTTGCAGTGATGCAATGGAAGTGACAAGCTTATAATTTATTAAGTTTCTAAGCATAGTTTCATCCAAAAAAACAGGGCAAAAGAAGTTCCCTCCTAAATAAGGTATTGAGCAGAAACCTTTAAGAGAACCAGCAACCCCATTCTGTTCCAATTCAGCTGTCTACAGCTAACCCCTCACAGGGGACTTTAGTTTTGGACAATTAATTTTATTAGCTTAGAAGGGAAAATGTAAGCAACCAGCAGGAAAACCTGCCAATCGACCAACCATTTCTATTTGTGATGGAATTCATGGAGTTAATCCCACAGTGCAGTTTGTTCCAGGAGCATCCCTGCCACATCTCAGTGCTTGGGTGCAAAAGAAGGGCCAAACCAGGGGATTATGAATTTGTAAGTAAAAACAAAGCACTGGCTCTCAATAGAATCCCTTTAAGGATGGCATACATTAATTTATTCTCTTCTGCACTGCCTCTGCATACCCGCTGCTGGCAATGTGACAACATATAAGCACTGAATGTTGTGCTTAGTAGCTTAAGAGCTCCAAGACAGATTGTCATTTTGCTCATTCTTCCTGGGCCAAAATGTGTTTTCCCAGAAAAAAAATAAATAAATCCCCTCTTCCCAAAACAAATACACCCCCCTTCCTCCCCCGCAGTCATCTTCAAATTTCGAGAAGAATTGGAGTGGCACCACCCTTGGAGGAGGCAAAGTAGGGAACGCATCCTCAGGAGGTTTTTATTCTAGACAGAGAGCCTCTCCCCAAGACAGCGTTTTGCCAACACATGGAGAGTTTTGAAAATGAAGGCAAAAGCCTTCCATTTGAGTGAATTCAATGGGAAGGCAGCACGGCGCACAGAGCACCGGGGCAATTTGCTCTTGGCAGCCTCTCTCGCTAAGTAGGTGGGCTGCGCTCAGCGCCAATTAGGGGCTGACGCTTTTCCTCAGGTACAATGCGCTGCGACACGGCTCGGACTGCTCCCCCCTCCCTGCATCTGTGTTTACTGTGGCTGCTCATTTTCCCCCTTGGCAAGGGGGATGTTTAATAAAGCAGGCCATTCCCCAGCTACAAAGGCGCTATATCATCCTTGGGTCTATGTACACATATGGTATGAAATTGAACGCAGCTGAAAGTCAAAGCAAGTGCTGCCAGAAATTTTTGATGGCAGCGTTGTAAAAGCGGCATTGGGGAACGATGCAGTTCTCTGTTTTCTGATACTGGGTGAAAAGGGGAGAGACAGCACGGTGGGTTTAGCTCCAAAGCTAAAAGGGAATCATAAGAGTGGAGAAAAAGAAGCAATATTCAGATTTCTAAATTCCCTGTTTCCAGTTCAAGGTCTAAGTTTTCTTTTGGCTTGTGCTGCTCTACACATGGAGCCAAAGAGGTTCTCAATCCAGCTTTTGATTTCCTGCTGCGCTAAGCTACAGGAATGTTAACATCTAGGCTCTGCTTTGGTCCTGTCTCTAATTAACGCAGCTTATTTTTTCAAACATGCTACCTGAGACCTGCTATGTTGCTCCAGGTCATGCAGCCATGCTTCAAACTGCTTTCTAATATACCTAATAGTGCCACAGTGATATGTTCAGCTTATTACTGTTACAGAAGCAGTTGGGTCATGGTACTCTCTGCAAAATACTTCTGTAATGGAGTGGATTAATTTAATGAATGCCATTTACTGCAGCAGAAGTGACAATGATTTGATGTTTTGTTACAATTAAGACTCATTAGCCAGTGACTTTTTTCTTAGTTGTCTGACAACCATATTAGATGTAGCACATCTCAGATACAAAAGTTCTGAACTTCCTTCTAGTCATTTTTAATAAATATGAAGGAAGTGAGAATGAAAGTCTCAGCACTGGGCTGCTTGAAGTGACCCGTTTGAGCGATGCCATGTACACCTCCATGCCCAAACTACCGAGAGGAAACTGCACCAGCTTCCAAGAAATCACTGGATCATACCTGGCACTGAAACTTTCAACCAAACAGCTGGAAGTTTAATCCAAAACATCTTACCACCTGGCTAAGACACAAAAAGGCTTTTGAGAAAGCAGACAGAGCCAGGTTTTGATGCTTTTAACAAGATCCCAGAGCTCTGCCAAGATGGAATCCCTGCACTGGAGAACCTGCTTGTGGAGGGCCCAGTGTGCTCTGCCACAGGACGGATGGTAAACTCAAACTCGATTTTAGTAACAATCTCTCCTTTCTCAGTCAGCATCTGAATGCTGAGGAATGATCCCTATGCTCTTCTACCAATGCAAAATCTTTTGTTCCTTGGGAGCACAACTCCTTTGCTTTTCAAAATCTGAACAGCAGTATGCAGAACACAAAGAAGCAGAAACAAAATCCCCTGAAAAAGAAAAAATGCATTGCCAAGCAAAACCAATATTGGTCAAACCAATGTCACTAGACTCCAGGTTAAGTTTTCAAGCTACAAGAAGCCAAAAGCCAAAATAATATTTTTGCAGATGCAGCATTCCCCAGCATTTTTGGGGACAGAAGATCACGCACAGCTGTACAATCTGAAAATATATCTTACTCAGCACAGAAGGGAAGCTACAAAACTAATTTAATTAGTTGTCTAAGTCAACAGCATTTAATATCTGGATAGCACAAATAGTATATTTTTTTTTTTTTTAAAAACCCTCAGCACTTTACAAATATCCCCCAAATCCTCAGAAAGGCCCATAAATGCAAATGGTTTAATTTAAAAAAGAAAATTAGGTATTATTTGAAGAAGAACATTCCTAAAATTACAAATGATATATTATTCCTTTAATATTCAGCAAGGATATTTTCTGAATGTTTTCTGAGTCACTCACACTGATACTTTTTCTTTAATCAAAAAAGGAAACCTAAAAATCTTAGCTTTTAGTTAAATCAAAATAATAATTTGGTTTCACTAGATGCTGTATAGGCGATCACTTCAGAATACAAGGCTGTGAGTGAGTAATCCAGCAACAGCAAAATGCACACACACCAAAAACAAGTGCAAAATAATGAAAAGTGGCTTATTTGCCTTGAAACCTAGAATAAGAAGAATGAAAAAAAATCTAAAAGCTGGGAAATCAAGGAAAGAATCAATAGCATGTCTTATTGTTCCTGTGTAAATTCAGTATCCTTCCCTCCCATTTTTCCTGGGGTGGACACATATAGAGACATAACACACTGTGTGGCCAAAATCCCCAGCTGATGCTGCTGCTGACTCCTCAGGACCAACAGATCAAGCCCTGGCAGTGTTTAGACGTAAGAGGATAGCAACAAGTAGGAAAGAGGGATGAGGTGACTCAGCAGGCAGGACTGGAAGCCTGAAACCCAGATGTTTGACAGCAAAAAGCATCATGTGGGGTGTGTTTTAAAGCTTCTCCCACCCATAGCTTCACCAGCTCTTCTGAGCTCAACTTTGGCAGGAAAGATTCTCCCTAAAGCTACTTGTAGAACCTGGCATTTAGACGCTGCTGACTGCAACCTGAAAACGAGCTGTTCACGCAAATTCCCAACTCACTCCCACCTACCTGCAATCTCTGTTAACTCTCCCTTGCAGAAGCAAACCTGAGCAGTAATGAGCAGTAATGTGCTAATGAAAGGAATACAAAATCTGTTTTTCCCTTCTATTGTAGAGTGAGGATAAAAATCACACTCCTGCTCCTTCATCCCATGCCAGAAGAGTTATAACCCCATGAAAATCACTTGAGTTAAAGATAAGCTGGGAGCTTCAACTTTATATTCATTTTTATCAAATCCTTGAAACTGCTTCATGGGGTTTATTTTAATAGGTATTTCTACTAACAATAATAACCCCCCTTATCTGTACTAAGGAAGAGAAAAAAGCAGATTGCATCATAAATCTTAGTCATGCCAGCTAATAATCTTCAAAATCATCCTTTTAACACGGATGGCACCTATTAAGTCAAAGTACTTTTATCCTGCCGGTTTAGGAATAGAGTCTCATCCCAGCTCCCGTTATGAAAATGAAAGATTTTCAACAAACTGCACTGGCAGCTGCAGAATCATAAAATCCTTCAAGGGCCTGTGAAGCTGAGCTGTAAGCATGGCACCCCTTATCTGTAATTAGGGAAAGGAGAATAAAATCTCTAGAACGCTCTGTATAACCCCCCAGCCCCTCACTGCAGGGCTTTGTACAGGGTTTTTCTAATAAAAGAGTTTTAAGTATCAGCTGCAATGTAATCTTGTTTATTAAAAGCAAAAGACTTATGGCAATGACTGTGTCAAACCTGAACTACAAAAAGGAACATGTATTTGCTGTCTTTTTACATAAGGCACACTGATAAACATCATTTATTTCACAACTGCCTATGATATGCCATACAATGTACATTTATATATGTTTAAAGCAATTTTATTCCAAGAGATGTATATCTGATTTCAGTGGAGGGTATGTTTTCCAAGATGCATTAAGGTCTAACTAAATTTATTTTTTAAAAGAAGAAAAAGTGGAACTTATTACAACAGTGCAAACTATTATTGTCATAACAATGTAAAGTACCCATAGATTTAATACTACAAGGCTCTATTCATCACAATCTCATTTGGCAATAGTGTCATTTCACAGTATTTTATTATCCAAACATTTCTTCAAGAGTGATGCCATCTCATAGCAGAGGTGCAAAAACCAGGGCATGTTTACTCCAAAGTATCTGAATTGTAGTTCTTTATCAAATTCTTTGAAAATAAATACAATCACTCCACTAGCATTTCCATTCTTCTTCCCAATATAGTAAGGATGCAAACTTTTCAGCTGTAGAGCATGGAACATTTCATAAAAGCAGGGTATATTATGATCTTGGCAAGATGGAGAAATTGAGGCAGGGAGTGAGTGGCCTACTCAAGTCCCAAACTACATCATGAACAGAGTGCCACAAGAGGTTTGAGATCCACGTCCAGCCACTGGGCCATGCTGCTTCTTCAGCTCTCAGATGCCACCAGCTGCATTTCCATTAACTATTTCTAATTCATGCATTGGCACAATGGACTAACATCAAAATCTTTGCTGTAACAGGGTGATTTGTTAGGTCATAATAGCATGTAATAGAGTGATTTATGAAGGTTAACAGGTGGTATGTGACACTACTATCAAAACTTTCATTATTTCCCTGGCTCTCTGTGAACTGACTTTCTCCCATGCCACAGCATGAGATACTCAGTATCCCTATGAGGAGCACAGGGCAAGGATTGCACTCACAGCCATGTATAACCTTGGGAATTACCATTGATGCTCGGTGCCTGCTACACTCCAAACTACACGTCCCCCCAACCAAAAAAGGACCCTAAAAACAAGGGAGCACTCTGGGAGTCACTCTTCAGAGTAATCAGGTGAGCAGTATCTTTCAATCACTCATGTAACTGCTCAAGGTAACCCAGACGTCCAGATCCAAACAGGATCTTATGTCACAAGACTTAGATAATTCAAAAGAAATTTCCACCATGAGGGAGAAAAATTGCATCAAGACATACTAGTCCTCAGAATCATCATTTTAACACGGATGCATCAAGACATAGTAATAGAAATGTGAATGCCAGTATCTGAGTGTGAAGGTATGAACTCCGAGATATCCTTTAAATGATATCCTTTTTAAACTCCGAGATATCCTTTTTAAAATCCTGGGGGTATTCATAGTTCAGGTGCTAAAATAGTTAATTTTATAGTGCTTAAATTATTAAACTGGATGTTCTCACCACCTTTCTTACAGCCTTAAGCCCCCTGACATACATGCCAGGCACCTCAGAGACCATGCCACCCTCTCCTGCAAAACCCTCCACGAGGGTGCAGCACCTCAGTCTCACCTTTGGGGACCTGCACTCTTCACCCCCACCCAAGTCTCCCCTTCTTTCCCTGCTCGCTGGCTGCTGTCAGATTTGCAGCTCTCCTGCAGCGCCCTTCCCACGTTTCCCTCTCTCAGATCTCGCTGCGATCATGGAGCCTAGCAACGTTAATCTGCCACTCATTTATCATATTTCAAGCTCAGATATACAAATCCGCTTTCCTTTGTCCGTTCGGAGCATTGTGATTCCGCTTTATGGTCTCGATTCCTCTTTTCTAGTCCTTTGCTTATGGGCTGTTGTTTATTATTATTTTCCTATCTGGAAGTTAATCTCTCTGAAGCCAGAGTCCTTGCCGCTGCCTTGCTCCGTTCAGCATGAAGCGGGTGCTCTGTCAGGGCTTGATAAACCATTTGTCATTCAGGCGGCGGATAATGCGGCTGCACACATGCCCATTTCAAGCAGCATATACTAAAAGCACTGAGAATAAAAGTGTTAAAATACCACTGAAAGATTTATAAATATATGTGGATTTTTTTTTTCCTCCAAGAGAAAGACTGAAGGCAGGAGATGCTTTGCTGGGCCAGGCTTGAAGAGGTATTTAAAACTTGCAGCTCCTTGTTGTTCCAACAAGGGCTTCAGTGACTCTGGACTTCTGTAGAAATCTCCCTTTTGACTCCTTCAGCTGGACAACAATAATTAGAAAGACAAATTCAAAGCCAGGAACGTCAATTCTTTCTCAGCATCTTTCTCCATAGAGTTAATATTTCTCTTTGTTGTCTGTCCATGACTGGAGGTCGAGTTAATGAATGGTTGGGAGGAGACAAGCACTAAGGACCAACCTTAACTACAACCATTTCTCCCTCTACGTCCTGGCAGCAGCAAGGGTGGCACTGGCAGCTCCCTGCAGCTTAAAGAGAAACTTCCCTTTGACACAAATAATTTGGTTGTTCTGCGTATTTTATGGACATCACACTGCGTGTCATGTCACAGTCTGAGGAATTATTTTTACTTTCACGCCATCATATCTGCCACCTGATGTGGTCAGTACTTATATGTTAAATATCTCACAACCCAAGGGAGATTTAAAAGACAGGAAGAGCTAATTGCTTTAACTTCTGCTGTGCAGGAGAGTAACAGTTCCATTCAGAGATTTCTGAGGTGCCAAAAGAGGGAACTTTCCAAAACACTTGTTGAATACCTTCCTAGCACCTTGGCCCAGGAGGAGCTGGAGAGAAACCATCCTCCCTTCCCACCTCGGTTGTCCGCAACTGTCAGTCCAGCTAATGGGCTTTTAAGATAATTTTTAAGAAAATAAAAACCAAACAAAACCACCTAACCCAAAGCAAAGGCGGTGTTTTAAACCAGGGTTTTGATGTGTTTTAAACTAGAGTTTTAAATTAAGTTCCCTGATCACTTTGTCAGGCATGTTGGGATGGCCATGGGCAAACACAGCCAGAAACTAGGATACAGAAGTACAAAACTTCATTTTCAGAGATTTCAGGAGATTTGTGGTAAGCAGAGGATGCTCAAGACCCTCAGGGAGGAAAAAAAATTAAAAAATCAAAACAACTGTGTACAGGGGTTATGAAGTTCTCCTTGATATTATCACCAACAGGCAGAAAGAAACCTTCCGAAAGCAGAGGCTGTGAAGAAAGTGCCTGTGGGGTCTGGAAAACACAGAGACCAGGGCAAGCACAGATTTACCAGGCATTTTATAACATCTACTTTAATTTCACCAGAAAAGAGTCTGGGACTTCATGAAAGCAAGATATGCAATATATTCGAGTCTTTTTTTTGTTTCTTTTTTTTTTTTTTAATTTTTAATAAAGCCTAGCCTTTGCTTTTCCTTTTTTTACTTGTGACAATCTGAGAAAAAAATGACAAGGAGGTCCGAGAGTTTTTCTCTGTGCTTCTAACATTTTACCTAAGGGAGAAAAACTGCAAATGCCTGAAATGGGTTTTTCAGTTAATATATTAGAACCAGTATTTAAAAAAAAATATTTGAAAATAAACAACCTCCCACCCTTATTACAAATATATGTGAACATTCAGATTTCAAAACCAAATTTGCCACAATTTTTTTTGGTTTTTTGTTTGGAAAGTGGATTTTTACTATCTCAATACAGGCTATATTTATTCTGAAATTAGGGCCATTCGTACAGAAACTTGCACAACTGTAATTAAACTAATTTTTTGAAGTCCAGTTTAATTACTTTGGTGACAATACTTGCATATCAGCTTTTAGTTTTATAACTAATTAAAAATGAAAAAATTACCTTTTATAAAGGTCTTTCCTTGAAGTAATTTCCATTTACAACAGGCATCCATTTAGAGTTTCTAGTACAGGTTAGCTATCTGCTTCTGCCATGGAGAGAAACTAAAAATATCTGCTTTAAATGAAAACTAAACCATCCCTCAAACTATTCTTACATGCCTTTTCATAGGCATTTTACTTTGTATCTGGAACATTCCCATATATTGCAACATACATCAGGGACACCCAGAGGTTTGGACGGCCACTCTGACTGACATTTATATGAGACTGAAAGCTAAACAATAAAGCAAATGAAGAAGTAAAATTCAATGTATACCCCACTTTACCCTCCTTGCAGGTTTTACCAGACAACTGGACTATAAAACTCAATCTATTTAATTTTCTTTGAAATCTGAAGACAAATTCTAGTAATTTTTTGCAGTGTTCAAAGTACTATTATTTTTTTTTTTTCAGTAAAAGCTGTGTGACGTTGTGGAAGAATAGGGTCAGATTTGGTTTGTGAAACCTGGATGCAGCTTTGGCTTCAACTAGTCTACTCTCTCTGTATCACACCAGTGTATCTCAAGTGCATTAAAAATGAGGCTCGTGCTACCACTACACCGTGTCAATTATGTGTATTTTGTCCGAATGCCGTGAAAGTGATACTGCTATTTCTGATCTGCTGAAATGGTTTTTAGTTCCTTCTCTTTAATGTAATCCTATACTGATTTCTCAGTACTTCTGAAACCCAAGGTAAGGGAGAAAGGCTGGGGAACAGGTCTAATGTATGCACATCAATTTTTAAATAGTTTTTTTATGTTCTCTGGGATGAAAGCGCATGCGGCTTGGCTCATTTACAAAAGTCACAACATCCCCCAAAGTCTCCTTCCCCCAGCTACAGCTGTGTCACTGGGACTGTCTCACTGGAAATCTCAAGCCTTATCAAGGTCAAGGGCTGCAAGGCAGCAGCCTGGTGATCTCTTCCAACGACTGCCACAGGGATTATTTTCCTAGACTGCTTGCCCTCCCCATTCCCCACTGTATCAGCGTGGGCATCTCGGCTCTCCATGCCCTTTTGGGCTGTTATCCCCTCTGTGCCCCTGGCGTGCTGACTCCCACCTTTGATCAGCCATGTCAGCCCTCACCACCACACTCCAATGCCACTCATCTGCCCCACACTCCTGCAACGTTCACAGAACAGCTTGTGCCAGGGCACAACACACCAAAACCTCTCCCTCCTTTCATAATACTTGGTGCCATGCTCAGAAGATGTGACCATTTGACACAGGGTATGCCTTTGCTGCTGCTTATCCCTTGGAATAATTGCTTTGCTGGGCTCTAGCTCACATGTCATCCTTGGCCATGCCCAGCCCATCTTTCCTGCATTACACTTTGCACACGGGATACTTGGAGGGAGCTTGAATGCTGGTTTTACTCCACATGCACACACCACCTAATGTAACAAACCCATGACCCTGGCTTGGGGGATTTTCTGTGGGAATAAGTAAAGAAAATACAAAATCAACTATATTTACTACTAATAAAAACAATGTTAAACAAGAGCAGGTGACACCTTCCTCTGACCCTTTTGCACAGCGTTGTAACCTTCTTCTCTGGACACAGCATCAGTCTGGCAGTCGGGAGTTCGGCTGCTCCAATTCCATCAGCAGCTGACTGACTACAGTGATCTATCTCTGCTGCTCAGCCAAATGTTACCTTGTGCTGGTCCCCAGCATTACACACCTTTTATCACAGTATCATAGAATATGCTGAGTTGGAAGGGACCCACAAGGACCATACAGATCAACTCCTGGCCCTGCCCAGGACACCCCGAGTCATACCATGTGCCTGAGAGTATTTTGCAAATGCTTCTTGAGCTCTCCCAGGCTTGGGGCTATGAGCACTGCCCTGGGGAGCCGTTCCAGTGCCCAGCCACTCTCTGGGTGAAAGGCTTTTTCCTGATATCCAACCTAAACCTCCCCTGACTCTGTGTCATGGCATTTCTTTGAGTCCTGTCTTATCCCACCTCAGGAATCACTGTTTGTCTGTTGTGAGATTCATCTACAAAGTTTCCAGACCGTGCTGGGATCTCCTGCCAAAGAAAGGAAAACAAGAGGAGCTGGAGAGCTTGGGGGCTTGGGGACCACAGTGGCTCCCCAGTATCTAACTGTTGCATGCCACTCATCTAAGCAGACTGTTCCTGTCTTCAAAATAAAGTCAAAAATGAAAAAAAAAAAAGAGTAGAGCAGAAATTCATGAGTGAATGGAAGCTTGTCTGTCTCAGTACTACACTGTGGCATTCAAAACAAACTCAGATTTACTAAATAAATATAATACTGAGTTCTTATCTTTAAAATACTCTGGGGTGTGTACACACATTAAAAGTAAGTATGATTCTAGGGTAAGTACTGATTAGATGTTTCATTTCTGCATTTCACTCTGCCTGGAAAGTACACTGCTCTGCTCCAATTCTATTCATAAGTGGTTTCAGTTTCTGTCTTTCATCCAATGGCACAGCTCTACAGTCATTATTTTTTTTAAATATTTAATGTAGCTGAAGTGCTATAATATGGAAGAGGTTTCCAAACCGAAACAACAATTGTAAATATTTTCCTAAAGGAAACCGGAGAAGAGCTCTCACTTGATCAGAGAAGGCATTTCTTTAGTATGTGGAAAAACTGCTAAGTCCAAACAAAATATCTTCCATTGGTTCAATTTTTCCATTTTGCTGAAAAATTTGTTTTTAAACGGTGAGTTGGAAGAGGGACTTTCAGTGATTAAAACCAAACTTGCAGGCCAAAATACTGAACATGGCTGTTTCAATACTCCAGCAGACATCTAATTGTCTGCTGCCCCTGCTAAAGGAAGGAAGGCTCTGCTGGATTACCACAAAAGCATTGCTATGGAGTGAGAAAGGTGAGGTTTCTCTATCCACAGCTTAAAACTATTTGTGAAAAAGAGGTGGATCACTGCAATTCTTGATGCATTCAGCAGATGCTGTGAGAGAATTATACCAAAGATCACAGCATCTTTTGCAGGAACTGAACTCCGTAAGTCTGGACACAGAAAAGCTTGAAATGCTGCCACATCACTGAAACGACCTTTGACACATGGCAATAGCTGTTAAATTCCAAATCCTTTATCTGACTAAGCCTTAAGGGTCAGAGAGTCACATACAACACAGAACTGCAGAGGCTGGGAGGCACCTCTGGAGATAGTTCAGCCGTCCTGTGCCACACAGAGCCAGGTCATGTACAGCAGGTGTCCAAGGGCCATGTCCTGTCAGGTTCTGACCATCTCCAAGGACAGAGACTCAAGAATCACTCTGGGTAACGTGTTCCAGCATTTGACTCTCCTCATAGCAAAAGGCTTCTTCTAGGTTCAAATGGAATTTCTCAGATCTGCCAGTAATCTGCACCTGGAATTAGAAGATTTCCTTTTCAGATTGGCTGCACAGCTCTCCAACAGGAAGGGCTGATTCCATTGCCTAAACACAGACATTTAGCACCATTTGTGACCCTCCAGGGTACATGAGACATCTTCACAGAGCCAGCAAGGCAAACATGACAACAGACCTACAGGAAACCCATACCCATATGGCATGGCAAGCTGGAGGCACCACAGGAGACCCTGAGGAATCTTAAATGGCACTGGATGCCTATGTTGGGCCAACTGAATTGGGACACAAGCATCCCAACTCAGAAACTACTCATTTATTTATTTCAAATGCTCTTATGCTTATACTATTTACAGGGTGACATTTTCAAGTTCCCCTCCATGACCACATGGCTGCAAACCAAAATTCCCAGCTTTCACCAATACATTTTTAGCACGAAGTCACAGGAATCCAGAAGAGTGAACAACAGCAACAAATACACAAAATATTGAGACTCAGTTTAGGCATCCTGAGCTGGGTCCTGCAACACATTCTGCCTGAACATGGTTATCACCACTATACTTTGCTTTAATCAGCTTTCTGCAGATTGCCTTTTGAGCAAGCACCATGGGATACCAGCAGGCCCTGCATCCCACACTGCCAGAATCTGTGCCTTATGACTTTTTCACTCATTCCCTACAGGACCAAACATCATGGAAACCTGTAACATGATTAGAGAGCTACACGCTGGGGAAGTATTAGTTACAAGATTCACAACCTTGCCTTCAAGTTCATACATATCTCCACATTTAGATACCACAGGTCCACATTTCTTTTTTTTCTCCTGCATTCTAAGTCAAATGACTCTCTGTGATGGAGTGGATAATAAGGTTGTGTATAAAAGCAGAGGTTGCACAGCAGGGGTGAGAGGGCAGAAGAGGAAGGTGGACAGGCTGCAACACAGGAGTAGCAGGAACCTCTGAACCTGCCCTTGAGGAAATGCAATGCAGAATTACATGTTAAATAACACTGCAGAGCTTTGACACATCTGAGTTTGATTCACGATGCTGGCTTCTTATGGAAGGGCTATGCCTTCCTCTGTAAAACACACACTCAATGTATTGCTCCCAAATTATAATATTTACTTCTCAGTTGAAGAAGCTTCTTTTTACTGTGCTCCTGCCTGGAGATATTTTTCCCTACTCCACCCTGTGCTTTCTTTTTAATGTAAATATTACTTGAAATTATTGCAGTACAGATGAACAACTATTAATTAAAAGTGAGGAAGATTTATTGCATTAGGCAGTGCTGCTGTAACAGATCAAACAGCAGAAGGATATGAGGCACAATGTGCTGCAATTGAAGGCTTAATGCCTTTTAGATCACAGCCCCGTGTGTTTCATAGGTGTCAGGGTGGGCTTGCACCCCACCATGTCTGGTTTCCTTGCCTGCTTGCAGATAAACCTGTAACATAAAACCACAGCTTGTGAAGAAGGGTCAGATAAAAACACAGTCTTACAAGACAGCTGCAAGAAAAAAATATCCGAGCTGATTCTGGAGCAATTTCCTGGCCTTGTGCTCGCTCTTACACTTGGCGTTAGGAGGCTTTAGCAGACAATGGTTTCATTACCAGGGGTTTCTCAGCAGTGTGATCCACCCTGTGCTGTGGAGAGCTAAGGAAGATTTGCTTTGAGCTCAAGTGCCAGATGCTCCAAGACCAAAAGCACAGGGCTTCAGAGCTGTAGCCGCCGTGCTGCTGTTGTGCATTTGCAAATAGCTCTGGGCGCGTGTAATGAGAACCTGGTTGGCACTCCTTTGTGAGGCTTTTTACTGTTTTGTTGCTGCAAAACTGCTGCAAGACCTATCAAGAGGTTTTAAGCAGCCCTGATGCCTGTAAACATACAGAGCGCTGGCACTTAAGACCAGTCATCTCTTTGCAAAATGCAGAGAGTACCTCACTGTGAGGAGTGCTCTATCACCTCGGTGAGATCTAGGCATGAAACCTCAGGAACAGTCATCAACCTCCCACCTACAGCTACATCACAGAGGAGAAAACAAAAATCCCCAAATTAAGCATTTATTAATCAAACAGGAATTCAGATGATACAAGATTCCTGATTACAAATCATGTACAGAAGCAGTAAGCCACAAGGAAAAAATCAATTTCCAAGATTAATAAAATGATCAATCCTGGCCATTAGCAGCTGTTAGGTCTCTAAGACTAATACTGAACTGAGACCAAACACATTACACAAATGTTACCTATCAACCATAAAATGGGAACAACCTATTGTTGATTCAGCTCAGATATGGGGTTAATGATTTGGGGGTTAAACAGCCATCAGTCTCACAATGAGTTCATTGAGCCATTCTCTGACAGTCACGCGTGTGGGGGAAAAATACCACTAACTTCTGTTCCTAGCAAAAAGAAGTGGAAGATCTTTTTTACAGCTGATTTGTTATCTGCCCTTTTTTCCCTGACTAACACCAAGTGCTGAGAAGCCAAGACCTGTTCCCAACTTGTGCGCTCACATACTTACTGCGGTGACAACTCTGAGCCTCCTCTTCCGAGTGTAAGAAAATGTCTGCACATATGTGAGGCAAAGAGTTATTAATTCTTCACAGCTTCAGCTTCGCTATTTTAAAGCTCACACCAGCTTCAAGCTTGGGCATGCTGATGGCAAATGAGAGTTACATTTCTAATTATCTTCTTCCTTACCAAAATAAATAAAATTTACAGATTCAGGGCTATGTATGCACAAAAAAGATACTGCTATTAGAGACAGGAAGGCTGTGCTAGAACACCCCTAGGCAATCAAAACAATTCCTTTCCCAACCCTCTCTCCTCCTTCCAAAGACCTTCCCATTTATAGCCTGTCACTTACAGACACACTTCCAGCATTTAAAAATACTCCCGGTGTTTGTGGAACCATTTTCCAGAACAAAACGTTATCATTCATCAGGAGCAGAGCTGTTTGCAGTGTGAACAATTCGCTTTCGTTAAGTACCATATGGCTGCCCGTAGGAAAATGCCAACATGTTTCAACTCTACAGCTGGGCCACGGTTCCTTTATTCATCGTGCAGATGGTTGTAATTGACACCACTACTAAAACAGGTCTCGAGCACTTCTGTAGGATCATTAGAGTAATTAGTTATTAAATACAGTTACCATTTTTAGAAGGAAGGTTTTAAGACTTGGCATGTAAAATGCAATATTTTGTTATAATGAAAGAGACAGGCTAAATGTTACAGGGAGGGGTAAAGCTTATGTGATCCTTTTTAGTATTTTATCCGAGAGGCTATGGAAATTGCTAGAGCAAAGTGAAGCACACAAAATTATTTGCTAAGGAAATCAGCTGAAACCAGGAGTATTCTTAAATAACCTCCTTGTGCCACTGCATACTAAACTTCTGCAGAGAACAAAACCAAAATTCCAGGGGGGTGAAGTGAAACACAGAATTTCACCACTGAACCCAACCTTAAGGACAGATGTTAAGTACAGACAAGATAACTATTGATTCTGTATTCTTGATATTTTGATGCACATATTTTCAGGATTAAAAGGAATTTTTAATGGAGTTTCAGGGTCAAATGAATACATATTACTATATATAACAGGTCTGCAGAGTAGCAAGATGAGATTGGCTAAAGCTCCTTTCATTTTTAGACCAGCAAAAATTCCTTGTAATAGAAAACTGGGTTTGTTTTTGAATAAGATGTTTGGGTAAAGCCTCACAATAAATCTCAGTGGGAAATGGTATCATTGGAGTCATAAAGTCACATCTCAAAATTCAAAATTTCAGCCAGGAAACATGCAGCCTTAAAGAGCAGAATTATACATGGCTTTTGAGTGCTGCTGGTCTTCAGAGACAAGAGGAGTCAGAACAAGCAGGCTAGGATAGCAAAACTGTTACTGGTAATTGCAGTAGCTTCTACTCCAACAAAAACTCAAGTTTTTCATTACAAACTGAGTACTGGGTGTTCCAGGCTCTATTTTAAACATTCATTGCAGGCATAAATCTGGTAAGGGCTCTCAGACATAACCCAGTATTTTCTTTCATCGCTGATGAAAAGAATCTAGAATTGAGGGCCCCAACTGTACACTACAAAAGATACTGAAAAAATAACATTGAGAGATCATGTTATAAACCACCTCTAAATAGAATTAGGTTAGAAACCAGAAAGCTTCTAACCACAAGACAGGAGAAGAGGGGAAAAAACTTCCAAAAGCAGTTTTAAGCTGAAAAGTTTCACAAGGGAGCACAGTAAGTTCATGACATGGATCTTTCTCTTAGCCAGGACTTGGAGGCTCAGGAGCTCTTCTCGGGCTGCCTGTTTCCATGCATTCCAAGATTCAAACTAGGCTGAGTTAAAGCACATTACATACAACTTCCATAATGAATATCAGAAAACCTTTATATAGCACAACAGACAGTAAAGCCATTTGCTAAGGAAAAATAAATGCTGGTTAAGCGAGGTTATTTATCTCAGGTGGCTTCTCTTGAGTGCTTGCTCCTGGATGGGGTTTTGAGACTCTTCTTCAGATGAGCTGTCAAGCAGAGATTGTGAGTCCCACGGTGAGGCTGACAGTAATTATCCTGGGAGCAGCAGCACTCACCCCAGCTATCCTGGCCAAATGTGTCTTCTGATGATAACCTTCTGCCCACCTGCATTCCTCACAGAGGCTCAACTCAAGGTGGGGCTGCTGCAGTGCCCACCCTGCACAGTCCCACAGGGTGGCTGGGTGCTGCTCCAGGGAATGCTGTGCTGCTCCTCTGTGGGAGCTCAGTGTCTGCCATGCCATGCTTCTGAGCCAAATGAATGCCACCTATACAATTCATACTGCTGGTGCACATTTTTATTTAAGTTATACATTTGCTTATTAAAAATTGCTAATTTTTTTGTGTCTTTGCATAAAAAGGACTTTAAAATGTAGATTTTCAGCTTTGCATATTAAACTTTTTTAGCAAGTCTCAATTCCCCAAGCAGAAAATTATGGCAGGATTTTTAGCATAAACACATATTTCTCGCATGCAGGAGCTGAATTGCCTGATGTCAGAAATATCAGTTCTGGGTATTCCACTATTTACTTGGAAGCTATTATGTGTTTTTCAAAGTTTCTAGCAACTTTCTATCAACTAGATCTCAAGGGTTTATATGGTTATGATAATCAATATTAAACAGAGCTATCATGGTAGGAGAATTCTAATATTCAAGCCACCCCTTCTTCCTTTAGAAGAGGCTGGGGAAATCAATACTCCATTGCTAAGAAGGGGTTATCATAAATTACCAACTGAGTGTTAGATTTCTATGCAATGTCGCAGTTATGCAGTTTAATAAATCCTTCAGTATATAGGAAAAATATAAAGAATACGTGAAACTAGTACTGCTGTCTCTACTGTAAAACAGAGAAATTAAATCAAAAAGCATTCACTAAATAAGATCTGAAAATGCACAGAAAACTTGGCTTATAAAGAACAGGCTCAAGAAGCACGATGTTATCAACAAGGAGGTTAACAAGGTTTTTGATCAACATCTCTAAACACAGGTCTTTAATCCACTGGAAGATTCAGCAGGAAGACAAAACCAAAATTAAAGGCAAGACAGAAATAGTTAATACATATTAAATACCAGTTGGTTTCATGTAGTAATTATTCACTGGGAAAAAAAAAACCCAAAACATAAGGATGGTGTGGACTTTTAATCGCTCAGAATTTGTAAACCAGACAAGTTAATGTCCAAAAAGATCTGCTATAGCTCAGACAGAAATTAAGGGTTTGAGGCAGAGATTACCAGGAAAGTACATTAGACTTTCTAATCATTAGGATGTTGATTAGGTTTGTGCTTTGGGATTTGGATCAGGCCTTCAAAAATAGATTGAGAGGCATTTTGTTGTTATTGGGGTTTTGGGGTTGTTTTTTTCCTTTTAGTCTTTATTATTCCTATTGGGAAGTTAATGTAGAAACTTAAGTAAAATGGTGCTTTCAAATCTGATTTCCCATTTCGAGTTTGAACTTTATTCAGGATACATTTATACACATCTGTGCGCTGATAACATTCACAAGGTGCAAAAATAGCCAAGATAAAGACATAAAACATGCCAAGGTGTAAGCTGAAATTTCAATGATTTATTCCAGAATGGAGATCCACCAGCATTGACTGGTGGATCACGGTGTGAGCTGAGAGCCCTTCCAAGCCTGGCATTCCCAAGCCTTACAGCCTGAAAACTCCATGGAGAACTTCCAACATCTCTCTGTTTTCTTAAAATTATGTTTAATCTGAGACACAAAGCAGTGAAGCATATTCACCTCTGCATCTTCAGGTTTTTGAGGTATAACTGACAATTTGACTACCTGCAAAATGCTTCTTAGGCCATGGAGAGGAAATTAGAAAGGGAAGGAAAAAGATCATGTCTCATCTGAGCAAATTAGTACGGGAAATAACAGGGAAAGAGCTCAGATTTAGACCCTTGTTACCTGAACATTTAAGACTTACAATTCTGACATTAATTTCAAATTTGAGGTCTAACTGACCCCAAAACAATGTTTTAACTGATTATAGCGTGAACACAGCTTGAAATCAGCATGGAACTAGAAGCGTTAACACAAAAGAAAGCCAACTTAAAAAAAAAATAAATAGTACCATTATGGCCCCTTTATAATGTCAGAAGGAAGTTGTTAAGCTGTCATTCCACAGATGTTCATCCACACATATACAAGAACACAAACAATTCTCATGGGATCCCTAACTTCATGTGTGGCATACATAAACGTTAAAACTCTTCCATCATCACACATTTCCCCTTCCTCCTGCTGCGATAACAACACGGGGAATAAAAGCACACCACTTCCAAAAAAGGATTAATCGAGCTCAGAATACACAGACTAGCCCAAGAAAGAGCTAATGAAAAAGCACGGCCAACCTGGAAATGCACAAGAAAAACTACACTGAAATTACAGAGGGAAAAAAATACTGGCTTATATGGGAACAGCAATTATTCTAAACTACTACAGGTCTGCATATTCACATCTGTTCTGATGGATGTTTCTTTGTCTTTAAAAAAAGAGAATAGCAACAATTTTACTATATAATTATCTTTTTTCCCTTCAATAAAAGTTGATTTTTTTTTTAATTGCAGGTAAAATGACAAAACTCTGTCATTTAGGCAAAACAGCTTAGAATTAATTTCCTGGTTTAAAACACTAGCAAACAGTAACAGGCTTCTCTACATAATCTTCACACATCAACAGCTTTTTGTCCTTGTTGGTGAAACCACAAAGATCATCAGGGAAACAGAATGCTTCTCATTGTACTCGGGACACAAATGGTAGAATTTGGGAGATTCTCTTATCAGGAGAGTTTGGAAGCAGTTTGGTTTTCTTGATTTTTGTTTTTCCTTTTTCTTTTTTTTTTTTTTTTTACTTTTTAATGTAGGAAATTAATGAGGGAAGTTGGAAATTGTATCTTCAAATTCAACTATTTCATCAAGTTGTGTGTGGTTGCTCAGTGAGAGCAGACTGCAAGGCTAAGTCCTCAAATGACTTCAGCTACCCTGTCATAAAAATTATTATTTCCAGATAACAAAAGATGCTCTCATCAGTGAAAGAGAAAAGCTGTAGCTGGAAAAATATCCCCATAGGAAGATTTCAGTTGACCAGAAAACAAGACGTGTATTTTGCTGAAGAAAAATCCCCATTGCCTATGATCAAAAAGCAGCTGAACCCCAAACCCGATGGCTTCTTTGGTTTACATATTCCCAGTGTTCTGCTGCCTGTCATTTTGATCTAGTACAAATTTTGCCTCTCCTTAGGTGTTTATTAACTTCATATCCTGTAGCAGATGTGACTGTATGAAAAACCCGGTTTAGAGACAAAATTGGTGGCTAACCAAAATAAAACATAAAGCACAAAGCAAAAGAATGCTTTTATATATATATATATAAGAAAATGTTTGGTTTGGCTTAGTTTTAGTAAAAAATGGAGATGCTCCTGTAAACCCCCCCCTTTTTTGAGTGGGTCCTTCCCAGATTTCTGCTTTGGAAGCATCTCTGCTCTCTGTAAAGGTGGGGGGACAGCCAACAACAACAACAGGCCCTAAGCCTGAGCCTGAGAAGTCTCTCATTCTCTCCAACTTTATAAATGCAGAAACACTGTATGGAAACCAGAACAGCTTTACTGGCAGGGACTGACAGAGGCTGTCTGGTGCTCTGTGAAAGGTGTGAGATCTCCCTTCACATCCCGTCACAGACCCACAGAGAGCAACCACCACCGTCTGGCTCTTCAGGGTTTTTATGAATGGCACTAAACTGTCCTTTTATTAGAGATTTTAGTCAGCCCAGTGCTGTCAGCAGTATCAACACTGACTTCTGGAGGTGTGAGTGCAGCAGCCTGGTTAACCCCAGCAGGCAACACAGCCCTACACAGCCACTGCACCCCCTGGGGTGGGGGAGAGATCAGAAGGGTAAAAGTGAGAAAACTCAGGGGTTGAGATAAAGACAGTGTAACAGGAAAAGCAAATCCCATGCACACAACCCAAGCAAAACAAGGAATTAATTCACCCCTTCCCTTGGGCAGGCAGGTGTTCAGCCACCCCAAGAGAGCAGGGTCCCTTCACGTGTAGCAGTGACTTGGCAAGACAAATCCCATCACTCAGAACATCCCCTCTTCCTTCTTCTTCCCCTCAGCTTTATATGCTGAGCATGACACTACATGGTCTGGGATACCCCTGGGGTCAGCTGGGGTCAGCTGTCCCAGCTGTGTCCCGTCCCAGCTCCTTGTCCACCCCCAGCCTCCTCGCTGGTGGGGTGAGGCACAGAAATGGCTCTGACTCTGTGGAAGCCCTGCCCTGCAATAATGAAAACATCCCTGTGTTATCAGCACTGTTTTCAGCACAAACATAACACAGCCCCATACGAGCTGTTCTGAAGAATATTAACTCTATCCCAGCCAAACCAGCACAGCCAGCTAAGGACTACTGCCCTGCTCTGCAGCATCAAAGTCAAATTTATAGCCTCCCTCCTCTCCGCGAGAGCACAGAGCTGCGAGCTCAGCATACCCTCACAGCAGGTGGGAAAGCTGAACATCCAACCAGCCCAAAATCTCTAACAACAGCTAATAAGGCCTTGAGAAACTCTGATGTGAGGATGGCGATGTTGTCCAAGCTTTTATCAAAGGGCAAGTAATAGTTTTGTTGACTGAGATGCTCATGACACAGAGGGAGCAGGTGAATTTTACTTGGTGAGACTACAGAGGAGAAAAATCTTTCCTAGTGGCTTGTAAGGCTGAGCTAGGCTTCAGCAAAAACAGTGGGTTTTTAAATGTCGTATGATAAAATAAAAAGCCTCTTGTTCCATGTCAAACTTGCAAAAGTAGGGAAAAGAAAAAAAAAAAAAAAAACAACAAAATGCTGGAAAAGAAGATAAGAAACTGCAGTCCTGATGTAATATTGCCTAAAGCTATTTGGAAGTTACAATTGTAACTAATCAATGAATGCAAACAACTTTCTCCTTAATAAGAATTACAAGCTCAGGACAGCCAAAAATAATGTTCAGATATTTTATATCTGAGTTTTCACTTTAAAATGCCATTACCAAAAGTCAGCACCATACAGACCAGAGAAAAATCTTCACACAGTCTAAAAACTTGATGAGCCTTTTAACAAATGACCAAGTCTACTGTTCACTAGAAATTAAATCTTCCTTTTAATGTTTGGCTTTTCTGGAAGCGGTAGAGATGAGACTGAAAATAACAATTGGAGGGGAGGAGGAAGCAAAGCCAGATAGTATCTGGGAAAGATGAGGAAGAGAAAAACTACTGGATTTAGAGAAGAGAAAACGACTGCTTTTAATTCACATTAAAGTATTTATAGACAACAAGGGTCACTGGTAGTCTCACTAGTAAACAACAGCAGGTGGTTGAAACAGTACATCTACAATTTCATTCATTTTATTGATGATGAATAAATTCAGTGAATCAATGCCAATGTAATATAGTGTCTGCACAGAAACACAAAAAAAAGTTTACAAAAAACAACTCTCATGAATTACAAAGGGAAAATGCCATTATGACCATATCTGACTCCATCTGTACCACCTGGATTTAACTCCCTCTATATTTAAAGCCTTTCTGGTAGAATTTTCTGCCTTGTAGCTGGTTTGGTTTTTTTTGGGTTTTGTTGTTTTGTTTTGGGTTTCTTTAAGCAATCACAAAAATGTATGTATTTCTGCCTGTATGTTTTTGGTACAAGAATTAAACCCCAGCACTGCTGACGGTTCCCTCCCTGCTTACTCACTGCTATGTCCTCATGACCTCCTGTCTCCCTCACACCCGAATTAGCAGCACCACGTTATCTGATAGGGAATCTCATGTTTCACTATTTAATAGGTTTGTGCTCATTATCCACTACAGCCACAGTGCTAGTCCCTTCTGGAAGCACTCAGCCTCTCAACAGTGAATAAAAACCCTGCATATCTGAAGCACCAATATGTGAGTAAGCAAGTAGTGCAACTGGTTGCTGCCATCACAGCCATCATAGCTAAAGCACATGAAGATGGTGGTTTTACAAATATAGGATGCCTTACTCTGCAAATATAGGATGATGATGCTCTGGAGGTTTCTAAAAATGATCTGAAGCTTAAAGCACTTGTTTGGAGCTGCAGGAGAAAAATAACCACTGAAGAGCCCCACTCCAGTGTAATTTTCTTGGTAGAGTTGGGGTTTTTTAATATGTATGTCTGTGTGTATGACACAAGTACAACTAGAAGTAAATAAAAGCAGCTATTTACAGAGCCTAAATGGGCTATTAAAAAGCAAAGCTCCTTTGTGTGACTGTATCACTGTATCTGCGAGAAGCAGATTCTGGAGTGGGTCTGACCACCATTCAGATCCTTCTTCAGCTCAGGGAAATCTGATTCAGAAACTCAGGCGAGATTATGGATCTCGCCTATCCATCATAGAAGATTTTGCTCTGGAAGCAGCACTTCAAGGCAGGACACCATCTATCTGGAAGATGTTGAGCTAATGGATACTTCTCTTCCACATGAAAGAAAAAGGTGCTTCAGTGTATGTGAATAAACAGCATGAAAGTAAAGGTCAGGAGCTTTAAGCTGTGAAGTCTTCCAGAGCACTGAAAAGGTTTCTTGGGACACCCAGAACAAATCACCTCATGCCCATCCCATCCCACTGGCTGCCAGCTGGGGTTAACCATGTGTGGTTTGGCAGAAGGCAGAGCACAAACAGAAAGCCTGGCACCAGGAAAACCTCACAAGGAAGTGGCACAACAGCACAGTGCTGGATCTCCCCAGCAGCTCCCACCTTTCTGCACTGCTGCCCACCAGGGAAAGGAGCAACGATGCCCTATCTTACTTGTGTATGCACCAGCTTCTGGAAGAGCCTGGCATCATCCTCTCACGAAAGCCACCATTGGAATGTGGCTCTTTTTTTTCTTTTTTTTATCCTGCCCTTCCCAGAGATAATACCTAGAGACAGGAAAGCAAGGTTTGCCTGCCCACAAACCTGACACTGCTCTGCCCAGCAAGTGGGCACAGATATACTGGCTTTCCACAGCTGAGGCAGGGCAGGGGCTACATCTGTTGGCTCTGCACAGTTCAGGCCATGCCTTTAAATTGTCTCTTGTGTAATCTGGCAGTGAGAACAGGTAGGCAAAAACTGCTGAGCTCCCTGTGGCTGCGGCCCAGCAATCCTGCCTTGCACCACAAGGCGCAGTGACAGTGGGAACGCTTTGACAAGGACGGAAACTAGTCTGGCTAGCACCAAGCAAACACTGGGCTTTTCCTTCATTCCTGTGCAGCAAGAGCCCTGGAAAAGCAGGCTCTGGGCACAGGCAAGCAGCAGGGAGCTTCCAGGCTGCACAGCTGTGCTGCAGCCGTATGGCCGCGGGTCCCCAGCGCAGAGCAGGCGGCAGGACCCGAGGGCACAGGGAGAATCAGCGTCTCGCTGCAGATCAGTCCCCGGCTCCCAGGATTTCAGGCCACTGGAACTCACTGTGTCTGGTATTTCTGAGCTGCTCCTGAGCTGGCCCGAGGTCAGAAAGCACACCAGCTTCTTGGCTTGCAGCAACCAGCACAGACCAAGCACCAGCTCTGCACCACACCCACAGCAGTGACTTCCCAAAGCATCACTTAAATTGAGAGTCCAAGGGAAAAAAAAAAAAACCAAAAAAACCCCACTCTCAGGTAGCCAGGTATGAATATTGAAACACAGCCAGTGCTGAGAAATCATTACCTGGCCCAAATATTGCAGCAGCTACTTTTTGAAAAGCAGAAATTAAAGAAATGAATAGGATTTTCAGTCCTTTCTTTCTCCGTTTTCCCTGTTCAAAAAGAAGTCCTGGGTCAGTGACCAGCACTGGCCACAGAGAAACTCTAAATGCAGGGCATGAGGCTGTTCACAGAAAATGTACAGACATATTTTTAAGAGAACAGTACCATTTTTTTTTCCATCAAACAGACCTGCTGAAGACCCAGATTTGCTGCACACTTTCCACTTGATCAGGATGCTCAAAGCTCCATCCAGCCTGTCCATGCACACTTTCCTCATGCAATGGTACTGCCCTGGAACTAACACATCCTCATCGGTCAGACATGCACAACAGACAGGATTGCAAATATGAACAACACAATCTCTGATAAGGGTTAATCAATGCAAAAAGGTCTCAGTTGCAAGACTTTTTCTTAACTTTTACTCAAAGAAGCAAAATTCCAATGCAAATCCCCATTTTCGTGCTTTTCACACACATCATTGGTTGCACCCATGAGCTACAGCTTCCTCTGGACTGTGGGAAAATAGCTGGTGTCACCGTGGGTCCCCAGTGGACATCCACCATCAGAGTCCTCCTCGCTCTTTTGCGTGGAAAACATGGCACATGAGGGATGGTAAACACAGTGTCAAGCCACTTCCACAACAGGCACTGTATGCAAGAGCTAGGAAATGCTCCTAAATCCAACAAAATAGTGCCCAGGACAGCTCACTGTCCATTTCAGTCGTGTCTGCTGGCAGCAGACAGGGGACTATCAGTCAGATCAACCCTGACAGTGGAACTGTTTGCCTAGAATGCACGGCTTGTGGTGAAAAGCAATGTCCTGTAACTTGAACAACAACCCTTCCACTTGAAAAAAAAAGTCAGCCATTTTCTGTTTTATTCAAAATTCTGCCATATGCACATTACTTATTTATTGGTTTATTTATTTAGAAGGTATAGTATGTAGCTGGAAACTCTGTGACCTGTGTTCCCCTGCTAGAGAAACACCTATCACAGTCTTCCTTGTGCTGTTCCTGGCTAAGCTGAAAGGCTGTAATTCATCCCTACTTTTGTTGACCTTTCTGCCACTTTCCTGGCTCTGATATTTTCCTCTCCCTCGTCTCGCTTCCCTTTCCAGGGCTGCTTTTTCAGCATCTTCTCAAAGAGAGAAGATAAACAGGGGAGGCTCTTCAGAGCCAGAATCCAGGGTGACTAGAGGGGACCAAGAGCAGATGACAAGCAGCCAGCACAGCTCGTGCGTAGGCTCACAGGCTCAGTGTTTCCAGATGATTAGGGAGGGGATGTCTGTAGCCACAGCAATGGGGTATGGGATGGCTCATGCATATGCAGCTCCCAGTCTGTGTGCACAGGAGCCAGGTGTGTGCTTCAAATCACACTAAGAAGGACTTCAGCTCAAGGACTCTCATTTTTTATTTCCCACTGTGCCTAACCCCAGCAGGGTGAGTGCTGACTTCTCATGTTTACAAGGAAAAAGAGACAACAGAAATACAAATGGCCACTTGTGGGATGCTTCAAAGCTACCAGATTCTGCTTTTATATGGAAAACACAAAAAAAGGATGACAGGTTGTAAGAGGACAGTAAGTGGAAGGTAGCAAAATCAAGAAAACAGAAAGAAAAGGTAAAAAACCAAAGCCAGGAAAATGTGGTAGAGAGCAAAACATGAACTGCATCTGGGTGGAATACCCCATGAATCTGTCAGACCAAGAATCTGAGAGAGTTACTGGAAATCACTGAAAGTGCAGGGCTGCATGTGATGAGAAAGTAAAACTGTTGTTAAAAGTGGCTACTAAGAACCTGAAAAGCAGGAAATCAGTGGGGGACCTGTGGTTTGTGCCTGATGGCTTCATAGTAACAGGGGAGTAGGGGAGGAAAAACAGGAAAATCCCACTTAAGAATGGCTGTGAAGGAAAGTTATAATAAGCAAAAAGGAGAAAAAGAGCCTTGAATGGGTAAAGTCAGAATATGCAGGAAGGAAATCTACATCATGGATCAGAGAAGGAGATCAGAAAACAAAGTATGCTAAAGCACCAAGGTGCAAGAAGATGGCACTTTCAAAGAAGAGAAAATTCATTACAGTTTGAAGGTCAGGTCAAGGTCAAAGCACAAAACCAGAAAAAAACAGGAAAGAAATGGCAAAAATCAAAGAAATGGCATATGGCAAAAAGAAATGGCAAAAATCAGCAGAAGCCATGAGGGTAAGTGCTGCCAATGGACAAAGAAACTAAGAAGGAAGAAGAACCAAGCATGGTGCTGAGGAGAAGGAGAAATGGGATGCTGAAGCAAGCAGCAGTAAGAGCTGCTGAACAGAGCAAGAGAGACAGATGCTCACCAGCATCTGCAGGCAGCACAAACCTCAGCTTATGCTGGAGAAACATTTCACTGTTCCAGAAGAGAGAATTTCTTCTGGTACCTGATATAATTTCTTCCCTTTCTGAATACAGAATAGATGCACTTTTAAATAGGATTTAAACCTAGCAGCAGCAAGTGTTAATATTTATATAACTAAGTGGCCTTAAGCCAATGGAAAAACTATACACCGAAAAATGTGTGATTATCTGATATTTGATAAAGGTATTAGAGGTTACCAAGTTTTTAAAATGGCTTTATGTCATTAAGTAATGATTCTTTCAAAAGCAATGAGGAGCAGGCACTAGCTGAGGGCAGTAATTAGAAAGGCCTTCTTCGAAGTGTGAAAAAATCCCATGGTCCACTTGCAGGACTGGCCGTGGTACTCACAGACCAACCAGCTCCAGGGGCAGCTGGCAAGTGCCCAGCAAAACCCAGCCAGGCTCCTTGGAAGCTGGACAAGCAGCAAGCCTGCTGTCAGTCCTCCTACAACACTGCATTGCCCCAAATGCCTGCTGCACTGTCCAAGAACCTTGGGGATCTGGATCTAGAGCAAATTGCTACGGCAGCAATATGAGCTTGCAAGTCTGTGGGAACAAGAGGAAAAATATCAGTCCTTCTTAGCTTCTAGGAAAACAAAAAAGCTACATTTCCTTTCCTTTCCAGCAAAGGAAAAGGAAGAATGAAGATGTAGATAGAACCATGAGAAAAATCTTGCCATAAAAGCTCTTCTGTTTCACTATTAAGATTGGGTTTTTTAATTTCTTAATAATAGATACAATTTAGATGAAAAAGCTCTCAACTTGCCTTTGGATATCCCTCTTCATCTTCTGCATAAACTCAAGCCCATCCATGCATACGCTCACCAAGATGTTTTGCAGGAGGAGATGTGTGAAGAGCTTTGCCTGGAGGGACCAGGTCTTCAGCTCCAAGCCAGATCCCCTGGCTCTGGCGTTGTGTTTCCCTGTCACAGCGCTCTGCTCTGCTAGCAGCTGAGTATAATGCACTAAAATCCTAATCTCTAAAGCACTGTGTGCCAGGGCTTCAGAGATCAGCATTTCAGTCAGTTTTACTTTGCTGCTGCCATTGCACACAAGAGAGTGACACAGCGGGGGAAAAGCAACACAATGTGCAGTGATGGAGAGACACGCTCGGCTGGGAGGGGTGGGAGGCAAGAGCATGGTAATGCAATATAAAGGCATAGGGAAAATAAAAGAAAGAAATGGGGGGAAGTAGGACTATTGTGCATGAATAGGAACCTTAGGCCCTCTCCTTCCCAGCAGCCCTAACAGCAGGATGTCTCCAGCCTCAATAAATCCGGCATTTTCTGAGCAAAGCCTTGAATGACCTGAAGGGTTTTTTCCTATCTCTTTCCTTGAAAATGGAAAGATTAGGAAATCTCTGCTACAACCCGTCTTTGCATGTGAGTATCTGTGAATATTTTAAGATTACTCTCTCCTGCCTGTACCACGTGCTTTAAAATTAAAAACAAAATGATACTGCAGAAGCTGGAAAAGCTGAAATCTGACCCAGGTACTATCGGAGTGCAGGCTATTCTGTCACCCAGACCTAGTCTGGCACAGCGCACACAGGGACACAAGTACTCGACTGACCAAGCAGAACACTTCCAACTTCAAGGCACAATGGCCACAGCTAAGGGAAAAAAGCAACGCCTCAAAGTAATAAATTCTATAACCAAACATTAAAATAGTCAGGAGAATCAAAAATAACTGGGCAATAATTTTAATATTACAGAGTTCATGGCATGTTAAGTATAGAAACCCGCTTGGGGCAAAGCCTCATTTCCATCAATCAGAAGAGCAGAGTAATTTAAGAAAGTCTTTCATGCTATCAACTTTGACAGCATCTTAATGTCTTTGCTAACCCAGCGTGGCCAATCCAGGCCACCAAAAATCTACTTCACGGTACCTATGTCAGGCTAGAGTACCGTTACATGGGATTAGTGCAACACACTGATAATGCTCTTTGGAATAAAAGCTGATTGAACTCTGTCCCTTAAGAGTGTTCAGACAGTCTAGTGGTCTGCTAACCCACATGGGCTTGTCCATGGTTCCTCCACGACAAAAGGCAGAGAGCATCTCCGAGCCTCTTCTGCAAACCCCTCCTCATCCTCACTTATCTGTCACACATGTAAGAAAATGCTCATCATCCTCACCCCAGAGGCTGTTTTAGTCACCGATTTGGAAGCTGCTGTGTAAATTCTGTATCAGTTGATGTCCCTTTTGTAATCCTGCAGAAGGATATTACCTTTTATATCAGAGTGCTCTGACAGATATGCTCTTGCAGATTTAGTGTCTGAGGTTTAAAACATTATTGCTCTGGCCTTCTGCAAAGGTTACTGTTCTCAGATCAACAGCAGCCAAACGGGATGTGTGTCTCACCCGCAGCACTCACAGCAACTGCTGGTAAAGGTGGATTTGAAATAACCTATCAACTACAGAGCGACAGCACTGAAAAGCACCAAAAGAGCAGCTGCTGCAAGTGCAGGAATTGTCATAGAGAGGCATGGTGAGAACATCTGAAAACTTCTACAGCAAGGTGCATCAAAAAACAGCTGCCAAGGGGGAAATCAAAATTCCTAGGGGAAAACTATTTTATGGAGTTCCTACACCTCCCCAACTCTCTACTGTCTTGTTCCTATCCTTGTATACCATTGTGTCATCCCTTGGTTTGAGCTGCAGTAACCACCTGTGGGTCATCCTGCAAAGTGGTGAACTAATGCAAGTAGGAAAAAACCCCAGCACCCCTCCCCTCCTCCCTATGCTGAAGGATTATTTTTAGCCCAGACCAGTTGATAATCTGTTTCACGGCATGTCTCAAACTACAGCATCAGCATCACTGAACAGGCAGCCTGTAAAGGCTGCAGGGAAGATAAATACACAGAAAAAGGGTGAAGTCTTTAAATCACTGCTGCTCCTGAGGCTTTCAGACTACAAAATCAGGGTACTTGACTGGTACCTCTAAACTGCCAAATAATCCATTACACAATAATAATCTAAGCAATCCAATCCAGAATTCCCAAATCTCCTCAACTTCTGGTGCTCTTCATTCCATGTAAATGTTTTTGAGATCAAGACTAGAACCAGTGGTGGAGACAGTAAGCCCAGACTGGGATGACTTTATAGGGAAAGAATTAGCCAGCAGTCTAACACTTCCGGAGATGGATTTACATCTGAAAGTGTCTCACACATGGTATAAATGTCACTCCTTCCTTGCTGCCCCCATTCCTCTGAAAGTCACTGGAAAACAAAAAACCCACAAAAAAAAAAAAAAAAATTGGAGAGAGGAAGCTAAAAGTGGAACCGAACCAACCCAAAAGTAAATAAAAATGTTTTACCTGGCTCCCCTGGGCACGCAACAGCAGGCCTGGTAATAATGAGAGTGAGGAATGAAATTTTAAAATGAATGCAAGAGGGAGAAACTGCAGAGAAAATTGAGACAGAGTTTCAGTGTTATTTATCCCAGACAAAGCATACATGCTCAGCTCTGAGCAATCCATGGCACAGGAACAGCTTCAGGATGGAACTCCAACACAACTAATCTTCCTTCTCTATTCCCTTCTGTGCTTTTGAGAAGGAAAGAGGAAAGAAAGCAATTTAGTGTAGTGATGCAACTTGTTTACTTCTCTGTACCTGCTCAGCTGTGTTAGCTGAAATATACTCTGGGAGGTGCAAAGGGAAGAAAAGAGAAAGGGAAGGAAGGAGAGAGGGAATTACAGGAGTAGAAAGAAGAGCAGACTGTAGGCCAGGCCTCCAATTTTGCCACTGCCTAGCAGTCCAGGCAAGCAGCATCCATATGGCCACCAGCATGCCAGCAGAATTACACGGGTTAGTTATCCAAGCCTTGCTGTGCTTGAAGCGTTTAAGCTCTGGCTCATTTGAACATGCTGGAAATGCCCAGGGGAGCAGCTTAGATGGCAGCTCCGATGGGGCAGCGTGTGTCCAGCCTGATCTGCCACCCCTCCACCTCGGGGCTCCTCCTGCTGGGGCAGGACACACTCAGGCCTTGGGAATTCAGCTCAGGGGCACAGGGACATCCTCAGCCTTTGCCATGGGGAACACAGAGGAGGCCGTAGGTCACCTCTGCTCCCTGTTCAGGTCCCACTGACTGCAGAGGCAAGAAGGATATGCAGAATTTGGAAAAGGGGGACGTTTATTAGCAAACGCTCTGTCATTTCTCCCATCATTTTCTAAGGCTTTTAGCTTGTCCCTAATAAAAAAGAAATATTATTACAAAGGCAGAGATGGTCTCTTAGATGAAGAAAACAATAAAACCTACCAAATCACCAACTTCTGACTGCTTTGTAAGCCCCTCCTTAGAGCTGATACACCAACATTTACATGACAGAACCCTTTTTATCAGATGCAAACCATTCTTAAAATATATTAACAACCTACATACTCACTGGCTCTTTGTAGTTTGCCTAACACTTCAGAATGTGTTAAAATCACACATAAAAGTTAAAGTAGCCTAACACTCAGGAAATAAGAGTCCTTTAAAGGTTTAATTCAACCACTAATGGATTTTTTCCCAAGTTAGAAAACATTTATATATCGCTGATTTACTGCAGGTGTGGTAACTGAATTTTGCTTTACACATACCAGCTGCAAGCAAATCAAGGAAAAGGCTTCATAAATCAGTTTAAGGCACTGTAGGCTTCATGGTGCTTGGACTGGGACAGAATTTCTCCACACAAGCACACAAAACAAATGGGAGTTTATAATTTTCTCTGTCATAGCTCATAACTTTTAAAGGTTAGAAATCAAAGCACCACACAGTGGAGTTTTATGCAACTGAATGGGATGGACCTAAGGTATCCCAGAAGATGATTTATATCATCCCCTCTTCACACAACAAAAGAATGAAAAATGCGATGGTGACAAAGGCATTGCCTAATTGTGTTACTCGGTAAATACTTTCTCTTGACATTTCTCTGGACACATCAAGATTTTTAACTTTGTTTTAGAGACTGTTCTCCAGCAACTACTCCACCTTTTTAAATGCATCTTCCAATGCACACCATATTTTGCAGGGCTTTTTTTTTCAACAAGTAACACTGGCTCAGAGTCAGTTATTGTAAGACAAAAAGCCACAGTGACTTATCCAAGAAATATGAGGTGGCAGAGATCCAGTACGCCCAGCACTCAAGGTGAAAGAACAGCATGGAAAAAGATTCACAAATTAATTGTCAATTACGGAAGACTGCCGGAGTGAACACTAGATACATGCATGGGATAATTTAGTCAGGCACCTGTACAACTGAGCTGTGGATAGTGCTCAAGCAATTACTCAATTTTTTAAAAGAATGAGATATCATCATCAGAAAATGACATAAAGGAAAAGGAGAAAGTTTAATTTTTTTCCAAACACATAAATCAGTGCAGTTAAGCACCAAGGACCCAAGTGGATGATGGTCCTCTAGAAGAAGGGGAGGTCGGAGTACCTGAATGAAGGAAGCTGCCTGTAAGGAAGTGAAACTAATGCCTCATACAGTTTTTCCACAGCATGCAGGCAAGCCAGAAGATGTTGCTGTACCCACAGCTCCAATACGGGCAGCCTGCGGCAGCAGGTGGAAAGCACTAAAGTCTCATTTCCCATACTGTGTCACAGGGAAGTCACCAGGTGCTGAGGGCTTCCACCTCCTCTGCCACAGGTGGCTCTGACAAAGAGCCTGGATGTGCTCCACAGCCAGCCAGCTCCACAGCCGTGTCATTCCTGGAAATGCCACACAAACTCTGGATTCTTCATGAACAAACATCAGTGAACCAATCCTTGGCCTCAAGGATGACACAGCAGATTCACTTCTGGATCTGTGCTCTCCACACGGCTCCTAGGTCCTAGCTCCCACTGGCATGGCACAGGAGTGGGGGAAGAACTAGAGATTAGAGGCAGGACAGCAGCTGCTCCTCCTGGCTCTGAATACAGGGAAAACAGCTTTTGCCCAATGCATAGGGAGTGGTATCAAGTTAGCAAGCCAAGAACAGAAGGACTACATCAAAAAGGAAACAGGAACAAGAACTTCCCCTTTCAAAGCAAAACAGTCTTGCTTTTTTAGAGCATAGTCTTTGCCTAAAAAGTTCTCACAAAACATCTCATGGGAGGTTTAGACCATTTTCAAGGGCTGAAAGAAAAACAGTCCTGGGGTTAGAGTGGTAACCTGGATCTGGGGAGACACACTTCAGTTCTTTGCTCTGCCAAGTGTTCTTGCATGACCTTAGGCAAAACCACTGAAGCTGTAGTTAGCGGATACCTCGGCTTCAAAGGCAAAGTCAGCCTAAGAAGTTGCCTGCCCCCGCCTGTCATTTGCTGCCTCCACACTTGCACTGCCCCAAGAGCCCACAGGCACTATCCTGGTAAACCAAATTACTGAACGGGATGATGTTAAAATCAAGTTTTGGTTGTCTTTTACAGGCAGAAGGGTAATTTTGCATTGAATTGATTAAAGGATCCACAATCAATAAGCTACAGCAGCAGAAGAGGTGAAGCTGGGGAAGCCCATCCATGATGGCACAAAGGCTGGAATAAACAGGAGGAAGCCTGCAAAGACAAGGTGCTGTCCAAGACTGGTGAAAGAACCTCTTCAGCACTGCCAGATGCGCTTGGACAGCATCAGCCGCTGGTGTTTGTGATGAATGTGGCTCCCTCTCTCCAGCTGCCTCTCCAGCCCTCTTGGCAGGGATGGCTGCCCTCCTAGCAAAGGCAGCAGAAGGAAAAATATGTCAACACTTCACCTGCTGCTGTCTGGAGGAAGAAACATCCAGGAATTTGCTGAAACCAGCACCAGCACTGGATGCAATGCACTGTTTAACCTCCTCCGTAAGCCCTGGATTCCCAGGCATCACCTAGCTGGGACGGCAACACCCTTCACGTTCCCAGGCTGTTAGAGGGGATAACTAGAGTCAAGGTGCTGAGACACCCCAGGTAAATGGGAGTCATGGGGATACCAACAACAGAAAGCAGCAGCCAGGCTCATTTTGATAAGCTCCCATTTTAAAAGCTGACATGCAAATCTCTACTTACCCTACATAATATGAACATTCTCCTACAAACCCAGCTCCTGATTAACTCAGTACATCACTTGCCAGTGCTCTCTGAATGAGCCTGTGAGCCCAATTAGCAGCAGATGCAGCACTAACACTCCTCACCTGCTGTGCTTACCAGTCTTCAGATCAGGAAGGGAAGGGAATATATCAAAGACTTGTGAAGGGAAGGAAGCTTAGAAAAGGCTCAGAAAGGATGAGGGAAATAGATGTCTGCAACAGTTCCTCAGGCAAGGAAGCAGAGCCCTATACAAAAGGGAAAACATATGGGCCACGGGAAAACACTGCTGCAGATCATGAAAAATATCCAAAGGGCTGCTGGAGCATCCCAGGAGCGTGGTGCAGAGTGTAGCCAGGAGTGCTGCTGGGGCTCAGGGGACCTTTGCCTTGCCTGAATCCCGGGGAGCTCTGCCACATGCAGAGCTTCTCTCCACAGGCTCTGGTACATCAGCACACAAACCTAAGTCATCCCACATTTTCCACGAATTTTCCTTCACTTGTCAGTTTTTTTCAGTGCCCCAAAGAATAAGGAAGGAGCCTCTCAAGCCCACAGCTGCAATATTATTACAACCCAGACAGGAGCCACTTAACTGAAGTTTTGTGAACTCCTGAACTCCACAGCTGCATCTGAGTTTTATTCCTGAGCATCTCTACCAGTGAACTGATTGCTCTTACCCACCAAAGCATCTGTCAGCTTTTGTACCTCAACTGCTGGCACTGGTTTTGTAACAATAGGAAAAAAGAACATCACATGCCAATTTGGATTTTTGATCAGAGGAGTAGAGAGCCTGCCTTTGGGAAAGGTCCAAAAAATAAGGTTCGAGTAGATGGATGTGAATGCCTGAAGCTTTGACATGTTAGGGGAAATGGATTTAGTGCTATATTTAATGCTATGGTTTTCTAGCAACCAGCAGAAGGCAGCCACATACTCAAGGCAAGAAGCTTAAATCTCTCCAATGTGTTGGGCAAGGAGAGCCCGGGCACGACACGTAAACCAGCCACCCCAATTTATCAGCAACTTCTACATGTCCATCTTTTCTAAACCTCAGCTGTCCCAGCAGTAAAAGAATAATGGATTTTTTTTAATAGTAAACATATCTTTTACATATATAGCACATATTTGGTGAACCTTTCTTGTTGTTATCCTCAAGACAGTTGTGGCTGCAGGATACAGATGTTACAGAAATACCTTGAAAAAACAGTCCTATTCAGTTTTAGTCAAACAGCCCATCCAAGGATCCTATACTTGTACAATTTTACTGCTCTCTAGATATTAAACTATTGGCCTCAGTGACTGCTGACTCAAGTGCTCCCAAGTGCTGCCCACGTCACCCACTGGTTTGACAGCAGTCTCAGTGGAGAAGCATCACCCAGTCTCTGCAACGCAGAAAAACTTCCTGCAGTTACTGACAACAATTTCCATAAAGAGTTTTCTGGTTTCCAAAATATACCACAAATGGCCAATGTTTCCAAGGAATGCTCCCAACAGAAACACAGTGAAGGAGATGGTTTTGTTTTCTATGGATGAATTCTCTTATCTTTGAAATGGGAATGATGGTGCATTTTCAGAGAGAGGAAATTAATATCTCTGTCACTGAGCTTTACAACTGTGCCTGCTTTTCAGACATTTATTACCCATCTTCAGCACGTGAAACTACTGCTACAGGGTGACAAAGAAAGCTGTCAGAGATGACCATGCCACCAGGGTGAGACACTCTAAACCACATCTGAATTTCACCCTGGCAGGTCTGGTACACAGATCAAAGGTAGGAACACAAATGTAAAAGAGCATAAGGAAACAAACAGTGAAAGATATTTTTTTGGCAAATACAACAAAGACATTTTAAAATTACTTTTCTAATCTAGCCTTTCAAAGCAGAAAGAAGAATGAAATCATGGAAGAATTCTAATTTAAATTGAAAGGTGAAAAGAAAAACCTGTCCTTAATACTGAAAATAAAGGAGAGGAGCTGACACAGCACCCTGCTCTTCGGTTCTCTAGAGTACACGTAACAATGCACAGCAGGTCCAGCTCAAGGTCTACCATGGGATCTCCTGGCAGTTCCAGGAGCCTCAAGACCTGGCATGCCCATGAGCGCTCCTCCTCTTGGCAGAGGGCAGTGTTGAACTCTGGTTTTAAGTCTTTATGTTCTTTCAAATCATTGGGATAAACTTAGCAGCTAGTAGCACGGAAGAAGGGACAGAGAGTGGACATCTGCAGGCATGTCTGGACTGCATGAGTAAGAGCTGCTGCCTGCCCTTGTACAGAACTCATGTGATCTTGGCATACCTGTCATGACCTGAAGAGTCTGACATTTTTAAAATACTCTCGACCAAGTACCATTTCATTTTTATGGCACCAGAACATGCACGAAGCATCTGTGAAATTAATTCCACCCGGCTGAGCAGATAATATCATTGTTCCATGCCTCCAACCTAGACCATTAGCTTTAGCTGCAATTTCAAAAGACTTAAGTAGGCTAGTCAAGCTTGTTGAGAGTCCAAACCAACCTGCTTCTCTTGCTCTTGGACATGCTGGTACATTTTTGTTGACCCAGCATCATGCTCACATGATTCAATATAATTTGTGTTACTACCAGGCATGTGTGAGTCTAAGGGGCAAATACTGGAAGAATGGATTTCAAAGCTCTAACATTCAGATTGTGCCAAGTATGCTCCTACAGGCCCATTCTGTAAGACACTGAGCATTTAGATTAAGTTCCGGACTTAAGACTAATTTAGATTAGTCTTCTCATTTTAAGACAAGCTATCACAACAGTCCAGACTTGGAATATACAAGGCATTCTGAGTTCAAAGGAATTTGGGTCATGAAATTCTGAGGAGTAATATTTTCTTTCACAGGGCCTACCCTTCACTGCTTTTGATTTAAAAGCAGAGAAATACTTTTAGTGTGTTCCTAAAATGGTCCTTTCAGATGTGATCCTGCCCTTCCCTCCCCTGCTTTTGCAGAGGGTAAAGGTGCTGCCCTTGTGGCTGTCCAGCACTCACCACCACCAAGGTTAGCTCCTACCTAGTCAAATGCCTGTATCCCGACCTTCCCAGTACAGATGGAGCCTTAGCAGACAAAAACCACAGATCGACCCCCTCTTTTGGTGAGTAACCTCATTCCCCATCTTGCAGGGACTGTAACATGCAGGTTTTACCCCTAACTAAAACAATCTCTCCTGGACAACAGTTGGCAGCTCTCACTGAGTCAACATCTCAGATTCTTAAGGATTTGCTTCATTGTGTCTAGAAGGTATGAACATGGATGACTTCCAGTGGAACATGTCCCTGGCATGGCAAGGAGGGGCTGGAACTAAAGGATCTTTAAGGCTCTTTTCAACCCAAACCATTCCATGACTTTATGACTGAGGCAGCTGGCAGAAATGTCACAACCACCAGCCTTGGCCAGCACCACCAGTACAAAAAAACAAGGCAGCAGTAAGGCTCATCTAATATCAAATTAAACCCTGGTCATGGTGGACCACACTTCTCTGTTCTTGACTGTTGTGACTGCCAGGAGGACTGGGTTGTTGACTGCTCTGTTAGCATGAAATGCGACACTACTGGAGAAAATCAAAATACAACAATATTATATTAGTATTTTTCTATCCCCACAAAATGCTAATATATTATAAACTGTAAATAAAATATAAAGACAAGAAGCCAAGCATACCCAAAAATATACAGCTGACTGTATCTGGGCTGAGACTTTACAGCTGCAACTTGGGATTTTATATATAATTTGGGCTCTTCTGTTGTTTATTCCTCTTGTGGGAAATAAAAAAAAAAGTGAGCTCTAAAGTGGACTGCTAGAACATGGGAAAAAAATGAACTGTATGATCTATTTGCACTCGGCTTGTTGATTGTTGTTTTTTTAATCACAGAGGAAAAAGACCCAATTACTGTTCTGAAATGAAAGATTCATTCTGGATAGTCAATGACACTTGTCAGACTGCACTTTATAGCTTTTCTTCACGACCACCAGCACAATAAGCACCCAGTGTTTGAATTTCAGTGAAAACATTTTGAAACATTCAGTACATGGAAACAGTCTGCACAGAGTATGCTCCTGATAGTTCCTAAATGTCCTCCGATGTTATTCAAAGCAAAATATTTGTACCAAGATACGTAAAAAAGGGGAAAATTTGATGTGATACTACTTCAGATTAAAACCAAGAAATTTCATTTTATGTTTTATATGCCCTCCAGTCCCACTAAGTATAATTATAGACTTCTGTCTACTTACAAATCTCTCTGTACAATGGAAAAAGCAATAAACACAGGTTCTGCCAGCAATCAGATAACACTTATCGTAAACAATAGCTTTTACGATCTATTTGAAATGGGTTCAGCTGCTACAACTTAAGATTTGGTTATTTTTGTTTTCTTGTTGGATTTGCAGCAGGTGGTAAGGACATGATAGAAGCATTTAGCCACAAGAGATTTCAAAAAGGGACTGACTGGTATTGCACTGCATATGAAATATGACACAGATTTATTTTACAAAATCACTTTTTCCTCTCCCAGGGGCCTCTAACTATTTCGTAGAGGCTACTTCTGAAACTTTGTTCTTCTTGGCTCTCAGCTCTGCCAGCACCATATACAGCCTGACGCCACACAAAGAGTGACCCACATTCACAAGTGACTCCTTATCAGTTCTGTGGGCCAGTTTCCTAGGCAAGTGGGAAATTGTACAATGCGCTGAAGTAAACACTTGCTGATAGGGGCCCAGCAAAGATGGATCAAATTTCCTGCAATTTGGAGAAGTGTGGTTTATTGTAGCTCTGGAAAGCTGGGAAAGAGCCCTCAGAGGTCTGCATGTCCTGCTCTGAGTGGATACTGCCCCATGAAAATGCTACACATCACGACTGTGTCAGTGTAATATCACAACAGTGATCCCAGCAGGAGATCAGTCAGCAAGACAGGGACATATCTGCGAAGAGGACACAGACCTAAAAAGAACCTCTAAGGCTGGGTGGGACAGGGTAGTCCCCTACCAGGATCTTTCCTCTTCAGAGATGCAAAGGTTCCACCTTGCACCCCCCCCAGATGTGTTCTCTGACTCATCTCCCCATTTCCAGCAGCCCCAAAAGTGTCCCACGCAGGACACAAAAATGCTTTACACACTCTTCAAATGAAAAACTGCTTTCTATCCCATTTGCTCAGTCTCAGGAAGAGCAGATCCAATAGGTCCATTAACAAGTTCCATGAAGACAAGGGATGTTAGCACCAATATCAGTGGTCAAGGATTCAATACCGATGAAGCCACGAAAAATTATTGCAATCTCTCTCCCTCTCCAAATACTCTGAGTTGCAACATACTTTGCTTTTTTTTCTAAAGCAGATTAGCAAGAAAATGGAAGGCTAACAGAACATTAAGGTCAAGAATTTAAATGAAGTAGTTAGAAAAAACAAGGCTGTAATTCTCCTAACCACTCTACGTCAGCCATCTTGCACATATTCAGAAATTAGTGTTGTAGAGGCTGGGGAATTTATGTTGCAGTATACCTGTAACAGGAGAGTCACATTTATTGCAGGAACTTTTAATTTCTTAACTTGTACATTAAATTCCCAATAAAGCTTCTTGCTAACTGTCTTTTGGTTGTGGTGTTTTGGTTTGTTTTTTTTTCTTAAACTGTTATTTCCCATGCTTTTAAAATAAATGAGTGAAACAGTGCTTGAATATTGAAATAAATGCAGGTAACTTTTGCCAATTTTTACATACAATTTACAGACTAAATGTATTAATCCACCTCACATCTATACCTTTCAAATCAATTACTGAAATAACCACAGTTAGCGGGCAGAATCCAACAGCACATGTAATTGGAGCCTTGCATATTAACATTTAGAGAAGCCTTATGGATGTGTGACTAGAACCTCAACAACTTCCAGAATTACTTCAGACAGCTCAAAAAGACACAACACAGTTAAGGTTCAGGGTGGGAGAAGGGGACTTGGAAACCCAAAAAGCCCCACCCTGAGAGAACTGGTTCATGTTGTGTCAGCCTTCCTCCCCACCCTTCCCAAAACTCCTCCTCAGAATCATGACTAATACAGATTCATCTGACAATTTTTTTCTGCAACTGAGTTAATAAAATCTGTGGGCCAAGAACACAGCAGCAGCTGCTCCAGCCAAGATGCCACCTACGCTTGCTTGAGAAGCACTTGGTGCCTTTAGTGACCACAACTTTGATTTGAGTTTTTCCCACCCAATTTGAACATTTATGCTTTTTTCATTATATACTTACCACAGCAATTTCTACCCTGATTAGAAGTTTTTGAGCCTCCTGCAAATGGCTAGCAAAATTCAGTTAAAAATGCTCTTTTTCTAAACTCATTGAGCAGGCTTTCTTCAGTAAGACATCAAATGCAAATATCTAGCACAAATTGTTTCACCCTAATTCATATGGGTAAAGGGAGAGAAAGCCCTACGGTTCCCCCCATCCACGTCTGCCTTCAGGTCAGCATCCCTGCCAGTACAGAATCCTCACTCCCACACACTCCTTTCTTAAGTTCACATTTGCTCCAGGGAGGAAAAGATGCATTAAAAGAGGGATCCAGGACAAACAAAAGACCTCAGAGCTGACATAACCCAGCAAATATCTTCAAAGCGTTGTCCTTCCAAAACTAGGACTAAGGTACAAAACTATTTAAAAGCTATTCTTCTTCTGCCCAAATTTGCAAGCTAGTCCAAACAGCAAGAGAACAGTGACACTCATCTCCTGCAAGAACATATTTCAGAAATGGAGGTTAGCAAGTGACAAACATTTCTATTTTGCAGCCTCGAGCTGCAGAGCAGATCCCAAATACCATTTAACATTGCCACACTTGTTCATAGTTCAGCCCAGTTTCAACAGAGGCTCTACCTTTGAAATGACTGCTACGACTCATCCTACTTTCCCAGACCAAGGTTTAAAACTCCCAAAATAGCTGTAGCAAATGTGCTTGGTACAGACGTGGGGAAGGGCAATCTGGGTCGTCTTCTCCTCACAGAACAATGCTGAAGTCTGGCCAGACTCCAGGAATGCACATTTCCCTGCAGATGGCTACAGCAACATTTAACAGTAGGAACCATAAAAGACTTCCACTTCTAATTATGTATATTATGACTTTTTTTTTTTAAGAGGGTGGGCTTCTCTCCTCTACCCTTTTTTTTTTAATCCTATTTAATGGTTATCACCACATGCTCAGATTTCCCCTTTTAGAATTTATTTAGCTTTAAGACACCTCAGGCCAAACAAACTTTATCTGTTCACTATATTAGAGTCCGGTACACTTCAGGGCAGACAGAATACAGCCACAGTACTATGTAAATCAAACCCACACGCTAAGGAAAACAGCAATGCAATGCAATGAGTGCCAGTCCACAGTCATTCAGCTTTAAGTGTCACTCCCACGTTTATCATATGAATAGATGAAGATTCCCTCAAAGCAACAGAATCTTAATTCTCTCCCCAGATTCAAATGTATGCATTCAGGAAACACTTCAAACATTGGTATCTTTTCCTCCTAAGGCACACTTGTCTGTAATTAGTTTCCATTGGTCAAGTGGGCTTGCTTCTATATACTGGGCTATAGGAATGTTTTAAGTGATGCTTTATGATTCATTCTACACTAATATGATTTTTTTCCCCCTGCTAACCCAGAATAAGAAGAAATGGAGAGAAAAAGGAGAGAAGTGAAAAAAAAATGAGCACCTGCAATCATATTGTTACACTCCGCACAGTTTATGGCTGGCTCACATCCAGTTTGTGGTTGTGATAAGAAATGTGTAATCCTATTATACAGAGAGGAGTCAGAATGTACAAATAGGTCCTGGAAATAGGAACTTCTCCTGTAAGATTATTCTTCTCTCCATAATAGTTCTGCAAGTAGGTCTAGACGGGAGCTCTTCGCTCTTCTCCCCACCGCCTAATGGAAAGCCAACTGTCAAAACAATTCTCAGCACAGGAGCTTGGATTTTTGCAGAAGACAAAAAGAAGTGGTTCTGTGCATTTGTGTCCAACAGCAGCGTTAATTAGAACAAGGGCTCCGAGCCCCCACAGGCTGGCATGTCAGGAGTGTATCCCATCACATCAAGGGAGCCCAGCTTGCTCTGACGCTGCCACGTTCTGTGAAGTTGCCAAATCCTGCAAATTCTGCAGTTTTTAAGAAACATTAACTGCTCATCAGTGACAAAAGCTGGTTCTCATGGCATTTTGCACTGCAGCTCCCTTAAAAAGACACACAGAAACCACTCCCCTGGCACAGGGCTATTGGGCTGCTTGAAGTATGCTCTTGCACTAGAAGTAGGAAACCAAGTACCACCTGTGCAAATCAGGATCCCCCCCAGAGATAAATTCCTGAAAAATTCCAGCCCGATTATCTATTTTTCTAATTTCCTTTGCATAACAATATTACATTACTGTGATTATGATTCAAAAAGGGGGCTATGCACTCCTAGGGCGCCTCACAGGCGTAAGGGCTTTTGACATAGATCAGATAAATTAAAATACAGGACAGTGCTCTCCTCAAAGATTCTCTTCACAAGGACCCCTGCAGCAGGGAGGTGATGATATCCACGCCAGAAACAGCTGTGACTCCTAGGGAACCAGGTCAGTGATTAACCTTACTCCTGTGTGACCAAAAAATACATTCACAGAAATAAGGGGTTTTGAAGTGCAAAAGTGAAGTTAAGAAAGAAGGGTTTTTTCCTAGGAAAAGGAATAAATAAAACAATCCACCTCCAAGTATGTCATGCAGGAGTAAAGGACAAGTGATAAGACAAGAGGTCTCAAGATGCACTAGGAGAAGTTTAGATTGGATATTAAGAGAAAACTCTTCACTGAAAGGGTCGTCAAGCATTGGAACAGGCTGCCCAGGGAAATGACAGAATCAGAATCCCTGGAAACATTCAATAAACATCTAGATGTGGCACTTAGGGACACAGGTCAGTGATGAACCATGGTTGGACTCACTGATCTCAGAGGTCTTTTCCAACCTCAGCAATTTTATGATGTACTTGTAGGGTTGCAAGGTAAATACAAGCACCATAAACCAGCTGAAGCAGCAGCAGGGTACACTGGCTTATTATGAACCCCATCAGACTGCGGGTAGAGTGTTACAAGCTTCTGAACAAGCTGGTTTGGTGTATTTGAAGATACCAAGCTAGACTGGGTGTATTTGCATGACACTGCAATTCCCTCTGTGACTGCAACATCAACCTACTCAGTAAGTACCAACAAAATGCCTTTAGCATCCTGTTTTCCAACTTGCTGCAGCAGCAGTGCTCACAGGTAGAAAATGTAATTCTCTTTTGGGTAAAAAAGCAATCTCAGATGAGAAAGAAAACACACAGTTGTATGAAAATCAAGATACTCTACAGTTACAGGCATAAAGGACAGTAACTAAATGGTGTCCTAGGTCAGGGGAGCACACATCCATTTCCATGAAGGATGCAGGAGGATATGTGTGTAAACCAGAATTTAAGCATTTTGAATAAGCAACGTATGTTGATTTTTTTAACTTAAAGTATTACTCTCCCGATAAAATCACCAAATTCTGGATTTTCTCAGCCACTCCATGAAAAAGCATCGGGCCATGCAAACACAGGGCAGCCTCAGGTTGGACTGGATATGAGGGGCCTGCCAACCTCAGTGGTTCTGTCCATCTCCGATAATTAAATAATATTTATTCCTGGGGGAAAAAAGGTTGAATGTCACAAATTCTAAGTGTAAAATAACAGTGAAGGAATCAGATTTAAATGATTCTGTTGAGTTAAAGTGGGCAATAATGCATATGTTGAAACCCAATTAGCAAAGAAACTCACCCAGATGTCATTAAAGTGCCTTTTGCACCAAACTACCTTCACCTGATCTGACAAATGGCAAATTACCTGATATAGCTGGACTCTGCTGCACATTAATTAGAAGAAAACAGCAGAAGAAAGAGATGGAAGGGAACTGTACAAAAGCTGCATAATTTTCCTATTAATATGAAGCTAGTGTATTAATATGAACCTAGCAGCTTGCAAAATCCTTCAGTAAGAGGAAAGCGATGAGTAGTTCAAAGTAGTGAAAGACAACAAAAAAAAAATCAGAAATCAGCCTGTTAAAAAAAAATCATGAGACTTATTAAAAGTGAAATATGGATTCTTTATTTCTTCTGTGATTCTTAGGATGTTGTTTCATTTTTTCCTAGCTTCTTCTCACCACAGTCAGTGCTGGCACTGCAGAAAGCAGCAGCAGACACTGATGCATGCTCGCAAAGACACAAATCCTCAGCCATTATTCAGGAAGCAAAAGCAATGACGTAGCTGCCCTGTGTGGTAGGGCAGGGCACTTAATCAAAACAGCCCTCAAGAAAAAAAAAGAGCAAACCATAATCTTCTCCTGAGGGTCACTCAGGGTTTCCTAAAGGTACACACACGGCTATTTGTTAATCCATGTGCCACTTTAGAGACAGCTCAGGAAGCCCAGGAGAGTGACTGGCAGGTGTGGAGAGAGGGACCAGCTGACTCAGGTGGTCAAGGTCCAGTGCAAGGGCAGCAGGGTGACACCACCCTCCTTGATACTCAGCATTGGGCACCTGCTGCGGGAGCGACACACAGCCTGGGGGAAAACAACGGCACTGCAGCCTCAAAAAGCCCTGACCACCACCCCCAAATGTTTCAGACTCAAGCTATCCTCTCCATATCCATGCAACAACATGTCCAGTGCACATCCCTGCACTGGATCCCACCATGCACGTGGCATTAAATAAAGGTGTGCTGTTTACAGCTAAGGTGGGCCCCCTAGCTCCCTTGTACATTCTCACTGTACATTCTCAATGGATGACCTCCTGGAGACCATCATGTAGCATCAAGAGGCACTGTCATGATGACAGAGAACCAGCTGTCACTTGGGAGGTAAATACAGCAGTATTGTTGGATGGAAACCACCGTTACTTTGCAGACATGCTTTCTTTAAAACACTTCTATCCTTGCTTTGGATGTGTAAGGATGATTAAGAGTCATCCTCTGACTTCTGTTTTCTGTGCTGAAATTACATTGCTGTTTTTTGATATCTGGCTGAAGTGTAACTGACGTTGTTATCAAAACAGAGCTAAAGAGAAAATGGAATCCACCTTTTTGCAAAATCCTTCAGTGAGGATAAATCACATTGCCTCTATGTTTTTTACACATCAAAATGTACACGGGCAGAAACAAATCAGCAGCTGGGGTTCCAGCATAATGCATTCACAAAGAAAGATCTTTCTGTATCTTCTCCATCATTTCCTGACAAACAGGCAGGCAGGTAACTGGGAAATTTTGTCTGAAAATTTCTTGATGATTTGGAAGGGGTTCTGATACCTTTAATGCTGCTTAGGCTGTGCAAGAACAAACACTTGCCTTGTACAAGTGTACAAGATCACAATACCCCTTTTCCATGTATGTTGGAGTGGAAAAAGACCATTTACTTAATTCTTAGTCCATACAGAAGACCAGAAAAAATAAAGATGTCTGCATAATTACAGGTCATTCAACAAGTCATGTTACATCAGGAATGCCTAAGGAAAAGCAAAAAGGAATTGCATGCTTTAAAGACAGTATACATTATTTTTTCCTTTTCTTCCATTTGTTCCCTATTTCACTGTATATTCTACAAGCATGTATTCTGGTATCTGTTTTAACTGTACAGAAAGGAAAAATGAAGGAAAGACAAAAATGCAGGAAATAAGTAAAGGGTGCCATAAAAAGTGTGAAGTTAGAAGTTAGTAGTAGAGGGAAAAGGAAAAGATTGTACACTGATCTACAAAAAAAAGCAACAAAAACATACATGAGCTAAGAGAAATTAGAGATTAATAAGAAGTCAATAACTAACAGCAGATTTCCCACTGACCAGTTATGATCTGGACAATTATGGTAGAAACAAACTTCATTTCTTCATTTATTCATTTAACAACTCAAAATACAGGAAAAATCTTCAGATGGAAGCAGTTTTTTACAAGACCTCTTTCCTCTGAGAAACAGTAAAAGCACAGATCGCCTATTAAAAAGCCTGCTCCTGTTCAAATTGCCAATTTGAAGACTTCAGCCGAAGAAAATTCAAGGATGAAGAAATACCTCCCCACCTCTGCAAGCCCAGCCAAGTCCCCTCATCAGTCTCCAAACCAAACAATGCGTGCGAGTCTACCCAAAAGAAGGCAGCAGTTGAGCTGAAGTCCCAGCGCAGTTTTCATATGGTTCATTGTTTGAGCTAATTTAATTAAAAGAGGGTCCAGATGATGATTATCCTGGCAAAAGGAAACTGCACAGACAATACAATGGCAGACTGCCACGATCACTGTATCTTAGCTCTGTACAGAAAACAGAACTAAAGGAAGAGGATAAAACAAGCCCACCTTGCTAACCTTTAAAGCTGACATATTCCTACCATCCCCACAGGCTGGAACAAGACTCAGCTGTTGCCCAGTCTGCTAATTTTTGGCACTCCATTAGGTGCTGTGAACATGACCATGATTAGCTTAAGCAGGAAAATCTACCATCACAGTATGCTGCAATGATAGCTTAGCCACACACAGTGCCATGCCAGGCACTGAAGGTGGCATTATTTATGGTCCAAACCCTGGTGAGAGGTTCAGGTGGTTTGGGCTCAACTCCCAACACCACCACACAATTTCCCAGGGAAATGCAGTGCTCACCTCCACCTACGAGAGCAAGATCCTATCAAGTTTATACAGTCTATATAAATATTTAAATATAATAAAATTATAAAATTTTAAGGAATATATAAAGAGCTCAGGGATTGAAGTTCAGCTGTCTACAGAGCTCCACTGAAATCAGAAGCAGCAATCCTTCTATGGAAACCTTTCCAAAAACCATTCTTGGATTAGGAATATTTTTTAAAACTCTGTAGGGACATAAATCATTGCTGCTGATCTGCACACTCTCATAGTTCAAAGTCTAGTAGTACCAAACTGAATTTCACTGGCTGAGAATAACTATTTCCAGGAGCAGACATTTCTAAATTGGGGACGCTTTTAGGTTTTTTATAATGACTGGAAGATATTTTTGCATGCAATTTCAATTCTCATCTACACACTCCCAACCAAATTTTTTTCCTGTTAATGTTGTACAAGTATATAAAAAGAAAAGGATTAAACAAACAAATTCAGCCTCTGCCCAGCAGATGTAGGTTTTTTCAATAGAAAAGCAAAAACATAAGGAAAAAAGGTCAAATTATTTGATCAATGCCAAAAAGCAAGCTAGTGGGGAACTGGGACTGAAGCTGAGCACGTGATTTCAGCTGTAGATTTCAGAGTTTGAGGCCAGCAGCTTACCTGATAGACCTCCTCTTGGCTCTTGGGTGTCTAAATGCTACTCCAACCTCATAAATAAATAAACCTTCCTAAACCAGAATGAAGACACTTCGGTTTAATGCCTGAGAGGAAACCAGCTGCTACATTGAGAAGACATTCAAACCTGTTCTTCTCCAACAGCCTTTGGGATACCACACAAGTGATGAGAAAGCCAGAGATGTCAGTAAAGCAGCAGCTGATCACTCTGTCTCAAGTACATCTCTGAAACAGAGAAAACAAACCACTGCCCCCAGATTAGGCTTTACACTGAGCAACTCCAACATGATTGTTTTGGAGGAGAACTACTCTAACCATGACAGAGCCTAAACCATGATGAGGCAGAAGGAATGTGCTTTAAGGCTGTAATCCAAATACAGTCCTTTCAGATTGGTGTAGTCATCCGATCTGCTTATCTCAAGTTCAAGAACACAACATGAGGAAGAGAGACCATAAGGCAACAGGAGCAGCCATCAGTCATCTCCACCCCCAGCCATTATTCCCCACTCCCAGTTTCAAGTGCTTTCTGCACTAACACACCGTGGGCAGCTGCTGAAGCTGCTACACCCCAAAGTGATAGTGAGTGCTAGGGAGAGAACCTCCTGCAGATACACCCTTTCCCCAACACACCTTTCAAACGGCAAGAAGTTTGAGACTTTTCTAGTTCAGACAGTTCTTTGTCACAGAGCGATAAAACCCATCCACACAGCCAAGGATCTGCCCTCAGCCAGCAGTAATTAAAATTAATCATTCACAATTATTTTCATGGGTATGTTCAGAAAGAGACACTGCCAGCTCGCTGACTCCTCAAAGCTGACAGACCTTGAAATAGGCTGTGGTCAGGTACAGCATGTCCCTGGGTTTCAAGCAGTTAAAAACATGCTTTGCATATTGATTCACCCTTCCACCCTCAGTGCTGACAGCCAGAGCCACCCCTGTCCTCCAGCCCAACACCTGAGCTGGCATCAGTGAGAAGGATTGGTAAGAAAAGTGATTTTTCAAGTAAGTACTGCTATGCCTATCATTATTGCTGCCCTGCTGGAACTCAGGGCCCTGTGAGTGCTAAAATTTCTTATTCCTGAATCGCAGTGTCTTCTGAACTCAAGATTCTTCCCATTTTCCACACATTTGTATTATGCTTTTAATCACTATCTTCTTTCCTTTCAGCTTCACTGGTCACTGCTTATGCTATTCTAAGGTAGAGAGGTTTCTAAGGTACAGAGTAGCCTGAAGGTTATCAGTTTCCATGCCTCAAAAGCTACTGAAGAAATTAAAGAGGTAAAAGAATTAATGAAATTCAACATAAGGCATTAGGACTGTCACTTTCTGGAACACTGTTTACTTATACAAGCAATTTTTATGGGACTGAACATTTACTATTCATGATAGCAGCCTTGATCAATTCTGCTCCTTTGAAACTTACCGCAGAAACATAAAAGCATCTGTCTTATGTATATAAACCCAAAACGTGTAAGCAGCAAGACCAAGATTGTAACCAGTGCAAGGAGGAAGCAATCTCACACCTAACAGACTGCAGATCCCTTGGTATCAACCTGCATAGTGCTCCTTCCCAGCAACTGGAATATTGATTTTTACAATACCTACCGGAAAAAAAAGGTTTTCGGCAGATACAGAGAAGGAGGAGCAGGGTAATGGGATTGTCTGCTTCCCACCACATGTGTTCTGTAGTTGGAGCTCAAAGCTGAATTAAAAAAAGAGATGGTGGAAGATCCAACTTCTTACACAAATCAGCTGGGCACAGCTTTCAGTCAGAAGACTTGAAAGGAACAGATACTCTGCCTTTGCTAAAACAGAAAATTGTCAGATAAATATGCTTGCCTTTTTAACTAGAGTGGTTTTTGTAAGTAGGTACAACGTTGTGCAGGAAACAGGAGCACTGACTGGAGAGTGAAGAGTTATGCAGGCAGGGCTGAGGAAATCTCTTTGGGAAATTATAAAAGGAAGTAAACGGAGTAGAACAACAGCAGCAGTCAAGCTCAAGAGTCTCTCTGGCCACCAGCAACACTACAGCAAGTCTGCAAACATCACCCTTGAGTTCTTTATGTTTTCTGCAGGGTACCAACTTAATTTTTCCTATATTGTTTATTTACTCCATGCTTCTCTTGTATTGTTCACCCCAATCTTTAATCACCACAGTTTCCTAATGCATACTAGATCCTCCCTAAGTCACTTTCTCACTGAAGATGGCATTCAAGGCATTAGAACCCTAATATTTGGGGCTAACCCCTCAACATCTGATTTCTGCACCAAGAGCCCTACACTTGCACTTGTAACTTAAGACACAATATGAATATTGCCAACTCCCAGACTGGCTTTCACTTCATTCCCCTCCTTCCACAGCCATGAGTATTTGCAGCTCACTACAGCACCAGGGATCAGTGTCTCCTGCCAGGCTACCAGGGAAAGCCCCACCAGCATCCCAGCTTCTCCCCTGCCAGGACATTGACTAAAAAACCTAATTTTGACTTGTGCACTTTATATGCTTATAAATTTTTGCTCCACCTCACAAAATTTTGAAGTTACCTGGGAGAAGGAACTCAAAGGTGTGAAGCAGAGAAACAATTAAAAAGGGCAGGAGCCTGATTTTATAATATTTTACAAGCACTCGTCCCTTTGGAAAGACTGAATTAATCACAGCTAAAATATTTTACAAGCTTGTACAAACTCAACAGGGACCCTGACTGAACTCTAGAATGTGGGGAAAAAGAAAAACAGATAAAGTGGAGAGGGAACTGTTAGAAGAAGCATGAAGAGCCCCAAAACCACCTTGGGAAGCCAGAAATAGCACCACAGAATGGTTTGGGTTTGAAGGGACCTTAAAAGACCACCTAGTTCCAGCCCCTCTCCCACTGGGGACATCTTCCACTAGAACAGGTTGCTCAGGGCCCCCTTCAGCCTGTCCTTGAACACTTCCAGGGAAGGGGCAGCCAGAACCTCTCTTCAGGAAACAGCCAGAGCAGGGAGAGCTGTTGGGTAGGCACACATGGACATGGGAAAGATGCAGCTCCTTAAAATTTTCTGGCTGTTCAACAGAAAAAGACATCCCAGATGAGCAGGCATGGACTCACTCTCCCCACCAGAGATGTGGAGCAGCTCTGTCTGAGCAGAGATGAAAGCCCTGTATCCTCTTCCAGCAGCCAGACAATCCTGCCAGTAATGGATTAAAGTGATTTAAGTAACTATACATTTAATAAGGTGAAAAGGGCAACGACACAGATACATTTTGATTGTTTCGAACTACATATTGCTTTTCAATTCTGTTCCTGTTTTAAATACAAAAGTAGCACTTTTTGCCTGAGCTGACATGGTAGGAGTATACAAGCAAGGCAAAGAACACAAGAGAGAAATACCATCTTGTATTAGTCCATTGACAGAGAATACAGATGAGCTTTCAGACACCAGGACCAGCAGACAGGAGATCTTCACAGTGCAAGGACCACTGCTCTTTAAATACATAAACACAAATAGACATGTTAATATATACACACATATATGAAAACTTCCTACCTCGCTTTAAAATCCAAACTGCTTTCTCAGTGCTGCCAATAACAAAAAAAGCTCAAATTTCCTTTGGTTGGAGAAAGAAAACCACAACTAAAAAAAACAGACCATGGAAGATGCCAGCAGCAGCAGAAGATGCCATTAGCTATTACCTATTGTGATTATGGAAAAACGTTATTTTTTATTCTGCAGCCTCTCTCTGCCATTCTTTTCATCCACCTTGAAAATGATTCCAGGATTTACATAAATAGGGTCATCTGGGGGTTGCATGCTCCTGGCGGAACCTCCCTGGCCCCTCCCATAGGGAAAAAATAAAACATCTAAGCAGCAACAAAGAGAAATTTTCAGTTTTCTGACATTCTCTTCCCCCTTTCCTAATGTAAATTCAGAGCAGTTCCAGTAGAGACTGTAAACACCCACACAACTTTCCAGGTGGGGAAAAGGTAAAAAAACCTCACACCAGTAAATCTACATCAGCAATTTCTTCACCCCTTCTTTGAGAAGTCACTGGATAGAAGATCTGTCACTGCCTCATGGACAAACACACACAGAGCCCTTGGCACAAGGGAGAGATGTTTCAGGGCAGTGTGAGGATTTGATGGCTGTCTTAGCTTTCCTTGCACACTGAGCAGTCTGCATAGCCTAACAGCATTAGCTTACTAACAGATATATTAATAGGTGTGGGGGGAGGGAAAGGAAGAGGGGAAAAAAGCCACTAAAACACATTCCACCTACACATCTCACTACTAATCATAAACTCAGGTAGAAAGCAAATTACTTCTCCAGGACCAGGAGAAGAAGAAAAGAACAATAAGATTGAATGGGAGAGAAAAGTACCTATTTTCATCTTTTTCTGGAAATATACCAATTGCTGTATTTATCAATTCATGATAAGGAATGAGAAAGTAAAAAGAAGAAAAAAAAAAACACACACACACACACAAAAAAAAAAAGTTAGAACTTCCACAACATTTTGCAGTTAGTAATTTCAGAGTGATAAATATAATGTTGGCCTCAGACAGCTAGAAGGATTAGATTTAGCTGTAAAACAAGTAGTGAAGTTAACAGTTGTTGTTGGGTCTGGTGTTAGGATTAGAAACCACTGCTAATCACAAGAAATATAAAAAGATTAAGAGGTGAAGGTTGCCAGTAAGGTTTTAAAAGCATGTAGAAGTGCTGGAATTCATTTTGGGATTAAAATTCCTCAAGTGAAAAAAAAAAAAGAGTAAAGGATAGATCACAAATGGCAGCCAGTTCCACCTGCACTGCCCACAACCCTTTCCCAAGCATTAGGAGAATTAATTGTGGAAAAGTGAAATGTATGCCATGGCTTACCCTGAAGGATACTAGGGCAGCTTTGGTGAGAAGTATTTTTAGTCTGGTATGCATGAATTAACTATGGCAATCTAAAACCTGTTTGAGTTAAGAGATTTTGCCTACCAAAATCTTGCCTGGACAGTAGGGTCACAATTTTTAAAGGAACAGCAACAGGAATGATGATGGCATTTTGTATTTGCATCCTTTCAGCAGGAAGGATAAGACAACATGTTGAGCTCCTAGTTTGCTTCCAACTTGTGTAGATGCACCTCTAAGATCAGTTTATGTTCTTAGTTACTAAGGATAAGCAAAGCTCCCTATATAAAATAATCCGGAATGTGCAAAAGAGAACTCCCGAGGGGGGAAAAAAATAGCTTGCAAAGACATCTAAATTAACACTAACTTTTAATAAACAAATTTGAATTTTGGATGAAAAGTTTCACTAAAAAGGCATTTTAAACAGTGCATACCACAGAATCTTGGTCAGGTTCCCTTATGACAGACTGGTCTCCATCAGCATCAAGCGCAAAGTTCATTGCTGGCACCCTCAGCCACCACCACCCCCAACTGCACAGTCAGAGTACAACACCTCAAGGAGAACACAGACTTCTACCAAGCCCATCAGGTTCCTAACAGGCCTGATGGACAGCCAAAAGCTGGCTGGTGGTGAGGCCACCTAAAACTTGCCTCTCTCCCAGAGTGTCCCACATTTATCCAATAATACAGAGTAAAATCCAAGTTCTGCCAGGACATTCTGTGAGCATTGCCTCTGCACAGATGCATTTCTCCCTGAACCTCCAAGGGCTTCAGATGCTGATTCAGACCAGCCTCTCTTCAGTCACTAATTTATTACCCTCTGTGAATCTGGAACTTGCTATTCCAGGGGCTGGGGAGCAATATGAAGTAAGATCACTTCATCATTTTCTACACACCTTTCAGTTAAGTGTTCCTGGTGCACCTTCCTGGATTATCAGACTAAGTCTGCTTTTCCCTTCTGTTGCCTGAAAATGAACATTTTTTTTCCAGATGCCTGTAGCAGCAGCAGAAATAACCATCTTCGAAGAGTTATAAAACAGTTGTATTAAATAATAGAGGTGAAAGCACTATGCATGATTTCTGCAGAAGTCTTTTCAGTAGAACAGATAAATTTATTCACTGCATTATGGAACAGTTTGAGAAAACAAGATCATACAATGTACACTGCATCTATTTAAATTGTTTCATTTCTATTCATGAGTGCTCTGATTAGATACACTGAAAATATCATCAGTAAGAAATAAATAATTCTGCCAAATTAATAGTTGTTGATTTCTTTTACCTGAAAATTTAAGTAGCATCTCATTCTCACTAGACAAAGCTACCATAATTTGGATATATCGATCTTGTTGGTTCAAGTCCACACAGGACACAGAGACAGGTGTGCATCTACATTTTCTGAGTATCAAGCAACTTCTATAAAATTGTGAGTTCTCTCATGAGTGGAAAAGGGCTAATATACACTTTGCATGGAAAGGCTTAGTAGACAACTCGGGTTTGTTTTTTTTTCCTCTAGCTGTTTTCCCCAAATACAGGGTTGAGAGAAATAAATGGATTGAAATGCAGAAAATTGTTTAGAAATGGTATTTTAGGGAATACAGGTGAATTTTCTGTATCACACAAAAGTAATCCAAGTTCAGCAAACGCTCTTTAATTAGAAACACCTTTAGAAAGGAAGCAGCCAGAAGTAACCCTCACTAACATCTTTACATTAAGGGAGCTACCAACCAAACCCGAACTAGCTTCTCCAGGACCTCCCTCCCCATAAAGTATTTTCCTGGAGAAGCATGGAAAGGGGTGGATTTGTGCAAATGGAGTAAAATGTATTATTTAGCAGAAAGATCTGACTAATATTTTCTTTAGGAAAAAAGCAGACAAAAAACATAGAGTTAATATTTTGTTTTAGACATTGCGGAATGATGAATGCCAAATGTCCGCTCAGCTTACGAGCATCTGAGAATAAACCCTCCACATTTTGAAAAATTTATCCAGTTTGAGTCAACAATAAATTCTTCTTCTAAGAATCAAATATAATTGCTGTAACATTTCAAAAAAATTTAAATGCACAGCTCAGTACCTTAACAGCAGCCTGTTTGCACAGCAGCCAAGTGATACACCTCAGAGAGCTACTGTTAGCTACTGCAGGGAAGATAAATCAAGAAAATGCTGAGTTGAGGTGCAATTTGACAGTTATTAGCAGAACAGGAGTAATTTGATGAAGGAAAAAAGTCTGACAAAATCTCAGTTCACAGCAACAGATTTTGGAAGCCTATTTGCACATAAATTGGAAAAAATAATTCTTGCATTAGAAACTGATGAAGATGAAACAATATACCCTAAATCCTAACATATTTGAAATTATTTTCTTTGATTCAAAGCCGATAATCCTGTAACAGGCAGTAACTAAAGAGGGGCTTTAACAGACTTGCTCTGCATGTTGAAGAGACTGCACAGCCTGATCTTGATCTGGGGCCATTCAGCTATCAGAATAACTGGATTTAGTGCCATTCACACCTTTGTTTTTGCCATTTGAAAGCATCTCCAGTGCGCAAAACACTGGGCTGTTTTTAAGCATTAGTGGCATAAATATCCCCTGGTGTACCGTATGCTTCACCACTTCTGCCTTCCCGTAAATCAAGCACACAGCCAATCATCTTTTTTATGTTGGACTCTAATGGCAACTCTATTATTCAAAGTCAGGCTGTACAGAGCCATGTCTCATGGGGACACGAAACAGCTCAGGAGCAGGTTTATGACTGAGCAAAGGAAGATTCAAATCTGGCCATGATCTTTCCCCTACAACCCCACCACCTCTTCCAATTTATCTGCATCTTTCAATTTATCTCTTCTGTGTAAAAGACTTTTTTAAAAAAACGAAACTCCCGTAAGCAGGAAAAACAAATTAGAAAGCTTTTTCTGCTCTTCAAGAACCACCTCTTTGTGTCCCCGTAAATGCTAAATGCAAATGTTTTTGCTCACATACTTGTAAGCAGATAAGCTGTTCTTTACTGAATTACAATCAGATGCACAGATTAAAAGATACCTTTCATGTCATTATATCAAACTCTTCTACAAACACACAAAGGGATTTTATAGACTGTTGTCTTTTCTGCTTACTACTGAATTCTCACACTCAGCACAAGATGCAGTAAAGGTGAACGATACCTTCCCTGTGTTTACTGTGCCCACCAAGAACCATTAAAAAAACCCAAATAAAAAAAGTTAACTATGATTTCAACAGCACAAACTGCTCTCCCATGAGGTTTCTCTTTTTCCTCTCTCCCTCCACTCGTCGTTCAGTTCATGAAGATAGGGAACATGAAAACTAAATGTATTTATGTGTAAATAATTCATCTTTTCAGGCACATCAAACTAATACCTGAGTTCATCCAAAGGGTTCGCCAGATGTAGCTGATTCTAGTGGTATTTTAAACAGCATTCTGGAGAGCTAGTCACAAAAGGCTGCAAGGAAATGCTGAACAGCTGTGTTGATAGAGTTGTTTTTAAACAACACGTGCTGAAACTCTACCTATCCTTACTGAACACAGCTGACAGGGACACATTCCCAGCCATCCTAAACTGCCACTGCATTTTGGAGACTCGTGTCTGCACAAGACAGGCTTTGTGGCTGGGGTGAGCTCTGGCACATCTTGGGAAGACGAAGAGAATTACAAAGGCTGAGCATCGTTTTCCTGCCAAGTAGCAGGAAAACATGTGGCAATATAAAGCATCTTTAGGAGCACGAGTCCCACAGGGCAGACATCCACACAAGCTGAGCTGATCCTGTGAGCCAAGTTGCCTTAAACCAAGGTCCCAAGGGGACTGGGAAGTGAAGTGATGGTAGTAACTCTGCTTCTCTTTAAGCCATGAAGAAAAGTAGAAAGTATTTTGCGCTTTTTCAAACATCCTAAGTACAAACAACGGAGTAATTCTTGAGGGAAGTCCAACAATTAACCTTTACTATACTTGCATGTCAAGTCATGTTTCTTGTGCTAAATAAACCATAGCGAACTCCTGCAGCTAAAAAGGGAAAAAAGAAAATCTAGGGACTTGTGTTTTTGTTTTTACCCTTAAAAGCCAAAATCTAAACCGTTCCATTCTGCTTGCTTTAGTAACACAAGTGATCTCTCTCCCGCACATGTCAGAAGAGGAGTCTGCAAAAGAGGACATGGGAAATGGGTGTTGTGCACAACTAAGGTCTGTTCCTCTGATTTACAACAACAACTCATTGTACAAACTGAATTAAAAAAACCTGCAAAGAAATACAATAAAATCTCAGAATACAACAGCCATTTCAGTAACAGTGCTTTGCCTGTGCAGGAAATGGTTTCTTAAAGTGAAGAAATCATTTTGCCATGTGGAAACCTTGAGCAGGTTAGCAACCCACTACTGTACCAGAGATTAATTTCTGCAGACAGCTTTGTATCTTCAAACTCACTGAAGTGGAGATTCATTGCAACAAAAACAGAGAAAACCACTGGAGGGATACGTTGCAAGTGGAACAGGGCAAAAGGAAAACTAACACAGAAAAGACAACATTCTTGTATTTGCAGTGCAACCATCCCTGATTTATTCCAAGAGAGTTTGTGTTTCCAGTCTAAATTATCATGGCTACTACTATAATTTGTATCACACAGAGGTAAGATTTGGGGAAGAGCAAAGTTTTGCAGAATGTTCTTTAGATGAGTTTCCTTAGAAATAGCTCAAAATAACTTAAAGAATTATCATCTTAATGGCATGCTTACCCTTGAGGGGAAATTTTGAGCCCTTCAGCAGAAAGCAACCTCACTGCAAGCAGGATTTTAATGGCTCCGAGTTACTGTTTATGCAGTGGAAGTCCTCTTTAAATCAAGCATGCTTAAAAGTGTCCTTGTTCTGAAGTTGCCTGTACTGGACGCCCCATCACAGATTTATGCCTTTATGCTTTGCAGAGCAATTATGTCCATAGACCCACATAAGACGCCTGTGAGCAACATGGACCCTTCCACATGGCTAATCTTCCCACATTACATAGAAAAATTAAGTGCTTCACAGTCCTTGTGTATGGAAGTCACCCTAAACCCAAATGTGAAACATTTTCTGTCTGTAAGGCATGTATAAAACACGTGTGATGAGGAAATGTACATTAATTGATTATGACAAAGAACCACCACAAAGCAGTCCATCATCATAATGAAATGCTTACAGTAATCCCTATCAAATTATAGTCCTGACCTTTGGTGACATGGAAAACAGTATTCATTCCCTACTTCAAAAACTAAGAACACTTGCTGCAATCTCTTGCTTGGAAGTTCAAAACCGAAATTGTTCTCACTCTAGCCCAGCTGACAGCATTAGCTGTGGAGAAGCTTGCTTCCAGTGGAAGTGGAATGTAAAAACAAAGTTGCTGTGACCTTAACAATAATCCTGTTTGCATATTACAATACATTTTCCAACTATAACAAGGCAAAGTCCCTGGTGTTCCGGTCAGAAAAAGTCATCTTCCAGTAAAAGCATATTGTGATCAATAACATTTTCTTAATATATTATATTATCTCCCACTGAAACACTTTTTCACTTGGCATTTCAGACTGCCGAGTAGGGGAAATTCATGACAAAACTAAGACAGTAAATGAGATACTGCAAATTAATTCCATCCAAGAGCAATCTTTTCGTTCGTGAGCAATTTGACAAGCCAGTGTTGTCTGACTTCAGCAGAAGCTTTCTCAGCTTTCAAATACACATGAAACAGAAGAATCTGCTCCACTACCATACCCAACTTCACTTCAGCCTGCATAATTTTGTGTTAAAATACATTAGACTTTCAACAGCCAACTCTGAGACCAAAATTAGTGGGGCATACTTTAAATATTAGTTTAGAAAATACACTGAGAAGTCTGCCACATCAATCCTGTGAAATTCTGTTTTCAAGTTACAGCCGAAAGCATAGCAGGGCACAGGAATTCTGCACCTCCTTAGAGGATTTGCCACAAACTCTCCTGCAACCCAATCCTGAAAAGGCCCAAGTGATCACAATGCCAGGTGAAGGATCTCAATAGGGCAAAATTCAAAGACAGATTTGTCACAATGGGCATTATAGTAAAGTGCTTCTCCGTCTGCACATCTGAACTCTCTTTTGCTGTGATGAGTAGCAGCTTTATTGCCCCCTTGGAGCTATCGTCCTTCCTCAGGCTGAAAGGGTGACCTGGTGGCACACAGCCAGGAGCAGAGCCCATCATGATTTTAGCAACAGCAGTTGTGGATTTACTGAGAGCAACTGGTGTTCAGCATGGTCCAGGAAGTTGTGATCCCACAAGAAGGCTGGGGTGTGTGCAGGATACTGGGATATTGTCAGTAGGATTACTTACAGGCACCTGATCTCAGCACGATTAGGTGAAGAATCACTGCTCCATTAATATTTCAGCATAAGGAATAAGGGACAGGCAGCTGTTGAATATTCATGCCATAGCAATGCTCTCTGTATGAATCCTCTAGCAGGCACATGTAAAGGCTGCACCATTACCCCAAAGAGTTTACATCCAAAACCCCAATTAAAGAGATACTTTAGCATGTACCCTGTCTTAAGCTCACAGGACAGGCTCACTGATTAATTGTATTCTTACAGTGAAGGATGTGTTCCATTTTTTTATTAACTCAAGACTCATGTTGAAAACAACATAAAAGGAGTGGGAGAAAACAGATGAAAATTTAATTTACATCTGCAAATCCCAACACATCATGAGATCAGAAACATGTAAAGGCCCAAACAACTCATCTACCCAAGAAGTCATTCATAAAAGATAAACATCCTTTTTACAAGTGGAGGAAATTCATGCAGGGAAAATGCACAGTACTCAACTATGAAATAATTCCAAGAAGCTTCACGTACATTTCTGAGGAAGAGAAGGCAAAATTAAGACTGGTGCCACTGATAAGAAGGAACACAGATGACATTTCAACCAAACTAGATAGGAAGGACAAAATAATCAGGGTTTTGAAGGACAGGACTACATTTATGCAGGTTCCTGTTTGTGGGGTTTTGTGGTTTTTTAAGTTTTCTTTTAAACAAAATAAATTAGGCAGAAAATCTTCATATAAATGAGTACTTATAAAAGAGCCTTTCTAGGTGAATCATTTCTTTTACGATTAATAAAATCTGTAATCAGAGCAACAACATTCTGATGACTTTTTGCCATTTGCAATTATCGTTCATCCCAGCACCAAAAAGCTCATTATTATTAAAGCTGACAGAAAGAATACTTAACTGCTTTTATAAAAGAACTTACTTTTTAAAAGAATCAAGTTTCTAAGCTTTCTTTCTACTTCCAAATCTTCTGTGTGAAAAAAGGCTATCCTAACAACCCCTGTGTGTGTCACCTTTGATTTCCAACACATAATTTGGATAAAAGCATCCAATTTTTACAGTAACACAATGCATTACAGAATAACACTTCTTAGGTTTAAAAGCAGCTCACAAAGAGTACAGAGTTAACATAAATCTGTGCAAGTACAAACATATAGTTTATACCATAAAAATACATATTTTAACCTTTTTATAGCAGTTTTCTCCTAAGTAACTAAAAGCATTTAAGATACTGCAGGACTTGTAGCATTCCTGTGAATAAAAGTGCATAATCTGTATTTTCAAGGCATGGAAGTTGAGGCACAGCTATTACTAAGACAGATGTGGAAGAGACAGGAATGGGAACCATACCCAACTCCAAGCTCTGTGACTAAATCCATGTCTATTTGACATGTATTGTCTATAGGCAGAAATGAACACAGGTATTTTTGTTTTGGCATCTACAGAGATGTTAAGAGTGAGTGTTGTCTATGCCTCACTCCAACCTTGCTCCCTGACATAACAGCACAGTAAAATCAGAGTCCTCTTTCAAAAAAAAAACAAAAAAACAAAAAAAACCCAAAAAACCCAAACAAACAAACAAATAAAACCAAACCAAAAAAACCAAAAAACCACCAATCCACCAAAAACACTCCAAAACCCACCCAAACCACACCCTCCACAACAACAAAACAAACAAACAACCCTGCCTCCCAAAAGAAAACCAACAAAAAACCAAAAACCCCCCATACCCCAACTCAGATGTTGTTAAATGCATGCAAACTCAGAAAATACTGCCCGATTCACAGGTGCTAGAGAAGCACTGATTTGAGCTTTTTATTATCATACATCTCCACTTTGTCATGATTTAGTGGGTGGTTAAAGGTGTGGGGCATGTGGTGAGCCAGAATCTTCCCGGGGTGTGCAGGAAGAGAGGCAACAGGTGCAAGCTGCATCAAGGGAAAATCTGGAAAGGGATAAGGAAGAAAATTCGAGAGCAGGTGCTTAAGCAGCAGAATGGCTGTGTGGGGAGGCTGCAGAGCCCTCATCCTCAGGGGTATTAAAGGACTTGCTTGGACATGGACAAAGGCCTGAAACAACCTGCCCTGCCTCTGCAGTTTGCCTGATTTGAGCAGGAGCTTGGACAAGATAATCTCTCCAAGGTCATTCCCAAACTGAACTGTTCTTTGAATACCATCCCAAAGACAAGTGAGGTTGCTGTTTGGTTTCTCTGCTGCATCCTAAAGCTTATCACAAATTCACCCAAGAAGTGTGACCCTGGATTTCTGTGACTAACTTTTTTTTTACTTTATTTAGCTTGCTCCTTCTTCTGAAAGGGATAAAAGGGAACAAATCCCAATCTTTGCTTTCACCCACTTGAAAACTGTGAAAAATGAAAAGCAAAACACGATCACTGTGCTCAAGCTCCTAAACACACGTGGTCAATTGAAGTCTCACTTAGAGTTTACATACCTTCCTGACCTCTCCTCCTAAGAAATGCTCCAAAAAAACAATCAGTCTGCTGTGCAGGGAGACCCACAGTTATTTTAATAACTTCATCACCAAAACAGCTCTCAACATCATTTCAAATTCCTCCCCACCACCCGCACTATTGTAAGAGATGCTGCATATGGTGAAAATTAATTCAGTTTGAACCAGAAAACACTGGGGTTAAGTACTTCTTCAACTGGAATACAAAAACTGCAACCACACGTGACTGTGAGGATATACAAGGCTACAGTCAACATGCAGAAATACTATTTATATCCTTCAGAAAAATTGAGTTAAAAGGCTTTTTAAGGGGAACAGCTGAGCTAGGAATATCCAAAAATGGGTGAGACAGACAAGTGTGCAACTCCTACGTGCAGCTCACTACCAGAAGGAGACAGTGGGAGTCCATCCTAAAACTCACAGCCTTTTCAAACAATTTCTCTCATGCAACAGAAGACTCCAAGAGAAAGCCTGGACACAGCTGGCTTCTCATTTCCAAATTACTAGTTTTTAATTCTTTTGTTACATATATGTTATATAACCAGATCACAGCCACCATGGCAGAAACGCTCATGGGCATCCCACAGCCCAACAGAATCACTTTGCAGTAACCAGATATTCAGCCTAAGATTATCCCAGACACTTCATACTGATGTGACTAGGCAATGTGGCAACTTATCACAAGCCAGATTTACTAGACATTCCCCACCACAGAAAGTGAATTAAACTGTCACTCATCACCGTATGAGCTGCACTAATGTAACTACTTCTTCATGAGTTGGACAACACTTTTCTGAATTAAAACCAACACTCTTTGTTGAAAGTCTTTATCCTCCTTTCTGTACATTTTTTTTTCCTTCCCACTTCTCTCATTTTCTGTTCAATTTTTTTCCCCGACTTAGTATGTTTAACCCTCTTTGCTCCACTTGCATAACAGTGCATTCTTTTGTTATGCTTGGCAGATACAAACAGAGGGATTTGTACAGGAGCTCCAGCCACCCCGGCCAAACTAGTAATGATGAACTCAGCACAGGACTACTGCTGTCCTCTTGGTCCTTCCCCTAGGGAATCAGATAGCAAAGCTTCCAGGAGCACAGGACTACATCTCCTTTCCCCAAGAACCATCTGATCATCAAGTCAAGCTAAGGCTGAGACTGTATTCCTGAGAGTTTCTTCCTTGGACTATCTCCCAACATACAAGCTGTATTAAAACACAGGAAAAGCAGATGCATTACTCATCGTGAGTGCCACCAAAAAAAGAAAAGGAGCAGAACATTTGATTTAACCACCACTACAATTACAGTTGTTGGCATCTGCAATTTGTAGCATCACACACATGCATGCAGGGACAAACATAAAGAAGGAATATAAAGTAGGTCTTGTTAGTAACTCAGACTTGATTTCCAGCAAGTTTCTTATACATATTATTATTATTATACAAACTATTTATGGCTATGTACTGACAATACAGAAAAAAAGCATTAAATACATTCTCTCATGCACACTTGTACACAGCCAAGCATACACACAATTTCCTGATCTATTGTGAATATACTAATGACAGGAATTGAAAAAGAATTTTAAATTATCAAAGCTACATGGAAAGCTTTAAGCTAGTTGCTCATGGAAATAAACTAATTTCCAAGAGTGTTTTACTATTTCCAAAGTGTAGCTCACGGATATTTTTGGGAAGAGGTTGCCAGAAACATTGTGATGAAGATGCACTGGGGATACTGAGGTGTTCAATAAGGAATCCTGTGAAGAAAGTGCAAATGCTGGAAGTAAGGAATGCATGACAGTGTATGAGAAAGATTAAATAAACTGAAAATATAAAAAATAATATGGGACTTAGTGGTCTTGACAGACAGTAGGTACAATGTGAGCCAGCAACATGCCCTTGGAACAAACCCAAGTGTCTCCATTCTGAGCTGCGCTGGTGAGAGCACAGCCAGCAGGCCCAGGGAAGCAATCCTTCCCTTTCCTGCAGGATTTGTGAGCCCTCCAGAACAAGAAGGCTTTGACCTACTGGAGAAAGTCCAGTGGAGGACAGTGGTGTCTAGAACAGAGGTCTCCCCCAGATCTCACTGTGTTTTCTGATTCCCCAAAGGAAAGGTACAAAGAGAACAGAGTGAGCCTATTCTTGAAAGGGCAGTGATGTGACAAGAACAAAGAAGCTGCAACAACAAAAATTCAAGTTATAAATGAAGAAAATATCCTTCATAAGGTGGTGAAACATGGTAACAGGGGTCTAACAACGTTTTGGAGTCTGCATCCTTGGAGATATTCAAAACCCAACTGTATAAGGTCCCCAGGAACCTGCTTTAAAAGTGATGTTGCTCTGAGCAGGAGGCTGGACTAGACAACTGCACAGGTGTTTTCCAGCCTGAATTATCCCAAAAAAGTTACATATCTGGATGGAAGAAGCCGGAAAGCTGGTCGAAGAAGGACAAGAGGACAAGAAACAGCATAAAAGCACAGGATTAGCTCTTTAATGAAAAAACAGAGAAGTGCAAAAAGAAGCTAGAAAAGGGACTAAGCAAGAAAAACAGCAGGCAGGATCAAGACTGAGGAAGAAGAAAAAGAAAAATCAAATCTCTGTGCACAAAATTAAACTTTACTTCCATGGGCAGGAGGTGAAAAATTCCACAAGAGTCATTCAACAATGAAGTCAAGTATTTAAGTTTCTAGTGTAATGTGCATAGTAGATTTGGATAAGAGAGGGAATCAGTTCTTTCTTTTCCCTTCCCATGCCCCCAAGAAACCAACTAACCTTTAATCTCCCTTTTCCAAATATTTGAACTCAATCTTGCAAACTTCACAGATATTTTAACTATGTACATTATGAAGAATGTTTCATTTGCAATATAAAAATACATTCACTTTTATCAGCTTAAAACTCAAAGTCCACTACACCCAAATAAGCCTCTTACAGCTTTTTACAGTTTTATAAGATATGGCCTCATGAGTCTAGGCCTATACACACAAAAAACTTTGCTTTCTCTTGGAGCTCACCACCAAATTAAAATACTTCTGATCAGGTTTACAGCATTAGCATTTATCATATTACAATATTTTTCTATTCTAACACAGATGCTCAATTGCATGTGCTGCAATAGGAACTTGCTGCAGCCACTGAAAGGGAGAGCAATGCCCAAAATGTGTTTGTGTAAGCAAGGAAGAGACCATGAAAGAAAAGCCACAAAAAAAGAAAAAAAAAAAAAAAGAGACATCTGCACACTTACCCTGTGATATCCACAATCTGTATCAAAATCAGCCTCAGGTGTAACAGTCAGTAAACAGGACAGCAAACCCTTGCATTTAGCAGAAGATTTCTGGGAAGCCAGATTACCTAGAAAAAGTTGAAAAGAGTTACTTTAACACACAAAGATAAAATCACCTATGTGTAATGAGAATAAGGCTTCAAATGAATCACTGCACCAGAATAAAAAAAAAGAAAAAAGCTGCTCAATGGGAGACCACCATGATCAGAACAGAGAACTTAAACCCCAGAAGGCGACAGAAATTTGTTCCAAAGCACAGAGAGTCAGATGCCGGTAGGCACTCAGGGTTTAGCAAAGAACATCTAATATCCAAGATAACATGGTGTTAACCCTCTAATCAAGGATGTGGAGGAGACCAGAAAGAGCACGATATTTTGCTTAATTAGTTGCTATCAAAGAGAGGATGAGTTCAAGCACTTGCAAAAACAAGGCAATCTAAGACTATTTAAAAGTTTAATAGTGTTCTAGAGTCTTTGGTAACACAGAGTTTGCCCATGAAATCAAAATAATCCCTGGAGACAAATTTAAAGGAATATATCTCATTTTAATGCACAGAGTAAAATGACTATTCATTAAAGCAAAGCAGTTTTATCCCTACAGTCTCCATCTCAGATGCAATACATATTGAAGTAATCTTTATGACAGGAAGTGGCATGTAATCCTGCAAGAATGAACTGCTGTTGTTATCTGCAAATCAATACAATTTTTTTTAAGTAGATGTAGCTGTGCCTATTGATTTCATGTTTTTAGCCCTAGAGTTTCAGTTTCTACCTTTCAAGAAGATTCTTACAATGACAAGATTGCTGCATACATGTAATTGAGTTGATACGATCTGAATGTGAAGTTTACAGTGCACTTCCCTCTGCAATGCAACTGGGGCTTCTGTCCCATTGCCTCAGCTTAAGCTTTTTTTTCATTTTATATTAACTTTATGTATTTATAATAATTTTGAAGCGGTAGAGTAACACTTCACTACTCCAACCCGCTAGCTCTGGAAAGTTTAGCACACAAAACATACCCTTGGAAGTTATCTCCCGAGCCTGCTAGGATATTATGTCAGAATATATGCATGACTTTTGCTATGTTTAAATAGCCTGACCAAATAATTTCCCTTGTGAAAGCCTAAAACTGGTTCAGTGCTGAATATTTACAGCCCAAAGAGGTGTGGTGAAGGTGAGGATGGTAAAGGTACAAGCACACAGAAGAACTGAATGACTTATCCAAGGTCACTTTGTAGATCAGTCAGGCAATGAGCTCCATTAAGAGTTTTATTAAACTGCTAAATTCCTACTATATTTCTGCAAATGAAGCATACAGCAACTTTGGCTTGACTAGCTGACCAAATGGCTCATGCTGCAATGAATGATCTGTAATGAGAGCTGGCTGAGAGGCACAATGCACCATCAGCCTGAGAAACGAGGCAAAAACGATCAAACCACTAAAAAAAAGTTTAAAAGCATGAGATTAGGACCAGATGAGTGACATCCCAAATCAGGTTAGGAAAGCTGAAGTGCTGATAGAACTAAATCTGGCCAAGGACATCAAGGGCAACACGAAATGCTTCTATAGGTACTTCTGTGACAACAGGGAAGACTTGTGAAAATGTTGGCCCCATCCAGAAGGAAATGGGAAACCCATTTACTTGGGATATGGAGAACATTAAGATACTCAATGACTTTTTTGCCCCAGTCTTCAGTCACAGGTGCTCCACCCACACTGCCTGAGCTGCAGGCAGGGACTGGGGAAATGAAGAAACACACACTGAGAGAGAAGATCAGAGTCAAGACCATCTATGGACCTGAAGGTATTCAAGGCCACCTTTGGGTTAAAAGGAACTTTAAAGGTCAGCTAGCTCCAAGCAGAAAAAAACTCTGTGCTGTCTAAGCACTAGCCAGCTGTAGGTTAGTTTCTTGAAAACATAAGATGATGGAAGAGGAAGCACATGAAAGGCTGGGGAAAGTGTAGAAATGTAAACATCTTGTCCACATTATCCCTCATCATTACCATTCAGTCCATCAAACAGAGCTCCATGCTCATCCTGAGCCTGTCTTCTTTACAGGTCTAGACTAATTTTGGATCTAAGGCTTTTCTAATAGCTGGTCTCCTTATTTATTTATTTGACACTACTTGAATACGTTGTTGTGACTTTTTAATTCAATATTTCTGACTTTCACAAGATAACTAAGGAATATACCACGGACTACCTAAAAATCCTGAAACAAAAAGGGAATATTTATTTTGTTTTGCCTTTAGTTTGCTGAAAAAAGCACTGTTTTCATGAGGCAGTTTATGGAAAGAATAAAGGGGAAATTACTCAAGGGAGTAATATCTGTTTTGCATAATGACTCATCATATCATAGTTACCCCATCTCCAAGGGCAACACTAGGCCAGAGCAACCCTGAAAGATCTCCTCAGGGAACCACACACTTCTCAAAGCAATCTCAGGACTCTTGTTCCAGAACTTCACAGAACAGGAAAAAAACAATTGAGACTAATAAAACTAAAATGGGTTTCAGATAGGGAAGAAGCCTCAGTAGTCAATGACAGTTTTACATGAAGGAAACCTTTTTCTCTCTCACCTCAATAATGAAAGACATGAAGAATATTTACAAAGCACATGGCAGGCTCTAGACAACAGTGTGATACATAAAGGCAAAACAGAACTCACAGCTGGATACAGGACATCTGAGAAAAGAAGAATCAGAAGGAACTGAAGGAACAAGAAAAGCAATTACTTGTCACCATGAAAATGGTACACAAAGATGAGCCAAAGTTCAAAATCTGTTTGCTTACTCTTGGACACACAGTTCCAGAGAAGTATAAAAAATCACTAGGGGAAATACAAAGACACACTTAATGGTCTTTAACATACTGCAACTTACATGATTTACTAGCATTTGGGTGAGTTTTCTTTCCCCTGCTTTATAAAATCTTGGTTGCTTGTAGGAAAGGATTTTAAGCTTACCAAAACTTTACTGCAGTTACCATGGTGGGGGAGCAACACCTGCCAGGCAGTTCTGAACCACTAAAATAAAATATTGAAACTGGAAAAGGCAGAAACACAGCAAGGAGCTTTCAACAGCAAACCCAGGTTCTCTCATCATAGTGTACTACCCTGCACAGAGGTAAAACCTGCATTCCCAGTATTAATCCTTATGAAGCTGAAGGTGCCTTACAGGCAGCCTTATGTCTCCTTTGGGAGCCTAACTACTGCAAAATAGACAGGTTAAGGATTCTGTCCTGTGCCTATGCTTCTAAATTAAGTGACTTGAAGCAACTGGATCTAAAGCTATCTACTTTAGATACTGCATCTTCTTCTTCCTGAAGGAGAGAGCTCTTTCTTCAGGTTAAATCAGCTGGGGGCCATGGTATGAAAAGTTGGTGTCAGCTCACCTCTCATCAACACAGGTATCTTCACAAAGAGATGGAATAATCCTGAGTGCCTTTGGCATGAAAGATGTGGTCAGTGAGAAGCAGGTCTGGATCTTTTAGAGAGAGGAGCTGTATCAGCTGGACTCCCCTCTACAGTTCTGGGTTGGCCAAAGAAGAGTTCAGCAGCACCAGCAAACAATGAGATACGGTAACAGCACAAGCAGCAAGCAGAAAGCTCAGCTTTAAATAGTAAATGAGAAGTGTTCAAAAGGCAAGAGAGGATGAGGGAGACAATGATTTCATACAATGTCAAGCCAAACTCATAATTTTCTTATGCAGCAATGCACTGTTTCAGAGCTTCTCTGTCACAGACAAAGTATCCAAAAGCCATACAGCAGAGCTGAAGAAAGGCAAGGAGCAAGCAGCAACATTTGGCAACTAGTACTGCAAGGAGGGACTCATTTTTCCAGAGCCTCCCTGAATAAGAGATCATTTTCCCTGAATAAGAGATCACTTAACAGCAGAGCTGCACAACATGGACCTCAGTGAGGATGCAGTGCTCCATGCAGTGCCTTCCCACGGCTCACCTGTGGTTGAAAAAATTATTTGGACAAGAAGAAGGATGAAGCCAAGGATGTGGACATAGTTATAGTAGGTTAATTACCCAGAAAAAAGTTTAACACAAAAATATTCTATGAAAGCCTGCCAGTGCAGACAAGCTATAAATCAACTCTGAAGCACAAAGTGCTTTTAAAATGCCCTTTACAAGATGCTCTACCCTGCAAACAACCTCTCCTTAGTCAGGTACCACAGCCTAGGGCAGGGGCTGAAGAACAGGAATGAAATACCAGACACAGAACACCCTCTCTGCAAATAAACAAGGCAAAGGAAAGCAAATCAGAGGGAGGGGGAAAAAACCAACTGCAACATAAAGTATGAGCACTTGCTAGGCAGGCTAAGTGGAAGCTTTACAGGCAGCAGAAGGGGGCTATAGGCAGTGTTTTTGCCAAATCAGATCAGTCACTGCAAACAGCTGAGCTCAGCAGGCTGGGAAGTTGTATGGACACAGGAGGTAAGGACAGACCAACACACCCAAAGGGGTCAGTGCTGCCAGGCTGGGGACAACTGTGTGCTGCTATCTTTATCTGTTATCTTTAGCATGTTTACCATGAAAAGCTCTATAATGCCGGGCAACCTGTTGTCTTACTGTGGCCAGAAGTCAAGCAAGTGGTCTGAGAAGGGAGTAATTACAGATCCCACAGAAGCTACACAGGCTCTGAAGTTCAGCAGAGCTGCAGTCAAGAGTTGCAGGCTGGGATAAAAAAAATAAAACACAGGACTGGAAATGAAGGATGCATCCATTTTCACAGTCCCACCTGACTTTATGGAAAGGAGTGACTGCTCTGCACCACGATGTCTGCAGAATACTATTGTTATGTTTACCCTGATATATTATTTATTACAGAATTTACAGCTCGCTCTTTTCCCCAACTGACAACCAGCCAACTACTAATTTGCAAGCTAAAATGCTGTGAGCTCTGCAGATCCCAGGGCATTTGCAAGCCATAAGGATTCTGAAACGCTTGGGAGAAGCCTGGCAATGCTGCCAGTCCTCACTAAGGTCCAAAGAATTTAAGCCACAGCCACCTAAACAAAGGAACTACCTGAGAAAAAATGACTAGAGGAGGATGTCTGCACACCCATAATGTTCAAATATTTATAGAAAACTTTTTAGCAGCAACAAATCAGAGCATCACTCTACCACCAGCTCTGGGTTTGAAATTATAATTGCTAGACACCTAAGGCTACTTGGTATGTTTTACTGAGCTTCTCGCAATCCCACTTATCTCTCTGAAAACAGGCTGGGAAGTATGAACATCTCTTCATCAAAGATTCAGACACACAGTAACCCATGAGGTCACTCTGTGCAATAGTTGAAGTCCCCCAAACTCAAATGCTGGCCTGTGTTTCAAAGGGGTAGTAAGTAGAAAGGGAAGGGGAGAATAATATTCATTCAGTATTTCCCCTTTCCATAACATTGACAAATTAACTCCTCCTTCGACATCACATAACTTTTGAGAAAACATTTGTGGTTTAGAACTGGCTGTTGAGTTTGTATTCCTGCCTGGATAATCACTTCTTTAAAATGAAGTATACATCAATAATATTCATGGGGAGCTTCATAAGAGCTTGGCAAACAGTTCTGACAAAATAAAAACCTCAAACATAAGGATTACTCATAAAATGCTACATCAACATCTCTTTTGACAGACATCTGGATTATGCTCCTTTTTAAAGGGGAAAAACAAAGATGTCACTTCGAAGTTTAAATGGAAACAGTGAAATATGCCATTAAAAATACTACATCATAAACAAAGCTATTTTTGCAAACTCAAATGCAATGAGCAATTATGACAAAGTTTGCCAGGATAATTTACAGATGTCTTTTCATTTTAAAAATGCTTTCAAAACACTAAAAGATGTACAGATATTACAGGTTAGTAATGACTTTACAGACCTAGAAGATGAGCTAGCCAGCATTAATAGTCTGCCAAGTCCCATCTTTTTTTTCTAAATGGCCTTTAGTTGATGCTGTAAATGAAGCTAAAGCATACACACCAAACCAACTGAACAAAATTCCAGAAAGAAATGCAGACAGACACTTTAGGAGCCCATCCTTAAAGCATGTAATTCACTATTCCTACCCCAAACCATGTTAAACATAGAATTGCTTTATCCAGATGACATGAAGTTCTGTGGTATGCTGTAGTGAAGACTCAAAATGAGATCACTCTTCGGATGCAAGTAAAAACTTCTAACTCATTCCCAGTCTATTTACTTTTTAACTCCCATTAAAAGCTCAAAAAAAGCTATGGATATGCCTGGGCTTCAAAAAAGGATATGTAAAATATTCCCATGCAAAAATAAAGTACTAAAAAGACTGTTTATTCAAAAATTACAGAGCTCTAATGGATCATAAAGGTTCAGTTAAAAATTCTTAACCCTAACAGTAGTGAGGGTCCTTGAAAGACAAATACATATAGTCTAGTGTAAAAGTAGATTGCTTTAAAGTAGAGTCAACTTCACAATTCATTGAAGTCCACTGGATTTGCTGGAGATTGGATGAAGGTCACAGAATCACAGAATTGTTTGGGTAGAAGGAATCTTAAAAATCATCTTGCCACACCCCCTGCCATGGGCAGGGACACCTTCCACTAGACCAGATTGCTCAGAGCACCATCAAACCTGGCCTTGAACAGGGATGGGGCAGCCACAGCTTCTCTGGGCAACCTGTGCCAGTGTCTCACCATCCTCACAGCAAAACATTTCTTTCTAACACTTAATCCAAATCTGCTCTTGCAGTTTAAAGCCCTTGTCCTATCACTGCATGTCCTTGTAGGAAGTCTCTCTCCAGCTTTCTTACTGCTGCCTTCCAGTACCTAAAGGGGGCCTAATAAGGTCTCCCTGGAACTCTCTTCTCCAGGCTAAACAACCCCAATTCTCTCAGTCTTTCTTCACAGGAGAGATGCTCCAGCCCTCATCTTCATGGCCCTAAGAAGAAGATCCTTGGTGACTTTGCAAGCATACATTGTTGGGTCCTGTCCAGCCTCTCATCCACAAGCACTCCCAACTCCTTCTCCTCAGGGCTGCTCTCAATCCATTCACTGCCCAGACTGTTTTTATGCACGGAATGACCCTGATCCAGGTGCAGGACCTTGCACTTGGCCTTGTTGAACTTCATGAGGTTCCCACAGTCCCGCCTCTCAAGCCCGTCCAGGCCCCTAAGGATGGCATCCCATCCCTCCAGCGTGTCACCTGCACCACACAGCTCAGTGTCACCAGCAAACCTGCTGAGAGTGCCTCAGTCCCACTGTCCATGTTGCCAACAAAGACGTCAAACAGCGCCAGTCCCAAAACTGACCCCTGAGGAATGCAGCTCATCACTGCTCTCCATTGGGACACTGATGCATTGACCCCAACTCTGGGTGCAACGAACCAGCCAACTTTTTATCCATCAAGTGGGCCAGCCATCAAATTCATGTCTCCACAGTTTAAAGGCAAAAATTTCACACAGAACAGCATCAAATGCTTTTCACAAGTCCAGGTAGATTACATCAGTTGTGCTTCCCTTATCCACCAACGCTCTTCACCCCATCACAGAAGGTCACCAGATTTGCAAGGCATGACTTGCCCTCAGTGAAGTCATGCTGGCTGTCACCAGTCATCTCGTGATTTTCCACTATGCCTTAGCATTGTTTCCAGGAGAATCTGCTCCATGACCTTGCCAGGCACTGAGAGAAGACTGACCGGTTAATAGCTCCCCATGTCCTCCTCTTCAATGGGAGGTATGTTTCCCCTTTTCCAGTCAGCGGGAACTTGATGATACTGACACAACTTATCAAACATGATGGACAATGGTTTAGTGATGTAATCCACCAGTTCCCTAAGAACCCATAGACACATTTCATCAGGTCCTATGGACTTGTGCCCTGCAGCTTCCTTAGATGTTCTCAAAGTAATAATCTACTACAGCAGGTGGTTCTAAATTTTCCCAATCACTGCCTTTTCCTTCTGCAACTCAGGCAGTGGGGTTGGAACACCTGTCACTGAAGACCAAGGCAGAAAAATTAGCTGTCCCTGCCCTCCCTTTAATCCTGTCCCATAAGGTTTCAGTCAGCTTCTCATCAATCCGCAGGCAGAACGCCATGCACACCAGCTGGCCAGTAACACTTCTTCCTCATTTCCACCTCCTGCACTTTGTGAAGAGCCTACATCCTTCTAGTCCAACATTTGAGTCATAGGAACCATCGTGGCATGTCTCCACCAGGCCAGTAAGATCACAGCCCTGCAGGCACACATGTCTCTAACTCCTCTTGTTTATTCCCCACTTCTGCACAGTGGCATTAAGCTGGGCCCCTGAGGAAGCTGGCTTGGATTCAGATACTCTCCTGCAGACCTGCAATTCCCTCTCATGGCTCTGGGCATCTCCTGGCTGGCACTGCCATCAAACTGATAGAAGTGGGATGGACTGAGGTTCCCCTCCACTGGCAACTTTAGTTTAAAACCCTCTAAACTTTTAGTTTAAAGGTAGCAGGCAAGGAAGTACATTTGTTGAAGTATCTTTTATTTCTTTGTTGAAGCAAAGACCAGCAAAGATACCTTCTTCTGAAATAGCTTGAAGGCATTGAGATTAAAAGAGTGGAAGTTTTAGGACAGCTTGACTAACATATTTTCTCAATGTCAGTGCTTCACTGAAGCAGCTGGAGAGACTCACATTAAAAGCACTGAAACATTTGAGACTGAGAAGACCTCAACTTATTTGACACCATGAACTGACTTTCTGCAGTTCAATGTCTTTTCCAGATATTTGTCAAAAGCCAACAGAAACAGAACAAAACCTGTTGGTTTGCTATTTCCTGATGGTTTCTAATACAAAGCCCTACTCTTCTATTAAGACTTTTAGAGACTGCTGGGGAGTCAGGTAACATAACCAACTGCAGGTGATGTAAGAGTAGCCAGATCCTGCCTTTTGCAGTGTGGGAGAAATGCTATGAGGCAGCTGGAGAGCAGCAGGATAGGATCAGGCTGCTGTAGAAAAAGTCAAGATGATGGCAAAGTAAGTACTTGGCTCTTCAGAGTCTTTGTGTCCCTCCTTGTCTTATCTGAAGCCTTGCACAATGCCAAGAAACCAAGCAGGAACTGCACTTGGTTCATCATGTACCATAGACATGAGGGATGATGACAGCTCATTCTGTTGGGTCTGATGCTACAAAAAGGGAAGGGAGAGCACAGTACCATAGCTAGGAAACAACAGCCTGTGCTCAAAAGGGCAAAAGCAATCATTTCTCTTACAATGTGAACTAACACTGCCATATGCCAGGAGAATGCAGCATCCCCATGCAAATAAGGCTCTGAGAACCTGACCAGAACAGGGAAAACCATACCCTCTTCCCAGGGACCAACATGCTTTTAACAGACTGCATAATCACAGCAGTCCTTTTTTGACCTCAGTCTGATTCTCTTGCGCATTATAAGGCACATGACTTAATTTGTTGCTTTTTCAGGAAGAAAAAAACCCCAAACTGTAATAGTTACCAAAGTTTTAGTGAGGCCTTCTGGTGCTGGCAAAAGATTTTAGTGATTAATTATTCTGGCTGTCAAAACCTATTTGGGTTTTTTTCATTATTTATTTTTAATTTTGTTGGCTTTCATTTCTATACAAGGAATCTTGCTATATTTTTGTTAAACAGACTGAAGACTCTTCCTTTCTTAAATTTCCCAAATAGAAAAGCTAATAAAGTCTTTATTTCTTTCTCTTGAATTAGGGTAATGAATGTCTGCAAGAAATCCCAGTGGCTTTAAGGTGTGTTTTTCCACCCTTAGCCACCACCATCACTCTTCTACTCTACATCTAATCTGCTCACTATCTCATCCACCTCCTAGAGGTGCAGACAGACCTGAACACAACATTCTGGGAGTGTCTGCAGTATGGACAGACCCAGATTTAGCACTGCTTCCCTGAAATTCTCCTATGGACCTATACAGAGATTGCTGACACAGTCAACCAAAGCTTTTTCTACAAGCTTATGTTCCCCTACTTTCTACTCGAGGTGGAGCAATGGCACTCTCTCCTCTCCAGTGACTTCAGAAGGAGTCCAGGACAACTGGCTTAGGAGAGGGTGCAAAATTGAGAGGTGAAGCTGGGCAACCTCAGTTCCCATCCCTCACACCTGCACAATCAAATTATACCTATGTTTCTATACTGTTCTTGTTTCTCAATCAAAATGGTTTCACCAAGTCAAGTTTCACCAAGTATTTATGGCTTTACCTTGCAGAAGCCATAAATATCAAACTTGCAATCACATTAAAAACACTTAATAGGTACCAGCTTAGCTTGACAGGATCTGTTTTCCAGAAGCTCATGTTGACTGGCATTAATTTTAATTCTCTTACTCAACCCTTTACAAGCTGTCCCATTTATTACATCCTAATTCACTATTAAAATGACAAGAGTCAAACCCTCACACCATTGAGGCACAGATCTTAGCCACTCTTCCAAAGGAATGAACCAAACTTCCAAAGCTGACTGCCAGCAGCACACCAGAATAGTGGAGCCCTAAATCCCCTCTCTCCGCCTCCCAATGGCAACACTATAAAAAGACCTGTGGCTTAATTTGTCATCCCCAAAGAAACAGCAGAACAAGCAGATCAGTTACAAAACATCCCCTTTAGAGAAAAGAAAAAAAAAGCAAGCAAAGATAGAAGAGGAAGTGTGGGAGATGCGCAGGTTACAGTCAATCAAACTTGGGATTCCATGAGAATAATTGGAAAAAGAAGCAATTCCTTCACAGAGAGAATTTGTTCTCCAGATGCAAATTGTTGAATTTAGCACATATGACCATCACAGAATTCATTCAATTGTGTGAGGAGATCATGCTGTTAAAATTGAGCTGGTAAATTTAATTTAAGAATTAGGTTATTTAAAAACATAGGGTTTAGGTTTTTTACATATGGTGCCAAGAAAGTTTCAGCAGTGGGTAGTCTGAGAACTAACCTTCCCTAAGGAGAGTCAGCACTGCTTGCAGTCATCCAGATGCCTACATACAAGATAAGTGGAGAAAAATAATTTTCCTGGAGGATTTATATTATCCTGGCCATCACATATTTTCAGTTGCACACTAGGTGGGTGACACATCACTGTTACCTCCAGCATCTCCCAACTTCCTCAATAAGCCTGGACGACAGTCTCCACACAACTACTCTGAATTGAGGCATTACAACAAGTAATTTTCCATCATTAAATTACTGCCATCTTCCTCATGCTTTGCCATATCTGTGGAGACAAAGTGTAGTGCTTCCTTTAACACTCCTGTTTACAGCTCTGACTAAAACACGTGCAAGTTCAGCAGCTGCACAGATAGCAGAGAGCTCGCCTGTGTCTAACAAACCGGCACAGGCAGGGAAGTGCTCATTTTTACAAGTCAGATAGCACCCATGGAGAAGACCACTGTTATGTGTCTTAGAGCCTCAGGCAGTGTCCTGCAGCCTGTCATCAAAGGCTTTGAATAAGACTACCACACTCCCATTTATTGACATAGAGAATATGCTGATGACAGAAAGAATGTACCATGACCATGCTCCAGCACCAGGGACGCTGCTGTTTACATCCTGATTTTTTAACTCATGGCCTAACAGCAATGTCAGGATTAGGAAAAAAGGCCTTCTCCCCCCAGCTCCAGCTCTCTGGTGATGTACTTTTCAGGTGCAAGCTCTCCATCTCATTTGTTACCTTCATCCAAATGCTCCTCACTCAGTGTCCTCTCTTACAATCCACATTTGTCATATGTGTAATTCAAAGACTCTCAAAACACTCCCTGCCTTCACATGACTAGTCCAGACAATTCTCTGGTCCAAGACCACTTCCACAAATGCCATGCTAGAGCTACACACCATTGAAAAGAAAGTGTATCAAAATAGTTTTGCTGAGATGCAGGGCTTCTGCAATAACTAGGATTCAGAGATGTGCAAAATAATGAATTTCCTAACAGTCCATAGATGTTGTCTATTCTCCAAAGAACTTCAAATATGCTGGTCTCTCATGACCCATCAAACAGGGAAACCAGTTACCAATATAAGAGAAAATGCTTCTTGTCTCACTTTTAACCAATTCTTCCCTCTTTCACATCAAATCCCACTTTGTGTGTCAATCCATCAGTTACTAACTCCTGAATGACATTATTGCAACTTTTATGAAAACATGGGCATGACCTCAAGCCTCATGGAAAGAAGTCAATTTATCGCTGGTATCTCAAGCATAGAAGTTACCGTTTGATACCAGGCCCTCAACTAAGATGCAGTGTGAGCAAGCACCCATCACCTTCAGAGAAAAACACTATTGTTCCAAATTCCAGAAGCATAACTAAAGAAATTATCATTTTAACCAAAATATCAAGGGCAGCGCAGGATCTTAATCTATAGCTCGTTTACACAGATCTCTGTATGATTCACCCATTTTTATGCACTCATTCTCCCAAACTGCAGTAGACAGCCCCTAAATCTTTGTGATTGCAAGCCTAAGTTCTTACCAGGAGAACAGCGTGGCCATGGGTTATTAATGAGAGCCCTGATCAAGCACATATTCAGTTCAAATCACTTGCTAAAAAGTTATCCTCCTATAGGCTATATAAATACATAATACATCTACATTAACCTGGGTGACACTGGAGCAGCCTTTCCAGCAATCTGGACTACTTTTTCTCCAAAGTAGACTCTTATACCTCATTTGAGTGAGTGAGCACACATTTTAAATAATGACGAGAGACTCCAATTTTCACATTTTCATGGATGCAGTGTCAAATCTATTTGTAACAGGATCATCTATTATCAGTCAGTACTGGGCAAACTGGGTGAGAAAATAATGGTTAGTAGTATATTGTCTGGAATCTTGATGAAAATTAGGAGGAGGTAAGTGAAGTTGTTGAAAAACAAAAGTGTTACTTGTTGATTGCTTAATGCAGCCTGACTTGACTTCAGCTATTTCTAGTAGAAGATCAGAAGTCATTGTTGTTTGGTTGTTTTTTTTGTCTGTGTTTTTTTATTTAACAGAAGTTAATTTTCTCTGCCCATTTCAGTTTTAAACATGGAATATTTCAACCACTGAAGCACTCTTGTTCTTCACACAGTAGATCTGTTTCAAGCAAAACTCAGACAGGTCTTCTGCTGAAGTTACACATTAGAACAGTGGAAACAGGACCTGAATACACCCACATGGTGTATTTTCTTCGCTTTCCTCACAACATAGTCAAGAGATGGGGGGGGGGGAGGGGGAAGTAACCAAAAGAAAAACTGTACAGTAAATGGAAACATCCTGCTTTGGAGCTGATATGAAATTTCAATGAATTTTTTTTGGTGAGGGCCATTAAAACAATCCTTTGAGTTCAGCAAAAAATACTTTTATTTTTAGTGGCTATAAATTAAACAGCCCACTAAATGGAAATACCATTACAAGACAGTAAAATTATTTTTCCTTAAGAAAGCATAATGAAATTCATTCTGTGTTGTATTAAAACAAATATTCCTCAGTTACATGAGATTAAAGTGTAGTAATTTCAGATTTAATTTTAAAAACAAAGTATTAAAACTTTGGTTTAATAAAAGGGTTTAAACAGATCAAGGTTTAAAGAAAATTTTATTGGATGTGCTAGATGATCTTTCAAGTCCCTACCAACCCAAACCATTCTGTTATTCTGTATCAGTGAATTCTCTTCAGATTATGAGCAAAAAGATAACAACTTGAAATTATACATCTGAAGTCAGCTCAAGTATGTTTGTCTATTAAAAAGTAAAGTAAGTTACTTTCACAACTGCTAATAAATGTCTTTCTCTATGGTAATCTTTCTCAAGAAGTCTGCTTTTTTCAGCCTCAGCTGTCCAGAAGTACATTTTTATTTTGTTTGTTTCAACACAACGAGCTGTTACTCAGAAAGTGTTTTCCTTACTGGGACCAATTCACTGAACGTAAGACCAAGGAAAGTTAGTTTCTCAGTCCCAGGCTGAAAAAAGGGCACCAACTGGGAAAGATAGTATAGCCTAATATCAAAGCCTTACAGGCATGGATTCCTATAATCACCAGTTTAGGTCTCTAGAAATAAACTACATGAAAGCATTTTTTAAAAATCTCACTACAGCATCTCAGTGCATGGACACTGGAAGTTTACGTAAGCATCATTCACTGAAATAAATGACACAACTCTAAAGCCTAGAAACACATACACTATGGGCTAGGTTTTGACCTAGGAGGACACTGGTATCCAACACACAATTTTGGCAAATTTTACAAGTTTCTACCCATGGTGACTACAGTTCTCATCCCTCTGGAGCATTCCAGAAGCAGGGATGAGACCCTGGCCTGTGGCCTGGGGCCATAACCATCCAGTCCTGTGAGTCATAACCACCAGTTCTACTTTATTCTGCATCTCTCCCATCTCTACTCAAAGAGTTTCACTGATTGTAGCTGTATTAAAAAAAACACAAACCAAGGCTTGCCATGGATTAATCTGTTAAAAATTTAATAAAGGTACATTATTTGTTACTTTGAGAATATAAAGCTTTAAAACCTAATAGTGTGCAGAGATAAAAGCATATTATTACAATTAGCAAAGAGTGGTATAAATTTAAGATATTTAGTTGCAACTCATAACATTTCAATTATTACTAACTGGAGTATATTATGAAAATAAGTTATATGCAATACAGGACAAAAAGAATACAATTACTCCTACGAGTATCTTTGTTTTAACCCTAAATAATTTAAATCATAAAGACTGCAGTCATTTTGATTTAGAGCATTTCACCCTGACATATATTTGGCGAAAAAAACAGAGGTGTAGCAAATCATCTCTACAGTAACTGGGTATATCAGGACAGAGAGAGAAAGGAACTATGCTAGAGATCAAAAACACTTCAAGAAACTATCAAGGCAAAGAAGAAAAAGTTGGACAGGAAGGATATCAATAAGAAGCAGCTTCATACCAAGAAGTACAGGAGCACCTTCATCAGTGAAGCAAGAGCAGGATGCAAGATGATTGTGGGTGAGCTGCACTGGAGCACATGTGGACTGTGTCAAATTCCTGGGGTCCATCACCCTCTTAATGACCCACCAGAGAGGAAAAAAATGTGCTTTTGCTGAGTGCACACCAGAACTGACAGGTGAATGGAGGTCTGCAGCTTTATTCTTAATGTTCACCTGAACGCTTAATGGGTCGGAAAAAAAAGCCATTTGTGGAGTTCTGCATTATTCAGTAATTTCTCTAATTATAAAGTGATTTCAAGGACTGCTATTGTTGCAACCAGTCTTTTCCTATTAGGGCCCATTGTTTAAGAAGCTGTGTGTGAGCACCGAGAACCCCCGCACACCAAAGTGAGCATCTCCTACATGTCACTTCCACCCAACCATCACTCCTCCAGCAGGTAATGCACGCATTATCTACGCTGACCTCTGCTTAATTTATAGCACCTCTGTGTCATAAAACAATTATCTGCATTTGACACGAGCAGCACTTGGTAGCTTGAAAAGCAATTAAAATTTAGGAGCTGTCTCTTGCAACAAAAAGGCATTCAGAGAAGCAGCGCTTCGGAGAAGTTGCGGCCCGCCAGCCATCAGTCTGATTCTGCCTCTATCAATCACGCGAGGCCTCGCTAAACAGCAAAGCGCCGGCAAGCAAACAGCGAATGTTTACGAGGTGCAGCTGGTGGTACTTACGTTAACAGCAAAAGCAGCATCGGTTAAATTAACATTCTTCATTCTTTCATTGCTCATTATGGTTTGACAGACATACCCGCAGTCCACATAAATGACTTAGAGCAAGAGAGCTGTCTAGCATCCTGCCACGAAACAAGACCACCTAATGGGAGCAGCCACTGTAATTAAAACTCTGAAAACCAAGATTTATACCAGTTTAAGGATGCAGTGGTGGGTATTATGACCTACTTTAAATTTATTAAAGGAATCGTGAAAGCCTGAGCCGTTACTCAAGTGAAAAGTTAAGAGCTTTCCATTTATGATATTTGTCCAATAAAAGGGACTCAAGCGGTCTTTTGATCTAGGAATCGTTTCTGTTGTTTCAGGTCTGGAGATGCAAGGGGGGAGGAAAGAAAAATATATTACTCAAGTATTAGTTAATCAGCTTCCCCAGGAGAATGCTCTCTGTAAGTCTTACTCGTTCAAGTCCACAAGATTTTCTTTGATGGAGAATTGCAGCAACTGGTTCTGCTTAAAAATTTACAGCCACATTTAATCTCTTGGATCAAGAAAAGTTAATTTCATTAACTTAAGGCTGTGTTTCATGGAACTCTGTCAGAAATTAACACCATACCAGAAAAAGGGGGTGAAAACCCACCAGTATTTTTTATAAGTATCTCCAAAGCACCAGAAGGGGATTTGACCAAGTAACAGAATCAGATCAGAGTACTGCAACTCAAGACCTTTAAGGAGGAATTAACATAAACATCGGGAAAAGCATGTTTTTAAAAAATATAAACCACATTGATCTGTAGTTATACACCACCTTTAAAACAGTATGAGAATAAAACTTGATACTCCTAGCTCTTAAAACAGATTAGATCACAAAAGATGATTCAGTGTTTGCAGAAAGTGAGAAGCAGCGTGGCAGGGCTTGCCTTGTGGCAAGGCAGTGCTCCACTCCCTGCCAGGCACCATGTGAGGCACACCAGGGCAGGCCTTGCACATCATGGGATACTGGGTGGCCAGAAGACTAGCATAAGTCCAGGAAAATACTATGGAGAGGTATAAATAATGAAATCTGGCCTTTTGCAGGTGGGTAAAACCCTCACTTCTGTTTTTCAGGAGTGATCTCCCTGCTGGAATTTGCTCCATTTCATCTCCCTTCCCCTCTGCTGAGAGCAATAAAAAGTGGAGCTTTTTTGCCTTTTCCTCTTAAGCAGTTAAAAAGCATTGCTCCCTTTCCCTTCAGTGCCTCAGTGGATAAAGCACTTGCCTTAAACACAGACATCTGTGCTTCAAACCTCTCCACTGCCTGAAACCTGAAATCCCACCTGAAATCAGCCCCAGGAGCCAGCTACAAACCACCAGGCTATCAGAGCATGGTATGGGATGTGAGCATGCATGTAGAACTCTTCCCACTTCACCCAGCAGGGAGGAAAGCAAACCTGCTCCCCACCACAGCTCTCCCACATGGGGCAGAAACAGCTCTGCCATCTCATGTCACACACCTGTATGTACATACACATGCTCGTGAGCTCCATGCATCAAAAAACCCCCTAAACAGAATATCAAAAACTTTAATAAATATAGCACACCAGTAAGATGCATTTAGCAGGTCAGTGTCAATTCTCTGGTACACTGTAGCTGCCACTCCAGTTGCCCAAACCCCTCCTCCAGGATGCATTTCTGTCCAGCCTGTTTCCACAGATGTGGCCACACCAGGGCATGATTTAGGGAAAGCCCTCATCCAAAACCCAGCCCAAGAGCATGTGGACATGACCCAAATGCACAAGTACACTTGAGCTTGTGAGGCCCTGTTTAGTTTACTAATATAGAGACAGCTATACAGAATCAAACCAAAAAAAACTACATCATTTAAAGCAACCTCAGGAATTCAGAGCCTAAAAAGGACTGTAATAGCAAACATCTGGATGACCTAAGTCACAAGTGAGGGCTTCAGCCCATGCTGCTTTAACTGCAGCTCACAATCATTAAGGCTGGAAAAGACCTCAGATTGTGGAGTCCAACCATTAACCCACCACTGCCAGGACCACTACTAAACCTAAGCACATCTACACTTGCTCTTTTTTTTTTAAACACTTCCAGGGATGGTGATTCCACCACTTCCCTGAGCAGCCTGTTCTAATGCCTGCCCACCCTGTCAGTGAAGAAATTTTCCTAGTAATCAATCTAAACATCCCCTGGCACAATTTGAGGCCATTTCCTCTTGCCCTACTGCTTGTTAACCAGGAGAAGACAACCCCCCGCCTGGCTCCAGCCTCCTTTCAGGATCTTGTAGAGAACAATAAGATCCCCCCTGAGCCTCCTCTTCCCCAGGCTAGATACTCCCAGCTCCTCCTCAAAAAATTTTTGCTCCAATTTAATGAGGTCAGTACTGGGTGAGGAACAAAACCCTCAAACCCCAGATTTTTTGTGACAGCTGCTGTATTTCCTGTGAAACATTCCCACTTCTTGCAAGACATACTAGGCAGGGAAAGGAGTTAATTACAAAAGGGCATATCTGTGTTCAAGAGCTCTTCTGCAAGAACCCCATTGCTTTCTCCTCTGGCTCAGCTGCTTCTCATCCAAAAGATTGGTTTACAACAACGCAAGAGGACTGAGCAAAAGCCCCCTCGGGAACTTATTAGCACCAATCTTGTTTTCTTCCTTGGTATCTCCAAATTGTTGGGCAAAGGCTCTGGTTGCCCCAAGGGAGAACACACATCATCTCCCCAGCAGCTAGGGTGACAGTCTCACGCCTAGATGGAATTCCCAGCTAACCTTCACATAAAATATATGCAACTTAATTCACCAAGAAAAGCTTTCTTTTTTTTTTTTTATTTCCCCTGGGAAGTTCAGCAAGTTCCAGGAAGTTTCTTGCAATATTTGCCTGAGGGCTGCAGAGAATGGATCTAGAGTGACTTGCTCCCACTAATTTCACTGAGATCCCTTCATCAGGGACTTTGCTGCATGGGAGTATAGTTTTGCTTCACCACAATGAAATCACACGAATATCTGTAGTTGAATGCCATTTGGGACAAACACGGGGAGAATGGCTGGAAAATACAGAAGTTTGTGTTAGTTTTGCAATATAGCTCATCCATAATTTAATATAGGTAATTCTGTTAGAAGAATGTTGCCTGTCACAGAAAGATATGAAGAAACAGTGCTCTCCATCTGTTTTATTACATTGTTGTGGTTTGCTTTGTTCCCCCAAGAGATGGTTAAGAAGAACTTAACCTGAACAACTGACATAGTACAACTCCTCTTGTATATTCCTCAGCCAGAACAGATATACCCTGCTTCCTAAAAACATGTTTACTCAGTGCTAGAACACAGAAATGCTACTTATTATCAATCAGAAGACTAAGCACAGACTCAGATATGTAAATTCTGGAGATTTACGTTTTCTGCAGATGACACATTCAAATTTCAGGGGTCAAGTGCTAGAAATTTTTTTTTTCTCCCCTCTCCACATCAGTTTGTAATATTAGAGTTTCCCCAAATTCTGCTTTGCTGGCATCTTAGAACCTCATGGAGATACTACCAAGAATCCTATATAAAGTCAATATATTTTCTATTAGAAAAATTAATAACCTTAACTAAGTGGTGGGCTGGGTGGTGGGGAACAAGCAGAACACAGGCCAAGTTTTTAAATCACTTCATTGTTTCTAGCATCATAGGACCAGATCCAAATTTCCCAAACATAAAACATCCTTCTCGTTGATTTTAAGGAATGTTTGATTCAGCTTTAGCAGTCCTTTTATGTCTGTAGAAGAGTTACTACAAAGGACCTCCATAACTGCTTCATGGATATTCAAAGTTGATATAATAGCCCAACCTCTAATCAAACAATTAACGGATCACAGCTACAAGGATCCTCCAGCCAGCAAGCTTTATCTCTTACCAAAATTCCTCACACCTACAATGACACCTCATCTACTGCCTTCTATTTGTGACAACTGTCCACCATTATTGTTTAAAAGACAGAAGATACCTGCATTTTAAACTTCTCCAGATTACTTAATTTGGTAACCAACAAGCACAACAAAACACATTTCAACTTCTCTCAGAAGCAAAGTGCTGAGTACCTCAGCACAGAGCGGGAATCAGCTATTCAAACTGAACCTCATAACCCAAGAAACAAAGCAGCACATGATGCCTTTTTTTTAACCAGGTGCAAGCTTGTGGAAATGTGTTAACGTGTCGCTAATAGCAATCACCAACTGGGATTTCATAGAAGAAAAACTAGGCTTCCTCTACCCCAGAAAGGGACTCATGAAAAAAACAGGCTAAGGAAAGAAAAAGCACTCAATGTAACAGACAGCAAGAGATTATCCCCTGCAGCAGAATCTCAACCTGTGATTACATGTGTTATCGCTAATCTGTAACACTGTCCAACATCCCAAGGAAAGCTGGAGATGCATGGCTGCACATTTTTTCCACTGCAATTCCCTGTCACATACATGAAAAAGATATTCAAATAATACTCCTGCTACATTCAGGAGACACTCCCTGTTTTTTAAATATATGACACATATATAGCTTTATATGTATTTACAGATTTAGAATGAATGCCAAAAAGCCTACATGTGGTACTGGACTGAAGATCAGCATCCTATACAACATGATATCAAGTCAAGTATCATTTTTGACTTCCTTAATAGACAAACTTCACAACTGCAAGATGAACGGGTATTTTCCTGCCACGCACACAAAGCTGGATCTAAAAATTATAATAATAAGTATAAAAATTATGCAATTATGGTCACTCTCAAAAGTGCCTGCTTTTTGTATAAAGAGACTGAGCACGATCAGGAACAGGAAAGCATCCATCTCTAAGTAGAGAAGATATAATTTAGAATTTAACATCACCTGGGCCAGTGGTATCTTCCTGAGGATCCACAAGTGGACACCCCAGAAAAGACCACAGAACATCACGGGAACCTCGCAAGCTACACCAAGAGCTGCTACTTTCTCCAGTATAGGCTAAGCCAAGCCAGGCAGGTCAAGAAGAGCAAAGATCACACAAAAAAACCCAAGTAATTTTCTGTGTTTCAGACCCATCAGCTTCCAATCACCCTCAGGAATGAGCTAACCTGATAAGCCATCAGAAGTACCCAAGTAGGGCAGATTAACTCAGTAAACCAAACAGGGCTGGCTCGGCAACAAACCATGCTACAGGAGCATCTCAAGCATTGAGCCTTTAGAGAAATTACCTGGATAAGGAGGCTCTGACAAGTCAGTTGTGCCTGTGGACACTCACAAGCAGCTGAAGACAGCTACTGTGCTCTGCCACTCCTAATTGTTACCTGTCAAGTAATGTTTTCATCTCTACTGCACTTTGCAAGCCTCTCCTTGCCTGGGTTAGTCAAATCCCTTTCAATGACTTCTCAGGCAAGGCTGGCTGACAAAACTGGATGCTGGAGTGCTCCCATCTCCCCTTTTACTTGCAGCACAGCTCCACACAGCTGGGGAAAGCACAGAGGAGAGGCAGTCACACATTCCAAATGCAACAGCAATTTCCAAAATGAGTGGTTCTCTACCAGCTACAATTATAGTTCTCTGGGATACTAGAAATCAGCAAGGTCAAAAGCTATACAAGTAACAGAAAACAGAGGAGTGTGTTCTCAAAATGCACAGCCTATGTTGACGTTGAGGAGTAGGTTAAAAGATATAGCTAAATATAAGAATTCATTATAGACGTGATGAAACAAAATGGGAAAATGGTTCTCCCTCTCTGCAGAAAGAACATTTAACTAGGATTTCTAATGTTGAAATGCTGCTGGTGGACTGGGAGTCAATCAGCAGCCAACTTCTGCATTTCACATGTTTTCACGGGAAAACAACAATTACAGAATTCTGCACACTGAAAAATGACTGTGCTGCTGAATCTTACTGCAAACTGTGACGGGGTCCTCAGCCATGATACCTGCTTACACTGGAGAGGCCAGACAACAACCAGCATGAAATTCATAAGCATACTTGGAAATAAATAAGTAAATAAATGAATAAAAATAATTTTAAAAAGTCATAATGCCAAAAGACTGCCAGAATCGCTCTGGAGTTTCTTGTTGGTGGAATATTCATTCCTCTAGTAAGATATCTACCCCATACATCAGATTAAGAACCCGTCTACTGGAATGAAAACGTAGCTCAACTTACCCAGGATATTAAAGTGTGTAGTGCAGCTGACATCTGATCTGATTACTTTTCATGCAAAGCAAGAACAAAACCCAAACTTTAAAAAGGCAAAATAAAGTACTGAGAGAAATCCACGTTGCAGGACTAAATACAATTACAGCAGCAATTTCAGATCAATATCAATAAAAGATTTTATGGACTGCAAGATGCATATCCAACACAATTCAGAATTGACATGTTTTAGGCTGTACACCAATCACTTCCCACAATGGAAATGAATTTTAGAGACACAGAAATCAGAGGCAAGAGATATCTCTGTAGGAAAGATGATACAACACATTCAAATTCTCATGCACAGGTTTAGAGAAATCAGTAGCTGAAGTGAGGAATAAATCGAAAAGAAAAAAATACAGCCTGAAAATAAGAATTACGTAGTTAACTACACTAAACTGGTAGTTTTTGAAAGAAGCTAAAAGAAAATGCCTTCTGAATTCAGGGGCCTGACCCAGAAATCTGCTGTCACTTAGAAAGCAAAAGCCTGCACCAAAAGAGTAAAGGGAGGATGTCCACCAACTTTGGAGAGGTGCTAAGCAAGCCAAGTCTATTCAAAAACATCAGCTTTAACAGAGAAATTAAACAGTCATGGCTAAGCTGCTTAACATTTCACAACACAGACAATGGCACGAAAGATACAATAACAGCAGCTTAAGGGAAAGCTGCCAGTGGAAACCAACTGGAGAAAATGTTGAAACTCTGGGATAAAGAGATGACTGATAAAAAAAAAAAATCCCCAAATTCTTCCAGATCTGGAAAAGCAGACAGAGAAAAAAACAGGAAAATTAAATTATACTCAAAATATCAACCCAAGATGACTTAAAGAGATATTAGGCTCCTTCCATCAGTAAACAAGAAGTTTCCTCCAGCGTCATCTTAAGCACTGAAAAAGGAAGCAGAAACGCAGAGTTAACCTACAGTCTTCCAGCTCAAAATCTAACAAGTGCATATCAAATTGAAAACACTCTCTCTTTTCTGCAACCACAGAGGCAGGATAACCCCCCATGATGCCCTCACGTTTTAACATAGAACAAAAGTAGAAAATCACAGTCTGCATTTATCCTGTGTGGTTAAACTAAACTCAAACAAGTGGCGTTAAAACAGCTACTAGTGCCAAATCCCAACATCCAACCAGTCCCAACACGCCCTTCTCACAACAGAAAGGCACTATTACCCCAGACCTCGCTCAAAAATGTATGAAAGATTACCCACTACTGCACCTCAATAACACCTTGAGTGAGGCCCTGGCACTGGTTGCCCAGCCTCAAAGCTGTGGCTGCCCCATCCCTGGAAGTGTTCAAGGCCAGGCTGGATGGAGCTCTGAGCAACCTGGGATAGTGGGAGGTGCTCAAGGCAGAAGGGTTGGACTAGATCATCTTTAAAGGTCCCTTCAAATCTAAATCAATCTATGATTCTGATTAGAAGACTGCAATTTACTCATAAGCATATCTTCTCTGAGTAATAACTCAGACAGTGCAGAAGTAAAGACTGAAGTATGCAGGGAAGGGGAACCCATCCAGCATTAACTGAATTTATTTTTGAATTAGAATTTTGAATATTTTTTAACATTAATTGGCTGCAAAATGCAATGATGAGTCTCAAGTCAAACATTTTGAAAGAAGGGAGAAGAACACAAAAAACAGCTCATCATCAAGAAGAAACAAACCCTTGCAGCACAGACAGGACACATACTGGCATGATCTGATAACTGGAGGAGGGGTAAGGGTGATGACTTTAAAGTTATTTCCAGCTTACTGCCTGGCAATGAAAGGAAAATCTGAAACTACAGCCGGACACTTGAATACCTTCAAAACAAATCCCCTGGAAAGGATCAAGTATTAAAATAAGTGAAGTCAATGAATAAACAAGAGTCACCATAACTGGTATTTCCCAGGAAAAGAGGAAAATATTTCAAATCTGTCATATTGATAAGGCCACAACATCTGCCAATATCTAGATGTGTGGCTAAGCCACTGTGGAAAAAGGCAGAAATGGCTGGAAAAAATTCTGTTGTACCTGAAAATTGTTATTTGGCAAATTGAAACCAGATCGTATGAAAGACTGGGGGCCTCGGCGGCATAAGAAAGAAGCAAGCTTAGATATCCCAGAATGAAAGTCAATTAATAGATTCACATCAGAAATATGTATAGGGGAGCTGAGCGTTAGGTATGCAGTATCTTTCTGGCTCCCGTCTCCATGCTTTTAATTTGCCCATGTGGGGAAGGATGGCCTTCAGGAACTTGAGTTGGAGATGGAATGGACAGCTGGACTCAGTGCTCACTGTGGCTCCTACTGCTTTTCTGATACACACCAAAACTCTTTGAAGACAAAGCAGTAGACTACAAAATGTACAGCTCATGTTCACACCAAAAAAGAAACTAAGAACACATCGACTGTAGCATAACTTATTTTTAGCTGTCAAAAACAGGGAAAATAAAAAGGGCATTCCTTTGCTTCTAGGAATTTCGGTTTATAATTAGTGAGCAGATACCAGATCAAATTTAATAACTTCCTCCTAAGATAGATGCAACCCTCAGCATTTCCATAGGTTTCCATTCCTATCAGGGTATCTTTGTCAAAACATATTTTCTTTTCATGTTACCTTAGGAATGTCTTTTTTTTTGAAAAACATCCTGGGCTCTTTCCTAACTAAATGGAAGACAATGAGGCCACATATCATCTCTCATCACTGAACTACACCAAGTAGTAAAATGAGAATGGCAGATTGCTCAGTGAAATCTGTCGCATCAGAAGAAAGTCAGCTTTGAGGAAGTGTGAGCTCTGCAACCTCTCAGATAGAGCTTACACATTTTTTTAGGGTAAGAAACCAACAGAAAAGTACTTTATTTTCTGCTTTAACCCACACCCTTCCCCTTTCCCCCCCCCATTCTTCCTGCACCACAGTTAATAAACTGGAAGACTGGGGCTGAGCTGCAGGCAGGTGCATCCTGCACCACGCAGAGCCCAGCAGCTCACGCTCCACATTCATCGATTGTTATTCAGTGGCATCAGTGACAGGACTCCATTTCCAGCCTGTGATTATTTGTTACTGTTGAAAATTATTTTCAAAAAAGGACAGGTAAAGCACAGACCCAAGTGTTGTCTGATAAAATGATTGCTTATAAAAATGGATCGAAAGTTGAAAAAAAGTAGTTATCTGTGACAACATAGTGGCCCATTTCTACAATTTATATAAGCCCTTCCAAAGATTTTCCTCTGAGCATCTCATTAAATCTAGGTTCCAAAGCTAGAATTGAGTGCATTTATATATTTCAGCTGTTGAATGCTGTCAGGATTCAAAGATAAACTACTTTTTCCAGACAATTTAGATTTTATAATATTTGTTGTCTTCACCAAAGATGAAAGACAGTTGTTGTTTTAAATCATTGCTTTGTACAATCTGGTTTGCATACATTTAACAGAGAGCCATTTACAGTCCCATCAATGTCTGGAGTGTGGCAAGAGAAAGGTAAGCTACAACTGGGTACTTTATGGTAGAAGAGCTTGATTTTCAGATAATCTTGAGTTTTACTGGCTTTTTCCCCAATTTGATTATTTGGAAGAAGGGAGGATTTTGCTTTAGAGTTCACACATCTGCTTTACTGAGGGTATGCTTCAACCATTTTTTCAGTGCCATAAACTTTTACTTCAAAGCACTCTTAGCAGGTACCAAAAAAACTCCACCACATAAAACCAGAGCTCTGCATCTTCCGCTACAAAACAGCATTTCAGGCCAAAACCAACCCATCAACATACCACTTGCACTCATTTAAACAGCAAGTGACAGGCAAATTTAACTGCTTTCCAAAAAACTTCAAGTCTGCTATATCTACTCCATTCACCCAATCCACTTCCCAACTGTGGATGTTTTTGAGGCAGCTCCATGCTGAACCACTCACACCTCAAGTCAGGCAAGATGAAAACAAGCCACAGGCTACCAAACATTTTTCCTTCTGCCCTTCAAAAGGAAAAAGCAGTGAGAGTGCAGACTTGATACTGTCTCAACACCCCCTCTTAATGACACTAATGCAAAATTATGATTATGTGAAAAAAAGGTGAGGAAAACCCTTCTGCTTCCCACATTTCACATTACATTTCTCCAAAGAGCAACTTCCCAAGCACTCTGCCCTTGCTTGTATCTGTTCCCTGCAGCTGCCAGAGACAAACCACAGCGTCCAGCCGCAGGACACAGAAGACATCTTCCCTCTCTTTATGACAGGCCTGAAAGCTGGGCTGGTGGCCAAATTCCTACCAACTGTCTGATTTTCCTCAGGAGCACACCTAGGGCTGGACTGAGGCAGAACTCAAGGAAAGGCTCCTGTGTGCTCATCCTTCCAGGACAGCGGCACCGCTCTCTGCACAGCCAGCTCCAAGGCTGCAGCTTTCTGCCTGGGCACCTCCACTCCAGCGGCCTCAGAGACTTTCAGCAGCTCCAGCAACCCCCTTGTTTGGGAAAGATGAGGAAACACAGCCACGCCAGTGCCTCTTCTGGCCTGACTGAGCATTCCCGGAGCTGACAGAGCCACAAAACCCCAGAGAATGCCTCCCCAGGCCCTTGAAAACCAATACCAGCAGCTCCCAGCCACTAACGAGCACTTACCCACGAGCCAAAGTGTAATGTTTGATAGCCTGTGAGAGCAGAGAGATTAACTTCTTCATTTGACCAGCTGCCACTGAGGGACTTTCTGTACTCAGCTGAATGCTTATCTAGGCCAGTTTCTAACATTGTTTTTTGATACTGCACAACTTTGGTATAAACAATTTTTAAAAACCCAAACTTATTCATTTTTAACAATTTCTGTTAAGCCATTCCCAGGCCTTAAAAAACCTCTTTTCAGCTATAGGAAAAAAAATTACGTTCATTTTCACATCCACAAGTCTTCAGTTTCTATTTATCCTTGCAAATCTGCCAGCATTGTGGTGTGGGTATGCCTGGATGGCACCTGCAGCTTTTCAGTCCCAAAGATTCAGCTGTCCACTGAAAAGCTACAGGGCCTTTTCTGGTGGACAACAGAACTATTATTTCTCCTTTCTAGTTTATTCTACTTAAATTAAAAAATAGTCCAGCCTTAATCTCTTACTTTTCTTGGATGGTTACTTCTCCTCTTTCATAGAAAATCTTATTGGCTCATTCACAGAGTCTAATGTGGCGCTACACTGCATTTCATGTAGTTTTAATTAATAGCTTAACAGAGCTACTTTATTTTTTTATACTGCGAGAAGCTACAATTTTCCTTCTTCCATAACTGTTGCTGTGATATTTACAGTACATTTGAAGGCAACTTCCAACAGCCTTCTTCCTATGACCTAAATATTATCCTTTCTCTATAAAATTCTAGGAACTGGCTCACTGAAAATAGCTGGAGGAAAGAACATTTTTCACATTTCTAAAAGGAAGAAAAGTCCAGACATTAAAATACAAAGAGTCTGTCTTTGAAAGAATTATGTCAAAATTTCTTAAAAAAAACAAAAAAACCAAAAAAACCAAAAAAACAAAAAAAAAACCAAAAAAAAAAAAAAAAAAAAAAAACAACAAAAAAAACCACCAAAAACTAAACAAATGAAACCCATGATTTTCTTCAGTGCAATGCACTCATTTCAGCTTGCATTTCTGGTGAGACTTTGCTCTCTCCCCACCACAAATATCAATAGAAATATATATTACATTAGCATTATCTGAATCAGAAAGATCAGTAAAAGGTTACCACTCTTAAAACAATGCTCATCTAAAACACTAAAGTCAAATACTAGTAGCCCTTAAGAACTCCAGTGATTTTGCTGCAATATCCTTATGCATAAAATCCAACCCTAGAGAAAAGAAACATACCCAGCAACCAGCCAGGCTTACTGTACATTTATTATCCACATTTCTACTTAGACTTCATATCAGACAGATGGGGTGTTCACGGACCCAGCAGGACCACTCTCAACAGCCTCAGCAACAAGAAACCTAAACAACAAGCATCTGGACAAAGTTAAATTATCAAATTAAACACAGGATTTGCAGGACCTCCCCAGTGACCTTGCAGATGAGCAGGAGAAGTTGAATTGAGAAGGGGCAAACATCACCTGAGAGGAACTACCTCTTGTACTTTTATGGGTATTTAGATTTTAGTTAGCACGCTGCAATTACTATGTTCACGTTAAAATCACTTTGGGACAAACCACTGTCATAGCTTTATCTGCAATGCACAACTGGCACTGCCTGCTCTGTAAAGCCCATCAAAATAGCAGAGATGGCAGCAGGTGCAGAAAAAGAGGCAGACCCTACCAAAAAAAAAAAAAGGCAACAAGCTTTATGTGAGTGATGTCATTTTTCAAATCCTGTTTAATTTTGTCTTGAAGTTTCTGAGGCAAAGAAAAAAAAATGAGAGGAAAAACTGACACAGCAGGGAGGATGAGGGAAGGTCTAAAACCCATGTTAATAAAAGAGCCAGCAAAGGACACTGTGTGGAAAGACTGGAGGAAGGGCTCCAGATAAACATCCTCTTCCCAACTGACAGGATCCCTTTAGCCCTTGCTGGGAAAGCTCACCCCCAGGATATTTCTCTATTCACAACCTCCACACTTTTCTGTGGGACAGTGAACATCATATAGATCTTGGTCCTTTTCTCTCTTTTTCCAAGGACCTTGCTGTAGCATCCTTGGAACAAGTGCTTCCCCTGGGTTGCTCTGCCATGGAATCCTTCCCAGAGTTTCCTCTGGAAGGGATTATGGACTTACCCATTTCACAGCTCCAAAGGCAGAGAGACAGAAAAGTTAATGAATTATCATAGGCAATGGTGGATTAAGACTCATGAGCTAATGTCTCAGCTCTATGCTCATCTCATTAAAATGCAGAGTCCTGTTTAATATTAGAACCAGCGACATCCAGAGATTTATGGTCACCACCACATCTAGAGGTAGGTTACGGAGGAAGACCACGTGCTCACTCCCATTTAACACCATTATTCCCTCCTACAGGCAGTATGCTTAGGGCTTCCATGTGTTGAAATAACATCACACAACTCTAGGAAGAGCAGTATATGTTACTTTAGTTCTGCAAGAAGAGTTCAGTATCACTCATCTCACTACGGTGGCTTCATGTTCCACCCCAACTCCCAAAAATAAGGTCTGGTTGCTTACCAAATCACAGCTTAAGGTAGAAATACAAGCAGGTGGCACCTGTACAGAGCAAGTTCTGACAAATCCTGCCTGACCACTCATTTTGGACAGAGGCAGCACTGACTTCATAAGCTTTACCAGACCTCCCATGTTCTACACAGAATGAACAAAAGACCACTTCTCACACTCCTGAAAATTATTATGAGTTCCCAGATGGTGGAATCATCAGCAGTTTTTTTAAAAAACCTTTAACAGAAGAGGAAGACTGGTAAAAACCCCATGTTCACAAAAACACTGTTCAGACTTATGCTTTCGGGTGCTCTTCTGCAACCTGTAGGTGCTCTTCTGCTATTGTAGGTTAAAATTAAAAGATAAACCCACTTCTAATTGCTACAATGAATACTGGTAATTTAATGAAACAATTAAGTGAGATGATGGAATTTAGCAAAAGTGTCTTTAAAAAATACTAGTTATTAAAAAACTCCAATGTTTTCCTTTATTTTTTAATACAGTTTAGGCATTTATTGTAAAAATACTGCAAACATCTATCAACCATCACAGCTTGAGAAAATGCTCTTTTTTCCATTTGAAATGTGGGCTTTCAAAGCCTCTGTTTATGCTTCCATTTTGGCAGGTTCTGCAGGATTATTTTATTTCCCCAGTTACCACAGCAGTAAAATTATTCCAACTTAAGAAAAAATTTCCTATGCTTTGGCTGAAGAGAAAGTCCTTCAACCTTCCAGTGACATTTTAAATGAACAACCACAAAATTTCCAAGTAATGACTTTAAAATAGGATGCTACAAACTAAACTTCACGTATCAAGGGGGAGATGGGACATGAAAGGGCATTAAAGACAGAGGTAAATGCAACAATAAATACTTATTTAAGGCTGTGGTCCCTCTGCCAGCTGTCTGCAGACCCTTACAATTACAACCTAAGGGCTCAACTTCTTAGTTACCTTGAGAATCTCAGCTTGGCTCGATGACATTCTTTTCTTTGTCCTAAAGTTGTGTCCTACTTAAAAACTACTTGGTTTTGCCCCAGAGACATCTGTATTTCAGTTTTCTGGCTAATGACCACAGGGACTAGGTTGTTGTATGACCTCCATTTGTAGCTCACAAAGTGCTTTGGGCTTGTTCCGAATAGGTGGAAAAAATAAAAGGAGGAAGGGGCCTGTGTTTAATTGCTATGTCTAGGTTTTCAAAATTCCAATATTTAATTGGATGGTTGGATTTCTTTTCATTCCTTTTTTTTTTATTTGCTTCTTGAGGGAGAAGCCTTTAAGGCACAAAATGGCCTGAATTCACAGAGAACTTGTTTCGCAGCCTTATCAGTTGGAGGCAATTTTCATAAAATGGAACATCCCACATAGAAGAAACTAGAGTTTCAGCTCTCTTCCAAATGGACTAAAAACAATATTTCATTTGAGTGTACATGGACAAGAAGAGGAGGTAAAAAAGACTTTAAGAGGCTATGTAATATTCCAGATTGACTGTGCTTCCAGGCTTCTATCTCAAGTCTCAATTTACAAGAAAAATATGCTCTCTTAATACTCCTACTGCACATTCCTGAGTCATGCTGGACTCTTTTCTCATTGCCCATCATTCTCAGTAGCGCTGGGACCACTGGCCAAGCCTGTGCCTGGGGACACCCCCTGCACACCCCCTGTCCCCACGGGGCTCACGCAGCGGCTGCGAGGCACAGCTTGGCAAAGCTGTCAGTAATTCCAATTCCTGCATCTGCCATCCCCCCTGGATCAGCACTGTGCTAGCTCTGCGAAACCAACCAAGGATGCATCAGGAGGAAGGGGGAGAAGAAAGCAAGAAAAATCAACTCTGAAATACAGGCTAGAAATTTAGCAGGTCTGCTAAGACCTGCTGAGCAAGACTTCACCTTTTTACAGTCCCTTTCCTGACAGCAGTTATGTTAATATTATTTTCCACTTTCTAGAAACTAAAGCTACTTTTGTTTTGGTTTTTTGTTTTTGAACAACTTAAGCCTCTGGCTTCTGAGTTATCAGCTAAGCAATTTTACCAAGGGCTTCTATTTTTATTTTGCAACTTCAAAATATACTTATGCTACATTTTCTGCATGTTACTTGGACTTCACAACATACATATTCACTCTGCTTAGATTTATCAAAGTTGAATAGCATTTCATGTATAGCAAAGCTAACTTTAAGAGTCCTTCATAGGTCAGCAGGTAAAATCCTGCTTTGATGCAAGTAAACAACAGTACTCTTAAAGCCATTTCTGCCTTTAAGGCAGTAACTGAATTATGTATCAGGAAGAAGATATATCAAAATTACAAAACAGGAATATATTTTGGTATCAACCAAATAAATATAATTTGTTTTGCACAACTGCTCAAACTGAAATACCTGTAAAGGAATAAAACCCCACAACTACCTCCAGTTTCACAACATTTACAAAAATTATTAGCTTTGCAGTATAAATGACTTCATTGCTCCAATCACACAGATTCTTGATCAAGTCATTGCAAGTCACCACATGCTAGCAAGACAGGTTCCCAGCTGCATCCTCTCAGCTTGCAGGGAATAAGATAAGTCTTTAACTGCTGTCTTCTGAGTTGAATTCCCTTGATTGTGTGGCAAGATGCACATGGAACTTTCACAGGCAAGATGTTACTGCTGCCAGGCCTGGGTAGCAGCCAGGATCACCTGAACTGTGTCAGGACCAAAGGATATCCATGGTGTCTCAAAACCATGCTCCTCTACACACTGGAGATGTTGTACATCCTGTTTCTAACCAGCCTGGGGGGAAACAGAACTCACAGGACTGGGCTCTCGCTGCCTCTTTTACCTGGTTCTCTGAGATTTTGGGCCAGGCAACCATCACCCTGCTGGTCACAAATTCAACGAGTAACTGGTAACCTCCTTACTAGTAAGGAGTAAGAAATACTTCCTCAAGATCTGAAAGGACGAGCTGATGTGCTCATACACTTAGCAATGCCAACCTATAAATAAAAGCACTCTAAAAGTTCCTATCATCCAAACATCTCCTAGTATTTCCTTCCCCACAAATACACATTTTTAAAGCAAATCAGATCAAGTACTTCTCCAGACATTATGTCCCGTGTTGCATTTAAAGAGATGTTTCTCTTTAGACGCTGTGGTAAGGATAGGAAATGGAAATAACTAGCGTATCATCCTCTTGATACCAAAGGACTAGGAGAGACAGGCCCATATATTGCAGAGACACCAGCCTGCCAAAATACAAATATTTGCAAGTTGCTGTATTTGGGTTCCTCATTAGCTAAATTGATATCATTTCCTGCAATAAGGAGAGGGGAAAGTTGGAAGCAGTGATCCTATTAGGTTGTCATACTGGCACATAACAACATAGTGTGGTAACATTTTTGTGAAGACAAAACACTGATGTTAATTCACATTGCAGACAGAGGCATGAGCCAGAGGAAGTATTTATATACACACTCTCTCATATTGCATTCAAAACAGAAGCTCTGGAAACTGATATTTTTGTTTAAAATGAAGTGTCAAGCTTTTGCCCTGCTGAGAACACCAAGAAGGCTCACTGGAAGCAAGCGGCACCACAGAGGCAGCCAGAGAAAGTTTCATGCTGAATTTGTACCAAATGCAGCAGCATCCCTACATCCAGGGCAACCACAGACTGACACCAGAGAGCGGTTTTCTCTAAACCACCTTTTTTTCCCCCCTTCTGAATCTTTTTTTTTTCCTTACATGCAATCTAAATCTGCCCTCCTTCAGTTTGAAGTTGTTATGCCTTGTCCTGCCACTACACGCCTTGGTAAAAAGCCTCACTCCAACTTTCTTGTACATCTTTTAAACACTGAAACACCATAAAAAGATCTCCTCCAGAATAACCCCAAGTGTCTCAGCCTGCCCCCACAGGAAAACCCTTCCAGCCCTCTGACCATTTTCATGGCCCTCCTGCGGAGCTACTCCAAGATGTTCATGTCTGTTTAGTACCCAGGATCCCAGAGCTGGACACAGAACTCCAGAGAGAGCAGAGGGGCAAAATCCCCTCCCTGGACCTGCTGGCCCTGCTGCTTTTGATGCATCCCAGTGGGGCTTCAGGGCTGCAAGCACATGTTGCAGAGTCATATTGACCAACACCCCCAGGTGGCACCACCCAGTCTGCAGTGACACTGGCAATGGCCCTGTTCCATATGCTGGACCTCGCACTTGGCCTTGATGAGACAATAGGGAACATCAGCACAAACTGGCCACGAGAGAGAGACACTAACCCCATCTTAAGCTCAGCACCAACAGTTTCACAACAGGCACATGGTCAGGGCAATCTATTTCTTTCTCCTGTCCATGCAGGCACCCTGGGGCAAGGAGCTTAAACTTAGATGTCTGAGGTAAGGGGAGACAAATCCCACCCTCACAGACTCAAATGCAAACAGCTTTTATTTTAAGAAAGGTGATCAGTGCTAGAATGTGCTTGAGTCATTCTCACAATCCAAGGCCACCTCTCAAATTCTCCTCCAGACCTCAAGCGTTTGGGCAGACTCCCCCAGCCTGTCTGTGCCTGTGCCTCCTACCACGAGACATTATCACTGCCCTGTGCATCCCTGTGACCACCACCTGCTTTACCAGGACAAACCACCTGCAGCTGGTGCAGAATGTCAGAAAAACCTTTTTTTTTTCAAATGTATTTTTATTTCTGATCTGTCAGCTACAAACCTGTAAGCATCATTTATGTAGAGTGTTTACCAGAGGCAGGAGAGCAAAGGAGCAGGCCCTCACTGATACACAATTTTGAAGCACATTATTTACTACTAATGATAGCTTTGTTTCTTGCAGAAGTTTAATTTCTTTTCCCATTACAGAGACATACACACTTTCCCCAGGCATGTCCCTATAAGATGTGCTCATGGTACAAATCATAGCCACGTGAAAGACTCTGCTCCATAATAACATTAGTGAGATCAGTCAGGATGACTAGGTGTATCTGCAAGACTTCATTCATGCAGAAATCTTTCACTACTGAGGAATATACTCCAGGTACCTTCATTTCTCCAGGTATAGTACCAAACTGAATTGCTTTCAAAAGCCAAGTAAGGCATATACAGGTTTGCTCCTACTGCTATGAAGGTTTAGGTCAGCAGAAGCTGAACATGAGCTTAACTGGGAGAGGTGCTGTGCTGCAGATATCCTAAAAAAGAAAGTAGCACAAATTCTTATTGAGACTTAGTACAGAACTAGCCTGAAAAATTACTAAAATCAGTCAGAGCAGGCTGGATAGCCAATGGTCCACCCTGCCTGGGCAAGGTGAGTGCACCTGAACTAGCTCTGTGCTTCCTGCTTCACCAGCTGTACCTCCATCAGGAGCAGCACAGCCCCACTCCATCTTTATACATTCTGACTCTCAACCAAAAGCAGCACCACACCTGCACTTTCTGTGCCACTACTTCCCCTCACCAGCCAGCCGTTTCCTGCTGTAATCCTGCATCTTTGCAGGTATTTCTGATCATTTCTTTCAGCTTCACACTTCTCGGGGGGGGGCCCAGGGGGGAGGAGATGAGAGAATAAATCTGCAACCTAAATTGCGACTGAGTGAAGAGGACACTCCAGTTTGGATTGCTTTTACCACTTAGGAAGCTCCATGGCAGGTGGAGCTGTCATTAATCACACACAATGACAAGCTGCTACTCTCAATCATGCTTTGTGATCAAATTCTGCACTAATCAGGAGCTTCAGAGCAGGCTGGTTGTTCAGCAAGGTTAAAAATTCAGATGATATTTTCCTTAAGATTCCTCTAACATTTAGTAACAGAATCACAGAGACAAAAAAAAAAATACCCAAACAACCCCTCACTGGCAAACATCCTACATGTGAAAAGGAGCAGCTACACCACATGCTTTCAGCTGGACTGTTTTCTGTCATGCACACAAAGTTCTTAAATGGTCCAAAATTTGTCTTGGAGTTTTAAGGGTAATCAACAATCCTCTGTCAAAGCAGTTTTACGGCTGCACTTAGAGAATAAACAGGTTTACTTAAAAATATCTTTGAAAAAGTGCCATATTCTTATAAATAAAAATTACAACCAAAATATTTTTTGTCAAGTCAGTATAAAGAGACCTTTATCTGTAATTTCAAGGTAATTAGGTATGTCAGGAATCATGTGGAACACAATGCACAAATACACAGTTAGCAAGTTACCTGTCAAAAGGTATTTATTCGTCTTGAGAGGGAGAACATGCTGTTCTCAATGCAGGGCCCCATTTTAGTGCATGAGATGCCAGCAGGAGCAACCCTTTTCAGGTTTTCCATCATAGGTAGTTTACAAAAACTTAGGCTATATATTCTAGGTTTTTGAAAGATCAATTGCTAAGTTTTAGAAATAGGTAAAGTAAAAAGCAAAAAAAATATCTAGGTATCTTTGCTTGGGGAAGCATTCTCTGACAAAGCCCCTCTGAAGGCACTGCTTTATTGGCTGTACCAACCGAGACCCTCCATGTGCCAAAAAACCATGGTAAGCTAAGCCTTCAGAGAAATAAAACTTTAGTAAATAAACACAAAGAACAAGGGGGCTCAAAATGGCAACATGGACATGCATTCCATGACACCACTGCTGCCAAAGTTATCTGGCAGATAGGGATGTCACTTAACTCTTCTTTTTTCAATTCTTCTCTCTGCCACTGAATTTGGGTCCATCACTGATGCAAAACAGGAAGAGACTAATTTCTCATAAATGCTGTTTTCTCCACCCATCCATGTAAAGGGCATGCTGCCACTGTTGAACCTCTGTTACCCACACAACTCAAACACAAATGACAGAAAACATGTAGCTTAAAGAATTTTTCTTCTAATTTTCTGAGAAAGCACAACTGAGCCAGAACAAATTTTAGAACAAACACTACCAAGTTTTCAACTATTTATTATCTCTAATTTAACTGAAAACTCAAATTGAGTGACTTACTATTCATTAACAGCTAACTAATTAAATTTAATTTTGGCTACTTACTTCTGTATAGGGAATATAGTAACATAATTAAAGAAGATGACCACAGTGATTGCAAAAAGCTGCCTGCCCAGTTGTGCTTTTTACCAAGTCACACTAACAAGCTGTAGGTTAAAATCCTCTGCAAGATCTCCAGTGATCACTCACCAACTCTTCTTACCAAGTAATTAAATTAAAGCCCTCCTCCCACAGAGGGGGGAAAACAAAACAGAAACATCACAGACAGTAATGTCATGAGATCATTTACCTCACCAGCCAGTTACCGTCAGCTAACACAGCATACAGAGAACTAAAGGGGAAATAAAACCCTCCAGCAATGAAACTGCCAGCATTTCAAAATAAAAAAATAATAGAGAAAGGACTGTGACTTCATTTAACTCAACACTCAGCCCTTTGGTTTGCAAAGCCATTCCTGGTCACATCCTGCTGGTCTTGCTCTCAATTTCCAGCTACCAAATTGCATTTAGAGACTTACTTAGCATGCTTTCTGTTTGTGCATCCTCAGGAATCACTGACACACATTCACAGATGGAAGGGGAACAGAACAGGACTTGAAAGATAAAGACCTTATCAAGCTTACTACAAGCATGGAAATTTAAAAAAAAAAAAAATAAATCACAGAAACACAGGGTAGGGAGAAAGACACTAAAGACAAGGCCAGGCTGGATGAAGCTCTGATTTTGAAGCATCTGTTCCAACCTAAACCATTCTATGACTCTGTGAAAGGAGCAAACGCACAGCAACATAGAGAAACAAGACAGAAATATAAGGATATAAACACCTTCAGAAATTTGATTCCACTAAAATGAGTTGATTTAATTAGATTCTTTTTGCCCCACGAACAGCAACGACTGAACTCCTAAGACCCAGACAGCTTTTTATTCATGCAGGTCTCTTACTGCAGTAATGAATAAGCTTGAGTTTTCCAAACTGCAGTAGCTTGAAAGTCCTGCTGGGGAAGAGAATTCCAGGAAAACAGGGCAGGAGGCAGGAGCCAGCCTGGATGTGTCCTCTTGGAGAAATAAACTGACTAATTTGCACATGCTGCATACACAGCTCTTCCACAAGGGATTTACATTTTATGAGTAGGTACTGCTAACCTGAATTTTCAGAGAACTTTATTTCTACTTCAGACATCTAGGTTTTCCTTCTATTTTGGGGGAAGTTTGCTACAGATTGTTTTTTTAAGACATGGAAAAGTGATGAAAAATGAAAAAATATATGGTACTACACACAACAACAATGACATTGCTGAAATGCCCAAGGGAGTTCTAAGCCAACCAGATACCAGGAGATGCTGTAAAAGATAGAGGAGTAAAATGTCTTAAAACTCATCTTTATGACAAAGTTTCCTTAGGCCTCCTGTAAATTGTTCTTGGGACCATCAACAATGCATCACCAATGCAAGGTTCTACCTGAAGTGTCTGAAATATATGCAGGCTCCCTTCTGCTCTGCAGAACTCCAATTAGTGTCTAATCAATAAGTTTATTTGCCTGCCTAAAAGTAAGATCCAACTTCTGGTTTACGCCGGAAGGATTTTTAATGAGGCAGGCTGATGCAGGTACTCTTTCTGGAAGGTAAATTGTTCTTGGAAGCTTTCCATTAAGAGACAGCAGAAACTCCACCACTAACTCTTAATTAAGTGCTCTATTGCTTTGGGTTTGTTTTTAATTATTTTTCTTTGTAGATAAGTCATTAATAATTGAGTATCTGCTTGCCTGAGTCATGACACTGTGAATGTACTAAGAAGAAAACCAGTGGCAGTTGTCCATCCGAGCAGCAGTCAGTAGAGCTTTAAAGTGGTCTAGAAGGCTTCTGCTCCTCCAAACTAATCAGTTTTCCCCCACCCTCTAAAAATAAGCAGAATGGAGAGGCTTCTGCTTTGGAAACAAACTCAGCTTGTCAAGCAATGCACACTGCCACGACTGTGTACTTATTTTTGCCTCTATATAACAACAGGCATCCACAAACTGCCCAGATGCTTTGAAGACAGATGTGCACACAGTGACATCTCCACATCAGCCACCCTAGAGAGCTGTACCCACAGGATGTAGCATGTGCTACCGCTGCATGAACAAAAGTGCACCTTGTTCATATGGCACCACTTCCCTTGCTATCCAGATTTTAAAAAAATAAAAATCTACTTAGGACCTAAGCATCTAGGCAAACATTTCTTCTCTTTAATAACCTACTTCTGCATATTAGTCTATGCAGGATTTTACATCCATGTTTTGATCACAAAACTGCTGTGCAGCAGAAATGGTAATGCTCTCCCTTGGAAGGGACAAAGTTGATTTTGGGAACCGATGCTTTTCAAAAGGAATATTCTCCTACAAGTAAAACAGTCTCAATCTCCACCAGACAGAAAAAAAAAAATCTTTTCAGATCCCCTCTTCTGGTCAGCCCTACTAAGCTGCTGATGCTAATGATTTTAAATGGCCTCATGGAGACAAAGCTGCAGGTTTGGGTAGGGCAGGGGGAAGAAGCTGCTTCAGTCAGTTCATAGTGGCTGTATCATTTGACACACAGTTAGTCAAAATGCTATCTATTCAACACAGTGTGCAGCTAATCTAATCTAAAGCAGCACGCAGGCACTGCTGTGCTATGGAAACATTCAACAATGTAAACATGATTAGCCACATAGGTGGAGCTTTACATGCAATTGTTTTGGGAAAGAGATTTAACACTGCCACAGTGACAACATGGCCTCCCTCTTCACATCTGTCTTATCAACACTCCAGACTAGACTTTAACCTTGCCAGCTGCAGTTTTCTTCTGCTTCTTCATAAGGTGCTCATCTTGTATCAATTATGGGAATTTAATAAAGAGGGAAAAAGATTAATATAAAAGCATTTACTGCTTGTTATGTTTTTTGGCCAGTCGAGTTGCACTAAAGAGCGCTTAGATTGTATTAGGAAGCTATAAAGTACACATACTAAGAACAAAAATTCTTTTGTCCTGTAACAGCAAATATGAATTGAGAAAACTAACAGTAACTCACAACTCAAAAACCTCAGACCTGTTAACAAAGTATTAAACAAATTATTTAACAAGTTAAACAAATATATTAAATAAAACACTCAAGGCTCTGAGTCAGGAATGCCCCAGAGGTATGGAAGAATTGAAAGACTTCCTCCCAAAAAGTTTGACTGTGGTAAGGCAAAACCCAAGGGTTTCCAAACTCAGAACTGCTAAGAACTAGTCATTCCTTCTGCAAGTGTTTTCCTGCCACCATTCTGAGATGTGCCCATCTCTGTCAGCTCTCAGGTTTTCTCAAATTACTTTTGCAAATATCATCCAAAGGGAAGGGTGGCCTTAAGCTCAGTCCACTTCAGCCCAGCTAAGGCAATGATGTTAGTCAACCCCAAAGTGCCAGCAATAAGCCTTTTGGCACACCCACTGGGTATTCCCAGAAGTATGAGCAGATTTATACTAGGTGAATGTGTGTGCATTTAAGGGCTGCTCCTAAGGGCCAGCCAACCTCTACCCCAAGGGCTGGCTAATCATGCCACAGGCCAGATCTCAATCATCACAGAACAGGTTGTGCTCGCCTTCCCAAAATGCAAGTCTCCCTGCAGTTGTGAGCAGTCTTGTGCTGCAAACTGACTTGAAAATATGAAATAAAAAAGATTAAAAGTTCTCAAAGAGGATTTAAATACAGGCAGCAAGTCAGCACTTCACTTCCTACAATCCCTTCCGAGAGAGATTAGGGCACAAGGGCTCAATACCTTGAAAGTAAAAAACTACAAAGAATGTTGATTTTCTTTCCTAGAACAGTGGCCACAGAAGATAAGAGGCACAAGTACTTATGTTTTAAAACTGAATATGGAAGTATTTAAGAGATACTGCCAGTGAAAGCATTAAAGTGACACCAACTTCACACCTAGATTCTTAAAAAAATATTAAAACATCCAACTAGAATTTGGGCCTTTTAAAATTTATTATTAATTTTGTGTGCCTTCAGTGTATATATTTACACACCCATAAATATATGTAAGTGTATATATAAGCAAGCAAATATATGCACACACACATTTTGGTGTCAATGATATTTCTGGAATAAATAAAGTCTCTGAAATAAAGTCTCTGAATTTTCACAGAAACAAATTTCAAAGACATCAATATCTACTACTTTATTATTGGTGCTTATTTAAAAAAATAAAAGACAGACATTTAACTCTTACAAGTTAAATGGAACATTTGTCTAATATAGGAGACTACTGTAGTCCTTGAATGTCCAATGAAAATAATTGAAAATATTTGCATAGTTCTACTAACCCAGCATCAATACTGAAGGAGAGCACTCTTCTTACTCCCAATCCTCCCTTGAAATCTCTGCCATTTGGACAGTCCCATTCACTATTCTTTTACATCAACAGACCCACACAACGGCAGCTTTAGAAAAAAAGGTGACCTAAAACATCTTTCTCATTTTATCCCTCTGCACTTGCATGACGCCCCAGCAGCAGCTCCACTGGCCCCATCCCTCAAAACATGCCATCAGAACTCCAACCCCCTTCCTCACTTGTGCCACAAATAAAATAAAGCAGGAATTACACGTTCCCTCTGCCATCAGACTAAGCCTGCGGCAAAGAAGTTCTAAGATACCTTAATCCTTTTGGCTGCCTTCCGTCACGCTGTGCCTCCTCGATGCTCACAGCTCTCCCATATCACTCTGTAATAGTGCCAGCTGGCCTCTCTTAGCCTGCCTTTTTTTTAAATAAAAAAACCCCTCACAAATTAAAAAAAAAAGTGCAGAAAAACAAACCCTTGAATATAGTATTTCATTAATGGGTTTGTTCTTACCAAGTTGTGACTTGTATAATTAATCATAATTCACCACAGCATAGCATAGGAACAATTATTTAAACATTTAAAAACAAAGTGGGTTGCTGGCTCTTTACAATGCTGACATATTTAACACCTAAAACAAATCCTTTTACTGCTGTCTTTAAAACAAAGGGACACATTTTTCTGCGAGGAAGATCTCGTTTTGCAGCACTTTCCATCCTCCTACAGGAAAGGCAGAGCTATTTTCAGTATTTCCCAATTATAAAAGTGGTTACTGGTTAAAAAAAAATACTTACAGTTGCGCACCCAGTTGTTGACGATCCCCTTATGCTTTTGAATGAGAATTTTCAAATAAAGGAAGGGGGGGAGGACGGGGAGGTATAGAAAATTGATAAATATTTCCTTTTTACCCACCATGCAACATTAGGAAGGGGCATACTTATTTTTAGCTTATTTTCTTCTACTACCAATTGTTCTTTGAATACATTTCCTAGTGGTTAAACTACCATTACTCCAGCTTCTATGCTCATACTGGCAACTATTTATTTAGGCATTCTGTCACCATGGGAAGAGCAGATCTCTATTCTTCCTTGCATTACAGAGCCTTCTGGAGCAAGCATGTTTATTTTATATCCCATAGGGCGAATCATGCAGAAATAAAAAGTTGTGGGAGGGGGTAGAGGGTAGGAAGGGAAGAACACATCATGTACTCCTGCTGATAAACTCAAAGCACTCAGCAAGATTTAAATGACTGCGAGAAAGTCTCAACTTGATATTCCTGCAGCAGAAGTTGAAAGCATGATTTTAGAAGACCAGAAGCACTATGCTCAATTCCATGGAGTCTAGTAATTTCCTCAGAATGAGTTTGGTTGCAGTTTTGGCTTTAATTTACACAGAATAAAGTCAGCTTAAAAAAATCCCAGAGACTAGATCAAGACAGGAACTGATGCACCCCTAGTGAATGGGTTTTAAGAATCCCAACTCCAATGGTTTTTATTAGAATAATCCTAATATAATATTCTTGCAATCATGTCCTTGTTCAGTGTTTAAGTTTTTAATGACAGCTACAAAAATCAAAGCCCAGCTGAGTCCAAGTGGTGCAAAAAGGCTGATGCTACCCTAGAGCACAACCTAGGAGAGCCTCACTTCTACTTCTCCACTTATCGGACTGGACCAAGACAGGCACTTTCAGTGTTTTCACAGCACAACAAGAGAACTTATTTAACTGTTCCTACAGCCAGTTTATCCCAAGGACATGAGCTCAGGAATTCTGATCAACTGAGAGGGAGGTGATTCTGCCCCTCTACTCCACCTTGAGGCCACATCTGCAGTGGTGCAACCAGCTCTGGGGCTCCCAGCACAGAAAGTACATTGATTGACCTGCTAGAGTAGGTCTAGAGGAGGCCACAAAAATGACTGGAGGGATGGAACACCTCTTCTGTTAGGAAAAGCAGAGATGGGTTGCTCAGTCTGAAGAAGATAAGGCCTTGGGGAGAACTTATCATGACCATTCAGTACTTGAAGGGGGCCTACAAGAAAGATGGGTACAAACTTTTCAGCAGGGCCTGCTGCAATAGGACAAGAAGCAATAATTTTAAATAAAAGAGTTGATTTAGATTCAATATAAAGAAGTTTTTCACAATGAGGATGGTGAAACACTGGCACATCTTTCTCTGTGGAGAAGTGGCAGATGCCCCTTGGAAAAGCTCAAGGTCAGATTGCATGGGGCTCCATGTAGTTGTAGACATCCTTGACCATGGCAGGTGGATTGAACTAGACTCTAAAGATCCCTTACTATTCTGTGATTCCTTGAACTGCATTCAGTATGAAGGTATCTAATTTGAATCTTGGTATTTCAACCATTGGCCATGCACCTGACAGCTCAGGATTCAAACATTCAGCTCTGCACAACCCAAGATGCTCTGGTTGAGCACTGGCCATCAATCACAACAAAATAAATATTCTCATATGGAAATAATGCAAGAAACCTTCTCTAAGGCAGGAATACTAACCTTGACACAGCTCTTGGCTTTACTGATAAGCCTTGCTAAATGAACCATGTTTCCAGCATGCCTGAAAATTTCTCAGCCAGAGACCAGAAGGTCCAAGCAAGTTGCAGCCTGGAGTTGATCCAGATGATTCCCCATGACAACTAAGGGGAAAATCTACCTCTGCAGACTTCAGTGATCACAGAACGGCTTGGGATATGACATCATCCTGAGTTCAGTTAGACACAGATGACTCTTCCAGAGAGTTATGACATCCCATTGCTCTTCATGCTCTAACAACCCCAAGTTACTAATCAATCTGCTTTACCATAGGTTCTCAAATTAACTTGTACCTCTTTAAAGCCATTGGAAATATTTCAGCATTTTTAGAGTGAGGTTGTAATACTCTGAAAATAAGGGGTTTAGCATCAAAAATAGCTATTTGTAATCTTCCAAACTTGTCAGCAGTATGCAAGCTAATGCTGCACTGGAGACCAAGTATAACCAACTCCTTTCAACCTGGTTTTGCTCATCATATTTCTCTAGATAAAGAAACTGCTTCTTCTTCTTCTTCAAAAAACATCACTAATTGTATATGCCTATCATATTTCTAATAGAAGTAAGAGTTTGGTGACAAAACATAGAATATTAAAAGTACACTTCAGGCGAGATTAATTAAGAGTTATACAAGAAAGCACCAATACTATGCCAAGTTCACCAGGACAATAAAAAGGAACACATCCCTGGCCACAGATGGTACAGACATTTATGCCAGGCAGAAGACACTGATCAACAAGTGTTTCAAAGAGAGCAGCAAGCTCCTTTACCTGCTACCTAGGACAAACAACATTCAGGTATGAGTAAAAACGGCTTCTTCCTTGACATTCTGAATGTTAAATACATTCAGACGCTTCTGCTATGTCACCTCACCAGTGTCTTTGCCGCTGCAGTCTTTGCTAAAAACCTCTGAGGCTCTTGGCTCGGGATCACCGTACTGATCTCCTCGTTTGAGTCCTGCTTGGTGAAGCAAGAAGAGATAAGAGTGGCTTGATTCGTGTTTTACTGTTACCCAAAAAAACTGCTGAGATACCTAGTAAGACATATGGAACAGCAAAGTGCTAACATCAGATTAAAATACAGTTCATGAATTACGCAGTTTCTTTCCTGTACCTTACCCATAAAAAATTAAACAATTGGGAGAGAAACCTCCTTGATACAGAGGGGGAAGAGCTCCATCCCACCAAATCATTCTGCAAGAATTAATGCACTTGCCAAAACAGCTTCTCTGCCACCTTCAAACACATGTAGAAGCCTGCTCTGTTGCAGGAATTTGGCTTGAGACTGTGACACAAACCAGTGCCTCGTTCCTCACGTCAGTAGCATGGAAATCCTTCAGACACAGCCATTACCTCTCCCAACAGCAACATGAGAATTTCTTCTACAGTCAGTTTTCACTAATGGTATTCACAGCCTCAGAGTCAGCAAAGGATTTGGCAAGACTTGCCCCAATTTCACTTTGTACCTTCTGGAAAAGCTGTGCTTAAACAGGAGAAGCAGCTGCAGCTCCAAAGGGTGGAACACAAGAGCAGCTGAGCTGCACTGCTCACCCCACAGCATGACAGGGAGAGATGAAGGCCAGACCCTGGCCCAGGTTTGGCAGCACAGGAGGGTCAGCAACACCTCTAGCATCTCCCAAAAAATCAAATCTGAATCACAGAGCAGCTGGGCTGTGACAGACAATGCAAGTTTGCTGCCATCCTGGTGGGCTGCAGGTAGCTGGTTCTCCCGTTTTGAAGGAAAGTTTAAATAATTCCTTTAAATTCAGATCAAACCAAAGAGCACTTAGCAGTTTACTGAGCCTGGTCCCAATAACTTGTTTCCTTTTATCTCTCTCTTCTCAAACTTGCCAATAAGGATCACAATTGAAGCTAATTAACATTCACTAATGAGCGGGACACCAATTGCTAATCCAAAAAAAATTTGGTTACATGCAAGTAAGCAAACAAGTTAATGTACCATAAACTCTGTTTCATTCATTTATTGTGACAAATGTAGTTTGCTTTTAATTATGATACTTCCTAGCAGACTACTTTGCCTGTCTATTTTGCTGAAGTTTGCTGAACTCCCATTACTATTATACTTCTCCTCAGAACTATTAAAAAAACAACAAAACAAAACAAAAAACCAAACACAATAACAACAACAAAAAAAAACACCCCAAAACAAACTGATACAGCAAAAATTGGCAGCCCCCTCTCATGAGTAATGAAGTAGCAAAGAAAACTGTTTGACTGATGCTCCACATTTTATGTTTCTCAACTTCCACTGTGGGGAAGGATGCACTAGTGGTACTTCATTGTGCTGGAGAAGTTTTCATTTCAGGAATCTTTCCAGTAGGACTAACAGCTCTTTGCAGAACAGATTTGGTATCTACCTGTGCCACTGATTTTCTTTTCAGGCTAAAAATGTCCAGCTGGGTTCAAAAGGAAATCCCTTACTGTAAAATAACACATTTCAACATTTTCCTCTGACTTAAGTAAAGATTTTACCATTTTAAGTTTTTAAATAGTTTAAGTAAGCTTTCCATCAGTGGGAGTTTCCCTACTGCTGCGCTGCTTAGAATATTGCTTAACTACTGAACTTGCTAGAAGAGTAACACACAGCATTTCTGGAAACATTCAGCACTTTCTTTCATAAGTGTGTAAGAAGTTTTTTTTGGACTGCCCAACGTGTTTCTCAGGGATACCTGCTTAAGAGTGTTGATTTTAGTTTGTTGATTTTCTGAGGTTTTTTTACATCAAAAGCAAGGAATTCAGTCCATAACCACAAGCTTTTATAGGACAGTGTAAACCCTGACCTTTCTCATGTTGAAAGCACAAACCCTTGCCTCTTAGTTAAGATGTACATGAAAGCTTGCACAGACAAATAATTAACATTAGATCTAGGGTGCCCTACTTGAAGATTATAAGCCAGGAAGCTGGTAACTACAGGGGACCAGCCCAGCTCCGGGGTTTGGCTTCTATTCTACAAAAAGATTATGGTCTGGACTCTGGAGCTACCAAGCACACACATAATTTGGCACATAGAGCCTCGTTAGTTGGGTGAGGTGTCACTGCCAGATGAAAGAAGCAGGTCACTTCAAGAAATGCTGCCCTATGACAGCCTCTCAGTCTAGTTCTCAAGTGGCAGTCAAACACCAAGAGCCAAAGAGGGAAATGGGACCTCATGACCTCTCCATCCTCAGGTCAGTGCAAGTCCTGCCAGATCACAGCAGCATTGGCTTGGTTACATCAACTAAAAGAACGTGGCCCATCCGGACTTTTAGAAAGAACATGTTCCCCCAAAAGTGTCAAACACTTTAAAATGTTTTCTCCCACAACCACCATTCAAAGCTTGAAGACTTATCCTAACACTCGTATAAGTATGTTCATGACTGATAGGGAGAAACCTCATCAAGTCAAGAACTAGGAGACAAGGCATTAAAATAAAGTAACTAAAGAAAGGGAGGTAATTGGCAACATATTCTCAAGCTAGAAGCAGGGTCAACTTTATGAAAATACAGCTGGAAGACAGCTGGACAGTAACTTCCTTCTCAGACGGTTTTAAAATATGGAAATAAAACAATTCAAGTAACACAAAGACTTGACAGGTCTCAGCACAAGTTATGAACAATGTCTTCAATTGCTACTTCTTCCTTTCTTGAAATTTTTCAGGATTGCATAAGCAATACTACAACCTGTCTTTAGGTGGAACTCACCAATTCTATGCAATAAGGAAGCATTTTGCTATCTGTAATTGTTCTCCTATTCTCTACAAACCAAGTTCTTCCTTCTTTCAAAAGGAGTGGTGTTTCCACTTGGGCCATCCATAGCTGCATCCCCCTATCAGCAGCTAGCAGGCACAGGTGCTGGGCAAGGACTGGTGCATCACTAAGGCAGCAGTGCAGCAGGTACCTGGCAGCTGTCACAGCAGATTATCCCCTTAATTCTCCTTTAAGTGCAAACAGGAAAAGCTCTATCATCTCCTTCCTGCACAGCCGACTTTCCTTTAGTGGATGTTTCCCTTCCGGACAATGCTTCAGATTTCCAACGCTCTGTTTGTTCGGATACTGCACTTACAGCCCTTGCCTCTGCAGCAGGGGTACCTGCTGCTGCTCTGAGGTCTGAGCCCCGGCCCAGTGCTCTAAGGATACCCTCGTGCTGAAGCTTCAGTGCTGCCCCCACAGCCCCAGCTTTTCTGTGCTACTGAAAAAAGAGATGCCTGACAGCTGCTGCTGTCTGGGCATCAGACACCCAGAATGGTGTAAAGGGCTTTTCCTACCTCATGACTCACAAGGAAAAATTCCACCTCTGGGAAATACAGAATAATCCCCACAGCCATCCAGCAGCTATAGGATGAGGACTACTCATCGAGACAGATTCTAACAGACCATGGCCCTGCACACAGTTCCATCATCTCCATTCATTGCTGCGCCAATGCACAAGCTCCTGCACAGCACTGGAGCCAAAGGTGTGACTGTACTGCAGATTAGTCACCCATGTTCTTCCAGGTTACCAGAACACTGCTGACTCCTTGCAAGAGGCACCTCATTTCAGGAACTGAGCAGTTTGGAGTAGCTGCCTCAATTCAACTAGTCACACTAGCAAAAATTATCTAAGACAGCCAAACCCTTTAAGACCCTCTGGCTCTAATCTATGCTAACATCCTGTAATACCCAAGCCAAAGACCATGAGTTCCCTTTCAGCACGACGACAGTTCCAAGGCAACCTTCGTCGCAGCCTCCTTTGCCAAGCTCAGAAAAATTTGCCTCAGTCACAGCTTTGGAATAATTTTTTGCCTGCTAGGGCTCAATTCCATAGGTTTTTTGCTACTTCTTTGCATACTGTGTTCAGCAGCTCCCTGGCAAGGTCGCTGTGACTGTCAGCCATCACAGAGGTACACTGGGGCAGACTGAGGGCATTGCTGTAGGAGCCTACCACATTCTATGGCCCAGTAGAATCAGTACAACTGAAATAAAGAACAAGTATTCCACAAAGTAAAGTGGCAAAATCCAAGTGCTGAAAGCCACAGGTATTGTTGTGGCAGTACATGACAAAGAAGATTTCTTGATCTTTTTGAGGGGAAGGACCATTTTACTTTTGGAGAATTAAAAAAAAAAATATATAAAAATATATAAAATTTTCTTGTCTCTGTCTATTCTATGATGACTAGGATGGAAAGGCACACTAGAAGTAAATTTCATCTTTACAAGGCCAGCCAAGTCCTTGGCAGTGGGGCAGACGTGGTTTTATTATCACCACTACAACCTGCTCAAATCACAGGCAAAACTTCACCTCCCCACTGCTGTCAAGAGCCACCAACCCACCCCTGAGGGCAGGTCACCTTGGAGACTGCCCAGGCAAAAACAAACAGCGCTGCCCTCCAGGACAACAGATTACTGGAGCCTAGAGAGAAACGTGCAAGTCGCAATTTCTGCCACCAGAACTGGGAGGACATTTGATCTGAGCGCCTCAGGCAAATCCCTTCTCTGCATCTCAGCTTCCCGGTTCCTAGAGCTTTGCAAAGCCTGACATGAGACACTGCAGAAATGCAGAAACGCAGAAAAGTCATGGAGCAGAAATGCAGAAAGTCACAGAGCAGAAACGGCACGACAAAGGCCAAACAGATGCAATCACCTCAGATTTTTTGAAGATGGTTATTTATTCATTCTCACAGTGTTTCAGGAGTGCTGAAAGTCTGATGCTGAGAAGCCTTAACTGTGATAAAGGTCCAATGGTTGCCAGCTGAGTATTTGCTTTAATCACATTTGATGTTGTTCTTAAAGCTGCCTGCCAGCTCCTGGAGTCATTTGATTATATACAAGTATTACTTCAAAGCAAACAAGCAATGGATACATTTTTATTTGTTTGTTTCACTGTTTATAAGTGATATTTTCTTAGAATTTGCAGCGTGAAGGAAATGCACAGTACTTACGTTTGGATCTAATTTTCATGAAAATTGAATAAAAACAGAAAAATACCAGCCACCAAAATAATTTCTACCCCTCAGTAATTAAGTTCCCGTGAAGGGAGGGAAAAAAACCAGAAAAAGAGAGAAATAAAACCTTGCTATTCAGCCAACTTTGTTTAAAATATATTTCATAAATCAGCCATGTTCAGCTTAAATCAGCACAAATGAACAGAGAAGCAGAAGCCTTGAGGCAACTGTTCAGACACCTGAGAAATGACAGCCAGAAGTCAAAGCCAGAGAGGGAAGTTGGGTATCAAGTTTTTTTAAAGAAATTCAACTTGACTCATTATAAAGGCAACAGAGGAAAATAGGTGGGATGGGGATGAGACATACAAGCAGAGACAAGCATTGCTCAGCTGGGGGAATCCATCACACACGATGTGTAGACCTGGAGGACTCAAACACAAGCCTGGCTGTACTAAAGATACCACTGCTCTGGCCTGAGCTGACAGAAACCTCAGGGACTGCACATCTTGTCAGAGAGAGAGGGCATGCTGTACACTGAGCCATACTGCTCATCCTTCCTCTCCTCTCCATGATCTGTTCCTGAGAGTAAAACCAGAAAGAGACAAAACTTAGTGTCTAATCCTGAGCACAGTAAGGGAACAGCCAGACTTCAGCAAATCACCATCTCCTACTGATGCAAAGCTTGGTAAAGAAAGGAAACCTGTGGAACTGCAGGACCCTTGATATACACACAAAAAATGAGAATTTCTTGATGTTAGCCTAGTTCCAAAGCTAGAATAAGATCCAATTCAGATCCCCCAAAATCTGTAAAACCATTCAGAAGAGCCACTAATCTTAGCAAAAGGGAAACCCGTAACATTAAAAACATCAATGATAACCTGCATTAAAATAAACAGAGTTTAACAAGAAATTTCATCTCAAGGAAAGCAATCCAGACTTTCAGTCCTTCAGCAAATTCCTATGGGCACCAGCCTGGAGAGGTCACAGAAAACTGTGCAACAACTGCTCAGTGAGGCAGGGAAAATGATACCAAGAAACCTTCAGTGTGTTAGCTTGAGGAATAATGCAGTTTTGAAGCACCACTATCAAATCATCAGTATTGCTTCCTTATTCTGTGCTAGGCACCCAAATCCATGGGAAATACTGGAGACTCAGAGAATGATCAGAGGACCATAACAACAGTATTTTGGATGTGGAGAAGCTTATTTGAAGGCAGACTGAAGACTGGATAGCAGACTTCAGGGACGAAATAAAAATGTAAAATCATGACTAGCAGAGAGAAATCATAACTTCAGTTTCTCTCTTCTTGGTTGCATAACAAAGGGAAATTTAATAAAAGCTATGAGTTACAGAAGAGATAAAAATAAGATAGTCTCAAAAATGTCTAACCAGACTGCAGAGCTTGAAGCCAGAAGTTGTCAAGGCCAAAAAAAGCAAGAATTGCCCCAAAGCATTCACATATGACTAAGAACATCAATAGATTAAAGAGTGTAGGATAAAACAAATCTTGGTACAAGGTATTAAACTTCTGGGATAACCCCAACAGGTATTGTGAGACAAAAATAATTACAACAGCCCAAATCAAAATATCATTTCTCCTTTCATAAATGGCTCCCCTTGGGAACTGCTAGAAGTAGGTATTTAATTAAACGGACCTAAAGTCTAGGAGCTCCATGGTCAGTCTGTTTTTAAGCTTCATCTGGACACCACACATTGAGCCCTTTAAAAGCACTGATTATTTTTTTCCCAAAAAACCACTAAGTTAACTGTTTTTTTAAAAAGGGAGTATCACAAACCTAAATTCGGACAAAAGAAATACCCTACTTCCCATCTTTCTGAGGTCACAACTGGGCCAATAAGATCTATGTGATAAACAAGTTCACTCCTAGTGTATATCAATTAACTACCTTAGCTGCTCAAGAAGGTACAAGAACTGTAATATTAAAAATGTCCTCAAAACATATCCAGTTCTCCAGAAGCAGAACTTACTTGCTGTTTCCTAAAATAACAGTTTATTTTAGCAGTCTTAAACCCTGCCAAATTCCTATAATACTTACAATAACAAACAATACATGCAATCACCACCATATAAAGTTAGTTACTTTCAGTGTAGAAGCTACAAATCAACTCATGTAAAAAATTCTTGGGTTGAGTTTTTTTGGTTGGGTTTTTTCTTTTGGTTGATTTATTAGTTCTTACATTATTTTGAGGGTTTTCTGATTAGCTACAGTAAATATCCATCCACACAACTAGTTTTCCATTTGCAAAAGAAGATCAAAAAAAGTTCAGATGAGACACTAGGAAGAGGTTATTCACTGAGAGGGTGGCTGAGCACTAAAACAGGCTTCCCCAGGGAGGCTGTCACAGCACCAAGCCTGACTAGAGTCCAAGCAGCTCACCTTCTGCACCATCAGCAGGCTCTCCTGCTCCCTAAAGAGTGCTGGTCAGACAAAACGTTGGAAACAGCTAGACTGGTAATTAAAAACACATGGATTTTCGCCCATTCTGTTCAAACCTGAATGTCCTGAAAGTATTCAAGTTTTTTGCCCTCACAATGCTGCCAACTCCTTACTTTATTTGCTGCCTCAAATCATTAAGTACAATAACAAAAACAGTGAACTTGAGTTTTTGCTTGCTTTACTTTGGAATTCACAAAATGCAAAGACAGTCTTTTGCTGCTCAGAAACAGATTTCAGGCAAGGCAGTCCCCAGGCTCCAAGGCAAGCATCTCCTCCCCCTGCCCCTCCAGAGGTGCCTTAAATCAGTGTCTGACATCAGACTGAGAAAAGTAGCAAAGTAAGCAAAAGGTGACAAGTAGTTCTTTTTAATATGAAAGGCTTCTGCTGAGGCACATTAAAATACTAATTCAAATGCAGAATAATCAGCATCTTTATAAGATTTCAGTCTGGTATTGGCTAATTCTGTCAAAAAACACTATTGGCTATGTGGTCCTACTAACAGAATGAGTAACTCAGAACTTTGCCACAGACCTACACACCTCAGTGAAAGTATATTGAAGATATATATGTCTTTGAACATACTTTGGAAGCAAAGGAATTGTTTCTGATACAATAACAATAGTGCTAACAAGTCAGCACCAAGATACAAACAGCCATGAGGTCAAATCCTCAAGTCACTCTGTAGGAAACCTAGATATGAGCTTGTCTGAGCTCAGAGTTACACTGAGACCTCACATGGTCCTTACTAATGAGAAGGAGAAGAAGCAGCAGCATCTACTCCCAACATAACAGCAGGGAAACCAGATTGCAAGGTTCTTTTGCTAATATGAGTTGCTATCATGTTGCGGGAGCTCTGCACTGTTGCAATAATTGCAGATTTAACAGGCTTTTTCATCTTTCCCACCTTGAAATTCTCTCTCCTTCACAACAGCTTAGTGCTGCCATCTACTTTTTTTTTTTTTTTTTTTTACCCTAACAGATTTGGGCTTTTTTCATGCTAGCAAAGTCCTTAGCAGACTAACTCACCCACTACGACAGCACTCCCTCACCTAAGTCTTTACAGTTGGGTCCCACAGTTATATGTGGTCCAGCTCATCACCACAGGCAAAATTAAAACCCAAGGAAACCAAATACATAATCACATCCAAAGTCCTTTAAACACTAATTTACACTCGAGCCCTCAAATAGTAATAAAACCCCACAACTCTCTCAACTTTTAACCACAAGGTATCTTTTACAACCCTCAGAGATATTAAGCTACTAAATTCAGTGATGACAAGGTGGCAAAGACATAGGTCTTTATCAAATCATCTGGACAGTTCTAGAAAGCAAATTTATCTAGCTAAAAATGTTATTCAAAGTTTTAGTCCTAGAGAATTAATAAAATTCTTTTATAGGTCATTTATTTGCACAGACACTAACACTGCTGAAAAAAAAATACTTTCTGGCTGAAGGATATATCATCTGAAAAAACAGGCTGAAAAACATTGAGATAGTCTAGTAGGAGACTGCCTGCTGCTGATGAAGCACAGCTAGTCTTGATTAATCCATCACCTCACTTTATCATTGCAATCATTTTAAAGGTCTGAGCAACTGTTTGCACACAGCCCCACAGCCACTGTTTGTTGAGGGCCTTCACCCTATCTGCATAGAAGAATGTTCAGACCAGAGCACCATGAAACCCCTGGGATCACGGGAAGCCACAGCACCTTCTGCCTCCCCACCAGCAGCACACAAGACAGAGCAGCCATCCCTACTGCAGGCACCTCCCCAGAGGTTGTGCTCCAAAGAACTACGCCCTTGCCTTGCATCTTGGCCTCCCTTCATCCCAAACAAGATCACTATCCCCTGTGGATAAGGGCCACATTCTCAAAGATCACAAAGTCTCCAAATATCCAATCAAACCATTCAGAGTATATCCCACACAGACAAAGAGAATGTCCTGCAAAGAGAAAGGCTTTTACCACTGCTCTGCCCACATGTCCCAGCACAGGCTGTTCAGAGGGTTTGCAGCTTGGTCTCAGATGACCCCAGGCCTCTGCTGAGACTGCAAACAAGTCACAGGGGCTCTGCTGGAGAGAATCTATTTATCCATAGGGAATCGAAAGGAATTAATCACATTTTATGTGCCGTATCAGGCCGACGAAGGTCGCACATCTGAACTAGGGCAGCCCAACCTTCAGCACAGATGTCAGCTTCATGAGGAAACACCCTGAAAACCAGCCAGAAAAGGTATTTTCAGGAGCAGATTTTTTTCCCTTGCTGCAGAGCTTTATTTCATAATGGAAAACAGATGAGTAAAAGAGCAAAGACCAAAATCAAAACACGGTTTTTAGAATAAAAATTCATTTCTTAGCTGTCATCCTTGTATTCTGCATATCATGCCTTAGCATTAACTGCTGCCAAACACAAGATGTCAGGTCCATCTGGCAGATGTACACTTCCCCAGCTGCCAAGTGCTTCCTTTAGATTCAGGGGCTTCACTATGAACTATATTCACAAATTCCAGCCTCCTAAAGGAGTAGGGCTCATGAACAGCAGCCTCTGCTTCCGAGTGCCCTGGAGAGGGGGAGCAAGGCTACACTGCAATCATCCAGAGCATCTGCTGCACTTGTGTGGAAGGGAGGGCAGTGTCCTGGTAACCAATGGCTACACCAGCTGTGGGAGAGCTTTAAGGAATTCCTTTCTCCCCAGATTATCCCTAAGTAAAATTAGAAAGTATTTAGAAAGCAGAGGGGAAACCCAACCATTCAAGCCTACATCATTACTTATTTACATATAAATACAGCCAGGAAATAAGCATATGTATTTATATATAAACAAAAAAGCTATCTGTACAATGTTTCATACATTGCTTTCCCGTCCAATATTTACTACTTTATTCATGACTTAAGGAAAAAAACTTTTTCCCCAAGAAACTGGTGATAAAATGCCCTCTGGTGGGCGTGACTGTGGACCTCTACATCAACAACCACCTCCGAAATAGTTTGGAGCCTTCAGCATATTCCTGGGATTACTATTTTTAATGGAGTGAGACAAAGCACATACTCGCCTTCCAGAAGTAACAGATACACCCCTGACTAACAAGCCTGTTTTACTGCTCACTATCTCTGGATTAGAATAATCTCAAAATGTTTTTTAAAACCTGTTAAAATAGTTTTAAAAAATCACAACATTCTGTAACATTCATTTCACCTCTTTAGGCTGTATTTTCATCTTTAAAAATACTTTTTAATTAAGAGAAACAGAGAAGTTCTGCTTTGCCTCAGCATAACAGAATCTTTGTCGACTGAACTGGAGAAAGGAAGGGTGGAAAAGAACAGCATTTTCAGAGCTTATGAATCATTTTTGTGCTATTAAAACACCAGGCACAACTAGGGAGGCAGCTCTAACTGTACAGGCAAAAAAATAACAGCCCTTGTTCCAGAAGAGTTTATTGCCTCAACAGAATAATCAAAGATTGATAAAAAAACCTTCAAATATAAACTGAAGTTAACACGATGTGTTTTATCCTTCAGATGCTCAATAACTGTGGGTGGTGCTTTCATTAATCTGAAACAAGATAAACCTAAAAAAAGAGAGCTGAAGGTTTAAGATGCAGTGACAGAAGAAATAATGCAGCAACTTGGGAGCAAAGTGCATGTACAGCTACTCTGAGAATATTTATATAAATATGTAAAGCAGACTGCTTCGGCAAACCAGCCACACTGGAAGAGGAGAGCTACCAGGCAGATGGGACTGCACGAGCCTGACCCTACAGCAGCCAAAAAAAGCTGCAGTTACACACAGAACTCAAGATGACCCCACATAGTTTCTAGGGATTCTTTTTCTTTTTTTTTGGTGTATGCAACAGCAAAGCTTCACAGTGGCAGCTAAACAAAAAGGCAGACTAGAACACTGAGGTCACATGAAGGAAAATGGAAGAACTCCACTACTTTCCAAAGTTCCTTGGAAGGTCTTTGTGCTTCCATTTCATACAGAAGATGGCACTTTCTTGGTTCATCAGGATGGTTAGGTATTTGTTTCCAGCTTCCACAGTACAATTTGCAGTTAACTGTTGCTTTATGGCAAAAATACTTGCAACTTTCCTCCACACACAGAATGTGAAGCATTTCTGTCTTTTTATAGATGTTTCTGGGCAACAAAACTTTGCCCACAAAGTTGTTCTGGGGTTTAAAGAAATTACGTGATTTAACACTCATGCCCTCAGGAAAAAACAAACAAACAAAACAAAAAAAACAAACACAATAAAACAACCTGTCAAAACCCACTCATTTATTTGACACGTGCCTTTATCCAAGTCCTGCATCCCTGCTCTGTATAGAGCTCCTTTCCTCTCTAGTGACAGACAGGTCAGATACCAATGCTTAGAACCTGCTCCGGGCTTGGCAGAGATCAGAAACTTTTTGTGTAAAATTTTTTCTCGCCATCAGCCCACACAGAGATTCAGAGTTACATTTACCATTTTTTCTGAAGACAGAGGCCATGAGTTTCACAGAGCAATGCTGTCACTTGGTGTTTTTCTGTATGAGCTGTCTGATAATCATTCTTGTAAGCATCTCTAAACATTATGTTGACTGCAGTTACAGTGAAACATATTTGTTTTATTAGATATAGCAAGACAAGATTAAATGGTCTATTTGTGCATGTAATAGTTATACACACGATGCCCAGGCGTTTATCTTAAATTTTTGCCTAAAATTAAAAGTAATATTATCTAGGTAAAATGAGCACTGACATTTCCTGGATCTTATCCTGGTGGTTAATCTTGTGGTTTTATAATCTTTCAATTTTCTAATCAAGATGGCCCAAGGCTGAACAGTTCTGACTGTTGTTAAATTTGCAATCTCTTTTACATAAAAATAAGGGTTTCATGCTTTGTTTCTAGAGTAAAACTATCCACTTAAGCCAACCCTGAAGTGGCTATAGTCAAATTCAAGAGATGCCTGGTCTACTGAAAGCCATGAACTGATAGATTCTAATTTCACAAGATAATATTTAGACAGGAAAAGACTTCTACTAAGTCGTGTGTGATGCCATTTTAGTAAATATCTTGAGGAAATCTGAGCCTGTTCATGCTTTCCTAAAGTTGAAGAACAGCCAGTTAAACAGTGCAGCCTAAAATGGGAAGGAAGTGGTCAACAAGGACTTCCAGCAAGAGTCTAACCAGCCCCTGGCTTCCCCATATGAGCGCCTGATGATGCTCTGGTTAACCATCACCTCGAGCAGGAGATGCCTGGGCTCAAGCTGCACCTGCACTTCCATCATAAATTAGTATTTAAGCCTCTCAACCTGACCCAACTGGGCGTCATTCTTGATCCCCAGCCCACACTCCCTCAACTCTGCCATCGGAGCACTGCAGCTGTATGCAGTTCTTTGAATAAAGATGCCAGCATGGCACAAAGGTTAGGTTTTTTGTTTTACTTGTATTATTCTTGAAATACAATACTTCAGTAACTCAGCTGCTGCAACAACAATATTTGTCTAAGAATAGTTTTTAGAAGGCTTGAAGGATGCTGCTGTGAACTGTTCAAGTGTGATATTGAAACAGTGAATTTAAGGAAAACTTGCTTCAATTTCTTTTTTAGCAAGAACATACCCTAAACACACACAAATGGGCTTCCAAAATTTCTCTCTGAGACAGAGGAAAAAGAAATAAACCAAAATAAAGAACATTAGGGCAATAATAATTCTCCTCTTCATCTCTGGCTGCAGTTCTGTATCCAAGTACCACTTTTAAAGTCAATCTCATATGTTAGGGACTTCAGGCAAGCCTCATTATTTCCTTAATTCCTATACCATTTCTAGGCCCTTTTCTTTCCTCCTCCAAGTAACTCAAATATTCACCCCAACTTCTCATTGCTTTTTAGTTCCCAGAGAGATGAGGCTGTGATGTTGCAAAACTCACTGTCCAGAAGTTTTATCATATAACAATACACTTTCCTTCCAAAAAGGAAAAAAAGGTACTAGGAAGGAGGCTGAATTTCAAAGATTCAATAAAATTAAAGAATGGGTAGAACATTTACCTAATGTTTTCAGTGTACCAAATGTAACTTCATTCCACTGCAGAGATCTGGGCCATAGACAAATTTGGCCCATTTTATATAATACAGAACTGAGAGGAAAGAAGAAAAGGTACTGAAGCAGCTGGACCATACACACCAGAAACCAGCAACTATTTCCTTCCCCCTCTCTTGCATTTGCTGTCATCTACCGAGATTTGCAGACTTTTTCTTCAGCCTCAAGACCTTCACAGTTGAATTTCACAAGTGATTTGTTCCTCAGGGTAGAGAAGCACGGTGCAACATCAGATACATATTGGAATATGTCAGCTCCACAGGTGTTAACTAGATCGGGATTTGGTCCACAGTTCAGCAGCTCTTGTGACAATTCACACATCAAGATCAACTGAGAGGTTCCCCAGGAGGTCCCACGCAGCCACAACCCACACTCTTATGTGCTACAGGCAGCTTTTAATCACATCTCATTACATTTGTTTGCAGTCTGAGGCTCAGACCTCAGAAAGCAAGCGGGAGGTTTTTACTTTCAGTCTCATACAAAGACCATAAGGAATGAAATGTTGGCACAGACAGCCAAAGCCTCACGAATTCTGAATTTGAGAATGGGCATTCAATCCAGCCTGCAGAAAATCTAGACTAGCATCAATGTGGAAGAGATAAGAGTTAACTCACCGAAGATCAAACCCAACTTTCATTTACGCCTATGCAACATTGATTTCTGTTAACTACATGTGTGTAACCGGGGGCAACATTTGATCTGAAGCCTAGTACCTTGATGCCCAGCTATTGTAAAACAGAAGCAAAAAGGTAACTACAAACATTTGACTGATGTTGCCTGCAAGCAGGTCATTGCAGACAGCTCTACCAGCAATTCATATTGACAAATTTAAGATGGGGCACGGCAAACCTCACTACTAGAAGTAATTGTACAAATATTTGGAGTGTTCTTAAAAAAAAAGAAAATATGACACTGGGGAAAGACAACACAAAGCCACAGACCAAGAAATAAGCTACTACATGCAAATACATGCAAGCTTCTCCCAAGTTAATTCTCCTCTTAATGGAATATTGATTGGTATGCTCAATGTTTAGAAATGTGAAACAGTGTGGGGGTGAGAAAGAAGGGAAGACAGAGCAGTGACTTTTGTTTAAATGATACATACTTTCCTCATATGATCAGCCAAAAATAGCATAATAAAGAGGGCAGTGCAGTACATTTAACATTTTGCCTTGCATTTTATTAGCAAGTCTGTCAGAGATGACCTGGGAGTGTTAGTCACACACTTTTTGTGCCCTTCTACAGGAAGAAGGCACAGCATTTTTCATAACCTCTCATCACACAATATCCTCAGCATTTCTGGTATTTCTCTACTCTGAGTAGGAAGGATTGCAAAGTGTCTGTTTTAGTAGAGAGGCTTTTCAGATGTAATCTATTGAGCTGTTAGCACAACTGGGGAGAAACCCACTGTATGGGGGGGAAAGCAGGGCAGTTCACTGTCATGAGGAACATCTGGCTAAGCTTTGTTGCATCTACTCCTATCCCCAACTGAGAAGAAAGGATGAGAAAAAAACAAGATGCATCTTTGAAGTAGATATTTATATGATCGTTTTTAAATAAAACCCATGAAATATAACCACTATCTCAGAATCAAGCAGCCACTTACTCCAACCTTCCAGAAATTTCTTCCTACTCCAGTGACTACCAGTAAAATTTTAGGAAAAGTGTTTCTTCTACTGTTTTCCTTCTTTCATTCATGGAGTCTTCAGAAATATCCCTTATAGCCTCCAACTAGTTTTTTAAAAAAGTCACTCAATAAGTAAAAGCCACTCAAAAGTAAAAAAGCCTCAACCTGAAGAACCAACTTCCACTGCAATTAAGAGTTGCTGACCCTCAAAATCCAAGCAAAAACTTCATGCCAAAGAGCTCTACTGAGCCACCCCATATTAAGGATACACTTAAGAATATAGGCACTGCCAAGGAGCCATTTCATAGTCTATAGGTCAATACAGCTGAAATAGTTTATACATTTCACATACACATATTTTTGTGCTCTACTGCTTGTATCAGAACATAAGAAACTTCATACAGAATTAGCAGCTTCTCTGCCACTGCTCTTCCAAACTTTAAGAAGAGTTAATGAATAAGCTTAAAAAGATATTGCTTAACTTCATTCTGCAGCATTTCATGGAGTTTCAGAAGTATTTTCCAGACATTTATATACCCAACAACATTTTGTAATATGAAGTGTTCCAATTTGGCATTGTTCCACCCTTGGCATGCAAGAGACAATAAAAAAATCAAGAGAAAGTGAAAAATGAAGTTTCTGAAGTATACAATATGTTAGGAATCATTTAATGAATTCAGGTGCTCAACAAGCTACAAATCAACCGAACTTTGCAATACATATAGATTTCAAAGAACAGGTAAACACAGCTGCATCCACTTTAAAGTTATTCCATGTCGTGTGATTATTGCAATGAACTTCCTGAACTCTTTCACTTCTCCTTTTGATCTGGGGTTTACCTGTGGCTGGAAAAACTAATTGCATTTAAATTCTTCTCCCTCTAATTAAGGGAGAACATGTTTAAGCCTCAGAAAATAAACCTTTCTCTGAGTAGCTATAGCATTTGCGATCTGCAAATCCACCAACATTGTTTTAGCAGACCAAAAACAAAATCCTACAACAAGGTCTGACAAAGCAGATATTAGAGCAGAATTATCTGATTCAAATATTAATTACTCATCAGCATGGACTTTAAGAAGTGTCTGAAGCTAAAGGCCTAAAAATCACACTTTAAACCCTGGATTTTTGAAGTCTGCACTGTCATGCAGATCTTGGTTTTGGGGTGAAGGTTTTTGGGTTTGTCTGGGGGGGCTTTAAAATAAACAACAGGAGTGGAGATTGCTAATGAGTCTCTCTCCAAGATTCAAAAATATGAAGACACATATGAACACAGTCCAGCTCAACAAATTAGCCTTTTCTGAATTTGAGTCCTACTACCAAACATGGTTATTGCCTCAGATACCTCCGTATCAACTTGAAGGATTCTTCACAGTATCTCTCAACTACACTGACAGTCCAAGAAACACTCCTGCCACGGCATACTTAACAGCAATGTTGCAGAAGAATTTTATCAGTGGCAGACTTTCTTGCAAACTGCTGCACTGAACTAGTTCCATTGCACCCCTTGAGACATAATCTGCTTCCCAATCAAACTGTGTACTACCTGTACTTATGGAGAGCTCTAAAATTGGAGACCAACCCAACAAAAACCAAACCTGAACAGAAATCCCAGCACTTAACATTACACATCACATAGCATATTGTAATGGATGGCAGGAAATTCAACAAAAACACAAATCACAGAATTCTACAAAAGGAACATTGAGTTCATTTTAAAATAAGTCTTTGTCTGTATTTCAGCAGACTGTTTCACAGAATCAGTATTATTGCAAGCCAGTACTATACTTTACCTGAAATTTAAGACCAGCAAAAAACCTGTGTTTTTCTGATGTTAATACCAATTATGGCCAAAATCCAAGTTGTGAATACCTGAAAACCCAATCCTAAGCATCACAGACTATAAAAAATAAAAGCAAGCAGCACATAAAAATTAGACAAAACAGTCCCATGTTCCACATATCCTAATCCACAACATAAAATTATTTATGGAAGAGTGTGACTAGGAATTCAGTTACTGTCATTTATCAGATGGTCAAGACAGCACAGAGGTAACTGGCTGCATAACAACAGCACGGGGCAGGCTTCTGGGCACCGCTCGCACCAGGTCTGGTTTCACTGTACCAGGTACACAATGCATATTCACACCCTGGGACGCACTGGTGATTTGCAAAAAGCTGACAGAAAGGTGTTCCCATTAGAGATTTCTAATCTATTTCCCTTTAATGTCTTTATAGCTGAGGAGGAGTTCTTTGTACTTCTGGTAACAAAGGAAACACAGAAGTGACAGAAGCATGTCAAAGCTGTTTATGTTTCATACAGCTTCACACTTGGATTTGCTGATGGCAGTTTACTTCTTGGGAAGAGCATCTTAAGCTTCCACGTAGGAGCTCCACATTCCTACAAGTAACTTTATGGAAGAGTTAACTGCACACAGGGATGTTGAAATCATTCTCCACACTGAGTAAGCCAACATAAAACAAGAGAAATTATTTTAAAAATATGACAAAGGGTTAATGCAGTAATTCAGTTACCTGCAGGTATATTCAATATTATCTAATTTGTATGTTTATGGGCTTTAGGATCTAGCTTTCACACTGTCTTTCTTCTGCAGAGAGGTGAGTACATTTAGGAAGTGATTAAATACACAAATCACAGAACCTAATGTCATGACATGACCTATGTCATATTTAAGATTACCGAATCAGCAAACTGTGCAAAATGGAAGATCTGGAAGGAAAAAAAAAAAAGCAGAAGGACCAAGTAAGTCACTCACCTATGCTGAGATTTTTAGCCAGCTAGAAGTCTCGACTGCGGCACAAAGAATTAGGGATCTGAAGATGATGCAGACTTCAGTGCTGCACTATAAAGTTGAGGCTCTGCAAACAAAGCAGCTTTGGGATCAGGCCCTCACCTGTGTGGGCTCGCTGGGTCCATAGTCTACAGCAGCAAATCCAAGTGATCAATGGAGTTTAGTAGACAAGTCATTACAAGAACTCAAGTTCAAGAACTCAGTGCTCAGCCTAAAGAAGGGATGATAGAAAACCTCAATAAAAATATTAAAGAGAGACCAAAACTTCAAGGCGCAGCAAAAAACTCCAAATGAGTTTTAAGATTAAAAAATAAATTGCACAATAGAGGTATGATGCAAGTTACAAGGGTTAAACAAGGTGGGACAGCCTGGAATTTCTCTCTCCATTTACAGATCATGGGTTACTTTTCCCACTCTAATGCTGAGTGTGAGTTTCCACTACAACACAAAAAGGCAACAAGGGAAGGAAAATATTAAAAATTAATTCTTTTGGCCCTTTTTTTTTTCCTTTTCTTTTCTATGCTTCAGAAGAACTGGGTCCATCAGGTATCAGAACTAAATTAAAAGGTCAGGAAAACAAGTAGGCATGGACAAGACTGAATTGCAGATGAGCACGGAGAAGAAGAGACACACAGCACTGGGATAAGCGCCAACAACTGCAAACACTCACAGTCCTGATCCTGGTGGCTGCCAGCACAGCCCAAAGCTGAGCAGCTCCCAGGGACACCACGGATTGCTACCTGGCAGAAGGGGACGCGTGGGAGCAGAGCAACAACGCCGGAGAGACTATCACAGCAAACCTGGGCATAATGAATTCTGCTCGCAAACAGGCACTAAAAGTGATAGCACCAGACACAGCGCTCAGTAAACCCAAAAATCACATCTAATTCCTAGATCCGTGCCTTCCTCTCCTTTCATTGAGAAGATCGCCAGTCAACATACACACTATATACTTTTTATTATTGTTTGAAGAAGAGCAGCAACGCTGACAGCATGCTAATCTAGAAATGAAGACAAAACAGAGCTGGTTACTTTCTTCCCTCAAGATTTCTGCTTCAAAAAAAAAAAAACTAATGAACAAGGGTTTGTTCCTGCACACCACCACTTTTTGTTTCATTTCAGCAAGACTTTGACAAAAATCTAATTCACTGTGCCGTGTATTTAATATATTGGGTATCTGAAGTATGACCATCACTCAATAGAAACGTAATTAAAAAGTGACAAAACTAGATCCCCCCCTCCCCAGCATGCAGATGAAAACCAGTAACCCAGCCTCTATTTGTAACCATGACAACTATAGAATATTTTATTTCTGTAATATAATTCACACTGAACATTTGCTCATAGGTTTTGTTGTTAAGGGAAAGGTTGACACTGTGCACACATTTCATAAGCTACTGGAGACAACAAATGCAGGAAAGTCAAGCAGTTTGAGACCAAGAGCCCAGTTTGTATTTCAGAGTTCATTTAAGAACCTTCATTGTATGCAAAATGAACATTAACAGAAATGCATCCAAATTAAGTGTTACAGGTCATTATTTGCAAGACAAGTACTTGGTATGACAAGATGTTTTTCCACTTTTAAATAAATCACAGTGATACCCTCATTTTTTCAAAGAGTTAGTTATTCAAACACCAAATGTTAATTTTCAATTAAAGTACCTTAGGCATTATTAGGAAATATCAACATGGATGTTATGGGAAAAAAACAGCTATGCAAAACAAGGCAATGAAAAGCACAGTTTACATATGCAGGCTAAGTCTCATTCTGGTTGGGTCACTAAATTATTTGCATAGCTCCAATATTTCATCTTAAACTGAAGACAACTTCTAGAAATACACACAATAAGAACAGGTTATAAGAATAAACAAACAAAAAGCCACAATCCTGAACATTACTCAGAGAAGATTAAACAACCTGCCGAGCATAACTAAAGTTTAACGCAGATAAATGTCAGTGTAAAATGTTGCTGTACTTGATTTTTCTCCACATGGGAAAAAAAATAAAGCTATTACCAGTTTAAGCCAGAATACAACAATAATACACATACTGTTGCTTTAGTTTCCAGGCAAACAATAAAAAAAAAAATAAAGCTTATGGAACACTACCCCTTTTCTCACACAGATCCTATCTTTCAAGGAGGATTTAAAGTTTCAGCAGATTGCTAATTATAAGAAACAATAATACGGTTATCTGCAGTCACCTTAAAGCTACAGTAGTTTGGGTTTTTGAAAATACCTCAAAAGAAGAACCCGATAACATGTTTAAATTGGTGCAAGAGATTCACACGTGCCTACACACTTGCTCAGTTGTTTTCAAGACTACCAGGAAAAAGAAAGTTTCTTCATTTATCAGAAATATGCTCCATATAATCTTCCATTTAAACAAGTAATAAGCCTGCAGCAAACATGCATGGCTTTTTCCTTCATTGATGGAAAAGTGATTAAATCCCCCTTAATCTAGTTACCAGAATCCTGTATTTTTTTCTATGCAGTTTTCATATACAGTAACAAAAGATAAGCAGGCAACTACATGACCAGGGCTCCATCATTTTTGCTTGTGGTGAGGAAATAAAGCTGTCCCCAGTGTTCAAGGGATATTTTCAGTTTAATAAATGAGACCAGAGGAGGAAATATAAAATAATCTTGGAGACGATGAGCACACACTGTTTATGAAGTATGACAAACACCACCATCCATCTCCAGAAGTCCCTTCCTCCACCCTCTGGGGAGGCACAGAGACCTAAACCCAAAATCCCGGGGATCACAGACCTGCATCCTCACACGACAAGGACAGCTCGCCACGTCCACTCAATGTCAAAACAGAAAGTAGCTTTTCCCTCCCAGCCTAAGCCAGACCTTCCGAAAACCGGCACCCAAGGGATGCGCCTCTGTGCTCCGAGCGGCACCAGGCAGCACTCGGGTTCGGAGCTAAGTTACAGGAAAGCAATCCTCAGGGGAAAAAAAAAATAGAAAAGGGAAGGGAAAAAAAAAAAAAAAAAAAAAAAAAAAAAAGAAAGCATCAATGGAAAAGCACAGCAGCAGCCAAACAAACCTCACACCGGCGAGGACATGTCATCGGCATGGCAATCGTACGAAATGTTTTAATGTGTATATACATACAAATATATATACATATATATATTTAGGAAATATTGTGCTGAAAAGTTCCTCGTGTGCGTCACGCGTGGGGATGTGGAGAAGCAAGAAGGGGGAACGAGCATGCATGCCAGGCACAGGGAGAGAACGGGGCTGGCCGAGGCGTTTGGGAAGCAGGCAGGGAGGCAAGCAGGCTGCCTGCGGGGTGCGCGCCGATCCGTGCCAGGCAGTTCGGCGGCGGCTCCGGGAGCGAGCCCGGGGATGGGATGGAGGATCCACCGGGACACCCGCCCCGGAGGGATGGGGGTCTGCGGGGACACCGCCGCCCCCGGGACTGGGGGGGGGGAGGGAGGAATTGCGCGGCCGCCGCCGCTCCCCGAGCGAGCGCCTGAAGTTGTGGGTGCGCGGCGGGGGCGGAGACCCCCACGCCAAGATGAAAAAACCCTGGGAAAAAACCCAAACCATCACAGCAACATTCTGAGGGCCCGCCGGCCCCCGCACGGCACCCCCCAGGCAGCGGGAGGCACGCAGGAAGTTTTTAATGCGGGCAGCGAGCGCAGGCGCAGGGCAGCCCCAGCCCCGCGATGCCCGGCGCGGCGGGCGGGCGGCGGCGGGGGCTCGGCGGGCGCAGGGCACCGCCGCGCCGCTTACCTCCCTCCGCGGGGGTGCAGGCGGCCGCGTCCTCAGGCGGCGGGAGGATGCGCGGCGGCGGGAGGCGGCAGCGGCGGCTTGTGCATCGCAGCCTCCGCCGCTAACGCAGAGCCCCGCGCGGCTGCGGGCGCCGGGAGCCGCGCTGGAGGCCGGGCAGGGAGGCGCGGCGCGGCGGCGGAGGCTGCTGCGGAGCCGCGACCATGCTCCCGTCTGGCCGCCTTCCCCTCACCTACTGCCCGCTTTAGCCAGGGAGGGAGGTGGCCTGGGCGCCGGGGCGAGGGGCGGGCCGGGCCAATCGGCGCGGCGGCGGGAGGCGGTGGAGCCCGGCCCGGCCCGCCCCGTCCGCCGCGCCGCCCCCGCGGGAGGGAGGCAGGGAGGGAGGACAGCGGGAGCCCCGGGCCCGCCGCCGCCGCCCCGAGCGGCCGCCCCCGCCGCGCTCCCTCCGCGCTCCCCGGCCCGGGCGCAGGTGCGGGCGGCGCCGGAGCCCCGAGCGCTGCCCTCGGCCCGCGGCGGGGACGTGCGGGGGGACAGCGCGTTCCAAAGGTCACCGCGCTCCCGCTGCCTGCGGGAAAGTAGCGGGTACTCGGAAAGAAATATTGCCCCGCTTCATGAAATCGCCGCTCCCCGAGGTCCTGGTCCCGGGCCTCTCCAAGTCCACAGGAGTGCTGGAATACATTGATACCATTCTTACCCAACAACGCGATTTTTATTTTTTTTTTTTAATATCCATCGCGTTTGGAGTCACTCGAGATTTTCCGCGTGGAAATCTGCATCTGTCTCTCTCTTCTTTATAATCTTGTATCTGCTTGTGCTGCTTTGTAGGGATCTCTCTGATGTGCACAGAAGCTGCATATGCTGTTGTTTTAAACATAGAACACTTTGTCTTTTATATTTCCTGTAAGCATAAAAATAAGCTTAATCAAATTCTTTTCTCCTTACTTTGCTGGTTAAAAAAATTCATGTATGCTCTAACGTGTTAGAAGTAAGGCAGTTGTGTGAAATGCCAGCAAAGGGAAGGGAGGGAAGCACACAACCCAGAGAAATCTATGTTTTTATTGGAAAAGGGACGCATGCTGCCCAATGCCTGGAGGAAGCAGGGTGCAGCACTAACAGAGCAATTTCATTTTCTCTCTTCCCAGCCTCATAAACAAATGAAAATTATTGCAGTGGACTAAAACAGTTCTAAACCCAGCCATCATTATTAATATTAGAATGCTTTTAGCTGAGTATGGCCCCACGATGGAACAGGCAGGCTTCATACATTTTTGTCTTTCACATATCGTGGACAAACATTGAAACCTCCAGTCCTGTACATCACAGTGGAGTGTGAGGGTCAGAAGTTCAGAACAGTTTAAAGCTGAATTATTTAGCACATGCACACACGACACACTCTTCTGATTTCCACACTGTATTTTCCCCCCCTCAATTTTCTCCCTGTCGAACAGGAGAGCCCTGCCCAGTGTTATTTGCCCTGGTGGAGCATTATTTGCCCAGCACATATGGTTGGCCCAGAATCTGACGAAGCCGATGAGAAGAAGTCTCAATGGGACTGTTGACCTAACAAGTAGCATGTCAGTCTCCTGGTGGCATTTGAATGTTCTTGCAGCGAATGCTTCGAGACAGGAGAGAGCATAAAGCAGAGATTCTTTGGAATCCTTAATTAGACACAGTGATTTTGGAGTACTGGCTTCTGCTGCTATCCTCCAGTGCCTAGTACTTTGTTTTGTGACCTTGAGGTTAAGGATACCAACCAGCCCTGTTTATTTTTAATAAAATCTTACAGTTATATGAGACAGTTCTAGGTTTTATTTATTTTTAGCATAAGTGCTTCCATCTTATCTGCCTCACAGGTTTATAGCAAGGATTTAGCTAATATTTGGACAGCACTTTTAAGCTATGAAGCTCTATATGTCTATTATACTGACCATTTTCTGCATTTTCATTTTAGGAAGGTACTTCCGCACTCTCACTTCTGGAAGATAGAGTTCAAATCTTGACTTTAGTTTTCCCATCAAATTTTGTCAAATACCTGATTTACAAATGCTGACACAGGGTCAGATTCTGCATTCAGTTACAGGTAATGAATTTCAGAGAATTTCTTGATCCTTGGTGACTTTGCTCTAAATCTAAACCAGTTAGACTCAGAATTAGCATCACAATTTCATATTCATGAAGAATAAGCATTTGATTACATTGAATATACCATTATACTTTAATTTTCTTGCTCCAATTTTATATTAGTAACTTCAGTAATTTAAGAAGAAACTGCTTCATTTTTTTTTTTATTCCTTTTTTTCTCTGGTCTGATTCTGAGAGAAAACTGGCAGGTTTTGTAGAAAAGGTAAGGGGGCTGAAAAGTTATTTGGGGGTATCCTGCTCCTGATGACGTGAAGAAACAGTCTGCAAGTTTTTTAAAAATTAAGATGAATACCTGGATCATGGGGAGAAATTCCCCATGCTTGGCATGCTATTCCTGCCACTGGAAAAGATCCACTGACGCTCCCATCCTTTCACAGCACTCGGGAAATCCTGTCCCCACTCTTATGTAGTTCGAGTTTTAAGGGAAGCAAACCTTTGTCCACATAATAACACTGAAAATAAGGATCCTTCCAATGCTAATGAAACTAAACATCTATTTTGAAACACAGATATTCTGGGGTTAGGGGTTTATTTGGATGGGGCTGTGGTTTTTTTAAATAGAATCTGTTACAGGGTTGTGCTTGACAGGCTGAGGATTATTTGAAAGGATCCTAGTTTTGGATTAGGCAGCTGATAGCCTGCAAGACTTTGGTGGCTGGTAAAGCTTGCTCCTCTGAAAGAAGAGATTTCCTCTTTTAGCAATAGATCATTATGTTACAAGGCGTGTATTAGAATGAGAATAATACAACTTCCCCTGTCTTTGCTGATCATATCAAAACTAATGGCATCTTGAATTGTCAGAGCATCAAGTCCATCTTCTGATAAAATATTGGAAGACACACAGATCTATTCATCTTATTGGAGATTTCATTTTAGTCTGAAAAATATTTGATGGCAATGCCATTAGATTAGCTGTGGGCATGTATCACGGGGGCCAGCATAGTAGTTGAGTACAAGGATTTTGCAAAGGGGTTCCTACAAATATTTCCTACTTTGTGGTAAAACTTATCCTCTAGGTTTGTACATGCTAAGGGAGTGAAATTATTATTTTTTTAAGGGATTAAAAATATAATTCTTTGGATTGCTACTAATTTTTTTGTTTGTTTGTTGGGGTTTTTTTTGTTTGTTCGGTTTGGTTTGGGTTTTTTTTATGCAGGTTAAGCCATTTCAAAGGTAATGAAATTTCACCTCTGAAATTGTTGAGATTTTTTTAAGGTGTAGCCAAAGAGGAATATCTGCTACCCAGACCTTAACTGGAAGGTTTCACTTCTGCTTTCAGCTAATGAAGATCTCCTTAATTACAGGTTTACAACATAGATTCTAATGTCAATGCATTAATTTTCTGCTGTCTGAAAATGTTAATAGATCTGGTAGAATACCTAGAAAATACGGTAGTAGATATTTTGTGTATTCACATGGTTTAGGCATTCTGAAAAAGTCAGTGGAGATTTGAAAGATATCTCAGGGGTTTTTTCAATCATCTATTTTTATTTATTTGAAGTATAAAGACTGTTTGCTTCTGCTTTAGTATTCATATATACATATCTGTTACAATTATCCTTAGCATTTAAGAAAGATAATGCCCAAAGGAAGCAGGAAATGACATTTAAAGTAATTTTTACCTGTGCAGCTTGAGTTAATTGCCAAAATATGAATTTAAGATAGATTAAAACTACTAACCTGTGGAATTTATTGAAAAACAAAGTTGACTTCAATGGGCACGCCATGTTAAATTAAATACCTCCTTCTCTGAGCAAATCTTTTATCTTTGGCTGAGCAACCAAAGCTGCTCTCAGGGGTGGGAAGGCAGAAGTGGCAGGTACAATGTCGTGTCACCAGGAGATGCTTAGAAAAGGATTCTGTCCTTCATACATCCCAAACCATGCCCCCCTCCATGTCATTTACAGGGTAGTCATCAAGGCAGGCAACTATTGCGGAAAGAATAAACCTTCAGACAAGAAGAGGAGTGTCAGATCATCACTGTTTGGTTGATAACCTACTGAGGGAAATTGTTGTACCAAGAGATGAGGAAAATATGTGATCATCCCCCTAAGAGCTGGCTGTATTCCTGTATTTTTTTTTCACAAGGGGATTATATTCTAACTCGTCAACTTTACATATCCCTGATTTCCTCAGGCGTTTAGCTCTTTAACCTGACCACAAACTGTTTGCAGACACACACACGTCTCTGCAGGCAGAGGTTATGAAGTCATTTCCTTGGAATTGGTGAAATAAAGATTTGTGTGATTTTAGGTGTATGAGCCAAAACGTCCTTGTCCCTGACTTGTCAAGGGAATGAGAAGAGTCTGATCCTCTAAGAGCAAGCAGTATATTGAGTTGATTTCTCTTAGCCATGACAGAACCATTTGCTAAAACTTCCCCCAGAAGACAGAAGTGGGTTCTGCTGGAGTTGTGATTGTGATTTCTGATGGGCAGTAATAAAAAAGTAAGATCTATTTCACTATACTGGCAGAGTCTAGAGCACTGTCTTGAATTATTTGAAAATCCCTAATCGTTAGGGATAGCAGAGAAGTCAGGTTTTTGTTGGACTTCTTGAAAGTTTATGAAGGTTCTGTTTAACAACTTTCTTTCCAGTCACCTCTAGTCCCACTCAGTCACATGGAAAGGCATTTTCATTGCCATTGAAGTCATTGCATCAGCTGCTTGAGTTTTATCAGAGTAACTCCACTACACTGGTTTATGAGGGAGGATGTGGGAGGAATTGGACTTTCAAGGTGATTTTAGAGGGAGTTGTGTTGTTTGATTTGTTTGTCTAAAACAGTAACAATATGTTTCCACCTATTCCTCATAATTATACTGGGAGAACTAAAATATGTGCCATTTTGAACTGAATGTCTGTATTAAATTGGTTTGACTTCTATTTTTCTACCATCTGTGGCATAACTAGAACAGAGAGTGAGAACAAAAAAATATAAATGACTCAGTCACATTTCCTTTAGGAGAGGCATCATGCCCCCCATTCTTGTCAATTCCAACTCAGAATATTCTGTGATTCTGGTAATTTTAATTGTAAATAATTCATTGCATCTCTGAATGAAGCAGTTCTATGACACCCTGGGCACAGAGAAGAGATGTTGCAGTTCTATCATTTAATAGAGGGACCAAAATATATGCTATAATATTTTGGTTCAGCATATACACATAATTTTTCTATATATTTAGATGGCCTCCCAAACAATCTCAGCAAAATGCTGAGATGTAATTCAGCTTAATTAAATACTGAATTTTCCCTGTAAATGTTAAGTACCTCATAAACTTGACTGTGGAAAGAACCAGAAGCAGGTTCACAGAGAGGAAAATGAGACAAGTAGGTGCTGCTGAAGCCTCTCAGAAGACTTAGTGACCACCTGCATTAGTTGCCACTGATAATACAGGGAATCATATCCAGACTCTGGAGTGAGATGGAGACATTGCTACTCTCCACAGCCTTTGTTTTCCTTCTATCCAGAATGACAAGAGAAGGTCCCTTCAGACCCATAGAAAACTTGATAGGGGCAGGTTGCAGACATGTTGGGCTTTCCTGGAGATAGAGCTGAGGTACAGCCAGGCGTGCCAGCACACCTTGGAGCCTGGAGTCACTCAAAGGTCTCACATACCTATAGAAACCCATTTTAGAAGGCCTGATTTACCCCGAAGCTTACATATGGGGTAGGTGTTTGAGGCGAACAGATTGCCCCTTCAGTATCTTAGAGACATTAGGGGAGTTCATCCCCACCCCGGAAGGGGGTGGCATCATTGCTCTGAGTATAAAAAGAAATTTTCCTTCTTTAATGTCTTGTAAAAGTCAGTTTAAAATGACAATGATGCTTCTGGTTTTTATTTGGTTAATGCTTTTCACAGATTCTGAACATATATAAAACTCTTTTTTAATGGATTCCTTTAGGAATCAAGTTTTGAGCAAAGGCCAAGTGTTTCTATCACTTATCAAAGAAATTATACAGAATCGCGTTTACACATAGCACAGGTTAATAGTGAACAAATGGAAGAATAAGTAATAAAGGGGCAAATTATTATTGCTGAGTGACCTGCAGTGCTTAATCATAGAATCATAAAATGGTTTGTATTGGAAGGGGCCTTAAAGATGATCTAGTTCCAGTTCCCCTGCCATAGGCAGGGAACATTCCATTAGATCAGGCTATGCAAAGTCCCATCCCTGGCCTTGAATGGTTCCAGAGGCAGCCGCAGCTTCTTTGGGCAGCCTGTGCCAGTGCATCACCACTCTCACAGTAGAGAATACCTTTCAAATATCTAATTTAAACTTACCCTGTTTCAGTTTATGAAGAGGTCAAAATAAAATGAAAAAATTCTGAACATTAGGTTAGCGCAAGGCAGTCCAGTAAAGCATGAAGACAAGAGGCTGTGCAGGGTAGAAGTTCTTTTTGGAAAACAGGGACTACGAAAAGGATTTTGGATTCTTTTTGAATAAGCACCTCAAAATGAAATCTCACTGTAATTCTGTTGCTAAAAGGGCAATGCAATCCTGAGATGTAAAAAAGAGTAATATCAAGCAGATAAGAGGATTTGATGTTGCTCCCATGCACAACATGGTAAGGCTACTGTTAGGAACCGTGTCCAGTTTTGGTGTTCACAGTTCAAAAGCAATGTGGAAATAGTAAGGGAAGTTCAAAGGAAAGGTATGAAAAAGGATTCAGAAAAGAAGCATGACAACATGAGGCATAAGCAGCTCAACTTATTTAGCTCATCAGGGAAGCAGCTGAGAAGTGACTTGGTCACTGCAGGTAGGTACTGACCCATGGAAAAGATACCCAAGAGTGAGGAGCCGCTTTATCTACCTGACAAAGGCATTACAGGACCCACTGTTTGCCAACTTAAGTCGGACAAATCCACTCTTAAAAGAAGAAATGTTTTCCTAGCCCGCAGAGCCCTAAATAATAACACTGTTTGCCCTGTAAAAGCTGTCACAGGTAGTGATGTTTAAGAGGATGTTAAATAAGAATTTTTAATACTTCCTTTCATATGCCTTGTGGAAAAATCTGCACATCTTTCTGTGCATGTATGAGTGGGAGCCCCGCCAGGATGTTGGTGGCAGTTCCTTGTCTCTCACTCTGAGAACCTGTTATTCCTCCTATTCCTCAGTCCCTTGTGAGGCTCCGGGCACCAGCACTGCCAGGGTTGCTCTCACCATCCTTATAACACCTACAGTTTCAAAATAGAATAATTATTGGCAAATAATCACTGTCTCATTTTTTTGCTTTAGTGAGGTCTTGCAGACTGTCAGGAAAGATTTATTTTTTCTCTTGGATGAAACTGGCCACATATTATCTTGGTTATTTGGGAATTGTTTCATTTTTCTGCATTCATCTGGAGCATCAGAGATGCCTTGGATGGCTTTTTACCACTGTTCTGCACTGGTGCAGACCAACCCTCCTCTCATCATAGGTGCCTCAGTGCTTTATTTTCCTTTCATATTTATGGTAAAATTAATTCCAGTAGTTAAACTGATTAGGTCTTTTGCCTCATGTCAGGTTGGCAGGGGTCCTGGAGGTTGCATGGTCTCTCCAGTGTGTAGGGCACACTGTTCATACCGGGATCACCTAGATTTTTCTCATTTTGTCCATTTGTGCTTTTACAGAGGTCTTGAGATTGTTGACAGGTTCTTTTTGTTTCATACATAGATGCACTCTCCCAAGGACTAAACTGCTGTGTTTTAATTTAGGGGTTTAAAATAGGGAAAAACATTTTCCTTGGAGATATATAGGAAATCAGGCTCTCAGCTCTGTTTTTAAATGCTGGGAAACTTTCTATAAATGATTTGTATAGTCAATAAGGATATGATTAACAATGTTGTGATGAACATTCTGCACAAAATTTTTGCATTCAGAGGCTTTTGTATCCAAAAAGAGTGATGTGATCATCTTTCTGCCTTCTTTCTTTGAACAGTCTATAGAATTTCCCCTGGTAATTCTTGCATGGAGCATAAATCTTACAGATGAGCTAATGAGAACATTTACAAACAAACAAATGCAAACACTCAAATCTTGCTTCTCTTATAGTATTTCCTGGAGACTCTATTGCATTCCTGTCTCAGTTATTTGGAGTAATAATTAGCCAGGTTGATTTTCATAATGTTCTCTAGGACTAATCACAGCCTCGTGAGCATAGACTAAAATCCTGGCACCAGCTGAGCTGTATGAGGGTTTGGTTATGAATAACCCTATTCAGTTATATCCCTTGTGCAGAGCATGGGTTAGCAAGCTGGGGTATGTACACAGCTACACGCATGTAAATAGTGAGAACGGTGCCAGGGAAGTAGAATTCCTCAGTATTTAGGAGAGAAAAACATTAGTGAGAAGAATTTTTTTTTCCTGCCTACCCCTTTTGAAGCTTTGTTTCACGGTAGCCAGAGGGAGAAAAAAACACATTATATGAGTAAATTGTCTGGAGAATGTAACCAGAGCCCCAGTAAACACTGAGAATGAAAACCCATGCGAGTGAGTATTCAAGCAAGTATCTGCAAAGATAGTGTTTTCCGTGAGTGCTCTCTTGGATGAAAATTCTGTTTTGTAACTAAATAACTGGGGAGAAGCGGGGCTTTGGCTGAACTGCCTTGTGTTGGGATTTTCACCAAGGTTCTCTGACTTGCCCCTTTCATTTCTCTTCCCCTCTGCCCCAGCATAATGTGTGTGGTTGTGCCCAATACCCTGAAAAAATTCAGATGAAATCTGAGATCCCTGATGACCAACACTGATTTTCAAATGATCAGACTCAGGCTGAGTGATTTTGGAGTGGTAGAGTTGGGATATTTTAAATTCTATTCTGTCAAAGGATGATTAGTACGTTAATTTGGGCCATATTAGTACATCTCCCCTGTGTTGATGGGAGGATAGACCCCCTTTCATGTTTAATCTAAAGAGGGATTAATGACTGGCGAGGTTGTCTCACATAGGGACATCTGCCACTGAAATAAATGATGAGCTCAGAGAGTGAAAGTGTTTAGGCTGCACTCTCTAAATGTGGATTCCTTCTGTGCCGAAGGCAATGAAAGCCCTTAGGTAGCAGCTCTGTAGATTTTTCTCATTGTGGGCAAAAATAAGGTTTTTTTTATTATTTGTTAGCCCAGGGCTTCTTTCTTGAAGTTGCTATGGGTTGTTGATGCTGATTTCACGTTTCATAAACAGCCAAGTCATGTTCAAGAAGCAGAAAACTGACCTCAGAGATGACATAACCACTGGAGGCAGAGGAAAACGGCAGCATTGCCGCTGAACGACGGTGAAAGAAAAGGGCACCTTTCCTGAGAGTTTGCCAGCAACTTTTACTTGATGTGTGAGTTTAGTACTTCTGTGTTAGAAGAAGAGTAAAGTACCTTTGAATTAGAACAGACTAGAAAAGTTGCCTAATGTGCTTTTTTTACTCTCTTACTTTTAACCCACCACTGCAAAATTCCTTCTACCTGTAACGAATAATTTAATTTGGAAAGGCAAATAAGAGCTCATTAGCTGATGCACTGCTACAAAGTAAGTGAGCAGGTTTTGTGCCTAGGGACAAACTTTTACAACCATTTTGAAATGGCACAATACAATGCAGTAAATCCCATAGCCTGTTCAGTGAAGAAGAGGGGAACACCCTCTTTCCTGTTTTACTTGGATGCAAGTTTTCTGCATCTTGAAACCTTTTGTATTTGAATATTAGGGAAAGGGATACATTCTAGGGGATCACATACAGATAAATTAAGCATGAATGCTGCCAACAAGTAGTCATGTCTTTTGTGTTTTCCATTAAATTCTCTGTGCATTGTGGCTGGACAGACTCACCCTATCTGAGTGTTCTCCATCATACTTATCAATAAAGAGGCAGTAACATTCCTGAGAAGTATCTTTCTTTACATCTCATTCTATGTCTGGATATTTTGGGAGAAGTTTCCTTCTGTCTCAAAAAGATGGTTTGTTACCAGTCTCACTGTTACAGAGTGAGTGTTTAATATAAATCTGTCTTTTTACTTCTATTATAGACATTAGAAGAAGCAGACAACACATCTAATAGGCATTAGAAAGAAAGAACTTCTTTACTGTGAGGGTGGTGAGGCCCTGGTACAGGTTGCCCAGAGAAACTATGGGTGCCCCATACCTGGAAGTATTCAAGGCCAGGTGGGATGGGAATTTGAGCAACCTGATCTGCAGGGTGTCCCTGCCCATGGCACCGGGAAGTTGGAATGAGATGATCTTTAAGGTCCCTTCCAACCCAAACTATTTTATGATTGTATGATTATTTTCCACAAGGAATCTATCTTTTATCCCAAATATCTTAGTGATTTTCAGAAGTAATCTAAGTGATTTTTGTGAACACCCACCTTAGTTTCTGGCAATGATTGCATGTAGATCTAAAGCACAGGCAGAAAACTCTCAAAACTCTTTCCAGAGACTGGAAATCACAGGTCAGGACTCTCAATATTTTACAGCATCAGGTCTGTACATGTTATAGCTAAAAATTTCAGTGCTCAAAGAATAGATTTAGGAGGTATCCAGAGGCTCAGAAATCATATTAGTGTCTTCTAAAACTTGCCTTTAATTTAAGTTTTGATTCAGTAATGCATAAAGTATTCAAACTCCAGTAACTTACTACTATTTGGCAGTGTCTGAAATTGTGGCAGTTTCCACTTTCAGTGGTTGTTTTACTGTTACCCCAGATCCACATGAGCAATGCAGATTTATGACTTGTGAATCAAATATTAGCATGGAGCACATCAGGCACTTGGTGCAGCTTGGAGCAGGTTTTCTTCCACTTGGAAAGCCAGACAGGTATCATGGCAGGCATGACTGTGCTGACAGGTGTCGTCCTTTTGGCTTGAATGGAGAGTTTTGTGTGTGAACAGGTGTTTGCTGGCTGGAGTCCAAGGAAGAACCTCTGGGAACCCTTTATTTCATATAGTCCTGGTGCTGTAGGCTTGCAGACCCTCACTCATCATTAAGAAATAACAGCAATAACTTCTCATATTCCTGAAAATGGAACATGTTTTGCTGCTCTGGCAGGCGTCATGATTGGCAGCAGTTCCAGGCAGGTGACAGCATCACCTCTGCACTTGGGGCCAGCACAGGCAAATAGCAGGCGCCGGCTTCAAAACAGCCCGAGGGAGCTCTGCTCATGATTTGTGCTGGGCAGCCTCTCTATGCAGGACATGCACAGCACTGAGTGCGCTGAATGCCAGGAGTGTGTGAGGTTCAGAAAGGGCTGGGATGAATTCCTGAAGGCAAAACATCAGTGGAGAGATGCTGAACACAGAGGCACTGTCGCTGGCTCAAGAAATCCAACTGCTGCAGTTAGCTGGAGTGAGGGAAGGCATGCCAGTGAGCTATTCCTGCATAAGCTCCCTGTCTTACACTCTTCTCAAGGCATCCTCCCTTGGTCCCTGCCATGCCAGCTACAGGCAGACTTCTGATTTTAGATGGTAACCTAAACCTTAGGAAAGCTTTTGGTGGTTGGACTCTCCTGGGGAAAAAGTAACTTTTCAACCCAGTTGTGGATGCCCCATTCTTAGAAATGTTCAAGACCAGATTGGATGGAGCAACACAGTCTAGTGGAAGGTGCTCCTTTCCCATGACAAGGGATTTGAACTAGATGACCTTTAAGATCCCTTCCAACCCAAACCATTCTGTGATTTTATGACTCTCTAGTCTTTCAACCAGCATTCCTCAAAGACAGTACAGGCTGTCTGGAGGTGCAGGTGAGGCAGTAGGTCTGCCCTGCAGGGACGTGGGATGCAGACATTTCAGCAAGAGACATCAGGGAGTGAGGGTTTTTCCTAGCTGAGATGTTTGGCAGCTCTAGAAAAATGCTAATTCATGGAGCCAACTTGTACTTCTGGGAAAGGACTATCACCACCTCTAAAGACATCTCATTAATTCTTAGTGGCAGAAATGGCCCCTTCAGAGGCACTGACATTTTCTTGCAGATCCCCTCTAGCACAAATTGTGACTTTTCTAGAGATACTGAAGCATAAGAAACTGAGGCTTAATTCCACCTATATTAGGCTATCAAAATTTATTCCAGAAAATAAAAAGAGGAGTTATCTTGAGGTTTATCTTTACTTCAAGGTCATACCTTCAATGTACTTTTAACTGTGGGAAAAAAACCACCTTCAGTTTATTTCCCTTTCCCTGAGAAACTCAGCATATGAATAACATACTTAAATTACTGCGGAAATGCAGCTAGGGATGTACTGGAATAACTACTTTGAATGTGATTTGATTGGAGCTACACAGTGATTCTAGTATAAAAAGACAACTTTAGCACAGTTGGCGAAGGAAAAAGATCACCTACTTTGATATTTGTCCTATGTCAAAATCTTATTTCCTTTCTCTTCTGCTCCTCTGTGACTTCTTCCCTTGCACCTTGGCATCACACGATTTCCAAGTAATCCCCACCATTTTCAAAAACTGTTTTAAAATGGGAATGCTCAACTCACTATTGAATTGTGAACTCACAATTTGAGGCTGAATCTGCAGGCCTTAACAGAGATAAAATCCGTATTGACTCCTGATCCTTTGATGGCATATGGCAAATGTCACTTGAGTTATTAACAGCCAAACAATAATGGGCTCTGTTCCGTATTTGAGGAAGCCTTTACCAATGAATTGGAGGAGATTTCTTCCTAATCCCAGATGCCGATTAGTTTATATTCTGATCCACACAGTTTGCTAACCTTTATGATTTTTATACTCACTAAAATGAGTGCAGAAGGTGTTATTCAGCCTATAAATGGCTAATAATTTTTGAAAGTTAGGATTAGAAATGTACATTAATATGCTGAATTTAAATCTAATCCTCTGTTCACTCATCAGCATAGACTATTTCAAGGTATTTGTTACTACACAGGAAAAAAATCTTTGTCTCTCTCAGAATTGGCATTTATATTTCCTATTCCTGTGCATCAATGACTGTTTTAAAGAGCAATATCTTGTTAGGCACAAGGGATGATACCTAATCCTTTTGTCCTGTGAAGCTGGGATTCCTTTGTGTCAGAAACCCTCAGCCAGAAAAACACGTGTTTGTCACTTGACTTTCAGGAGTAATCCCTTGGTCTTTGGCAACTCATGTGGAGTTAGGCATATGGGTTAGCCTGTCCAGTGCTGGAGTTCCAAAATTAATTGCTTCCATCTTCTGCTTTTCACAGGACAGTGGTGTAAAAGTGAGGTGCTAACACCGTACTCTCTCCAGCATGAGGCAAAGGGAAAAGGAAACATTTTGACATAAGGGTCAGTGAAAAATACTGTGTTATCTCTTCTTTGTGACATTAATTATTTATCAAGACTCCAAATCAGGCTCATCAGGGATTTTACCTTTAACACAGCCATTCCCTGAAGGAACCCGTGGGTTTCGGGCTGCAAATCCCCCCGGCTAGCTTGGGATTTATGCCCGCACGGATCCTACATGGATGAAGTAAAGGACGAGAAGTGCTCTTTCTCCCCGTGGTTCCGATGTCCTGTTTATTAGCTGGAAGGGGACATCTGCATCGTAGGGTTTCCAGGTGAATAAAGAGGAGAGGCTCCAAACCCAAGGGACATTTATACCCGCGGAATGGGAGGCGGGGACGGAAGGCCGCAGCTAAGGGGACACCAGTGAGGAGGGGCAAAGGGAGGGGCTACAAGGGATGGACCACCTTACCAAGGGAACAACCATCTGAGGAAAGGGGGGAAACATTTGTATAACACAACACCCAGTGCAGCATCCAAATAACAATCTAGTGCATCACAACAATTCCCTTTCTGCCTGGTGTGAGGGCTGCTGTCCTGGGAACTGCATTAGCTGTGGCCCTGAGCTGTTCAGTCATTCACCCAAACCTTTGGGTTTTCTGCCAGCTCCCAGTAGTATTTTGGTGGTCACTAATAAAAATGTTTTACAAACCAGTGTGTTTCAATGCAGTGTGTTCCAGCGGTGCCCATGTGAGGAGGACAGGGCGCCCCATGCTCAACTGTGAAATGGGAGATTGATTTGAGCACAGACAGTGGATCCTGTAGATGTGTATCAGGTCCCTGAGCTCTAAATGGTCTTCTGAGCAAAGATGAGGGGACAGTGGTTGCAGGGGAGGAACTTCATGTGTGTCTCAAGTGCATGTTTTGCCCTCCCAGCAGCCTCCAACACTGCAGCAGGTCAGATTTTTAGCAGAAATTCCAACCACCTCTGTCGGGGTGCCTTGGACGGATGCGTGTTTGCTCAGGTGTGCAAGGGGTTAACCCCAGAGGAAAGACTGTTTATCTGCAGAACCCTTTGGTGGATGGGAATCCCTGAGGTGAAGCCATTCTGTGAGAGGGTCAGCAGGAATCCCTCAGGTAAGTTACGTTTGTGCAGTCGATTATAAGTCTCCTATAATTGTGTCTGATATATAGAGCATTTTTCCATCATTATTCTTTGAACCCACCATGTGCACGACCCTGCCATGTGAGGTAGAAATAGACTTGTTCTTTCTCTGAACAGCGGGATGTGAAATGCTTTTGTGATCTCCCTTCCATAATGGACAAATGCCCTGCGTAGAGTTTCAGCAGCTTGTTGTTCCTTCAAAGTAGTCTACTGGGGGTGGGAAAAAAAGAAAAACCTGCTGGAGATACTGAGTTATAAAATATTTTAAAACCAGAGAATTAATTGAATGTTTTTTTTTAAAAATAGAAACATATGTGTGCTTTCAAGATGTTTTCTGTCAGATTCCAGTGAATCCAGAGGGAATAATTTGGTAGTAAATAATAGTCACAAAACAATAACCAAATGTTTGGTCGTTACATTCAAGAAAAGCCAGATGTGATCTGAACTAAAGTGTGGCCTGATCCAAAACCCTGAATAACTAGCCTACCACAGTTTTACTACTGCTTTCCATAGAAGTTTTGACTGCTGAGAAATTATCTTAGGTAAAAAAAAATATATATATATATATATATATATAAAATATAAAAATATATAATTTCCCCCCCTTTTTGGGGAAAGAATAATAGTGGAAGGGTTTAATAGTTATGCAGGTATTGAAGTTTCTAATTAAATAATTTGTATCTAAGTCAAAGATGAAAAATCCAATAACTGTAATGGTATATAAAGCTGCTGAAAGGTGTTTTAAAGACATGCATCTATAAAGCTTCATAGGTGGATGTCTGGCCCAGCTTTCTGTATTCAAATAAATCTCTCTGTTTCCTCTATATGTTATCCCATCTTATGTCTGTCACAGAGTGCTGGGCTGAGTCAGGCACTGGGATCCTCCCTACAGACAAAAGCAATAAAAGCATAAAAGCACAAATATTCGACCTTTTTTCTTTTTATTAAGCCTTCAAAGTCACAGAAATTCTGGTGACTGATGAGTAAGTGTATGTTTCCAAAGATGGTCTGTTTTAAAATACTTCCCTGGCTTTATTGGCAGTTTAGAATTTAATCATGTTTGCTAATGAAAACAATTTTTGACAGAAAAATGCAGTTTGAAGCGAATGGAGAAGTATCTTCTTTTGTCAAAACTTTCCTCCTCCTCCCCCCCCCCCCCCCCCCCCCCTCCCCCCCCAGTTTTCAGCATTGACAGACATGGAAAATTTTCCAGTCCCTTTCTTCAGAACATTGTTATGGTGAAGACTATATAAAAATCGAAAGTATATACTAAAAGACAGGTTTTCTTTTCCTTTGGTATTTTTCATCTGCTGCAATATACTGTATATCTCAACTCCTTTGAAGTCAATGGGAGCCTTTTCATTGATTTTAATGGCAGCTGGATCAGACCTTTAGTGAAAAGCAATGTACAAAGGCGCTGTGCTAACATCAGACTAGAGACAAATCCTTTCAGGTGAGTAGCACCTAATGGCAGCCTGGGCTTTGCCAGGGGAGGATGATGCCTGCTGGGGCATGATTTGTTTCCACTTTCAGTGCTGGGCTATATGCCACCAACCTTTTGCTGCCCAGACCCTGCTTATTTAGGATGGGAGATAGAAAAGACTATTTTTTTACAGCAAGTTGAGAGTGAGTCTTGAAATAAAATAGATGCAGGAGACTAGTAAGGTTATGGTAAGGCCGGCTGTATGGGGAGAGGCTGTCTATAATTGAGAAAGCTTTGCCACATTTGATTCTGGGAAGGGTGTTCTTTCAATGTGGTGTGTTTTGATAAGCGGTATGAGAATTTTTAAAGTCAATAACTTGGTTTATAAACTTCAGCTCAGCTGGACTTAATCCTGCAGCTAGCAAATCCACAGACCAAGTAGCCCAGCTGTGTCCTCATTTGTTAAGATCTTAAACCCAAGAAGATGTCTGGGATGCTGAATTATTTTTTTTTTCTTACACATTTATGAAAAGCTTAATAAAGGCAGATAGGAATAAGATGTGCAGCAAAAACCCAGCTCTTTCAGCAGAAAGAGAGAGAGGAAAGAGGAAATATTATTTAAATAATATTTAGGTTGGCCCAAATTTGGGACCTGTGTCTGTAAACCTTATCTCTGCCTGAGGAAAAATACAGCAATCAGGCTGATTCGTGAAAGCACATAAGCACATGCCTACGGCTTCTTGTCTTAGGTGTATTTTCCTAAACAGGGATACTTTACTGATTTAAAGCCTGTGCCACATCATCATACTTTACAGAATGAGACTCTCACCCTGTCACTCCTGAGCAAAATCTTTGGGGATAAATCCCAGGGCTTGTGTGGTTCTCTGTTAAATGAAACTGTGCAAATTTGAGCACACACACAGCCCATGACAGTGCTGGGGCTGTAATGAAATCTTTCTCCTTGCAAGGCTGAAAAATTGTCAATAATTTTAAGTATTTTATAGTGTTGTCGATATTGTTAATATTACATATTGTTTGCTACAATATATTATTAAAGGCAATAATCATTAAAAAAAGAGTCTCAACATGGATCTGTTTAAGAAAGTCACATATGGTGCAGCTGTAACTTCTTTTTTTTAAAGGCATCCATTATTTGCAGCACCTTTTAAAACTGTTTATTGCTTTATATTTAGCAAATGCTGGTGTATCCTTCTCTCCTTCTGTATCCAGCTATGTTAATATGGCTTTTTTTGTTTACTTCCGTGCAGATGGTGAGATGTAGAAGGACAGCTTATACACAGACTTATTCTGGTTCCCTGTGAGATCCATATGAATTTTGACCACTGACTACAATGACAGCAGAAGCGGGACTGGCATGAGAGATTGCAGTATTGCTTTGCATGTAAAAGAGAGACTGAATGAAGATATTTATGACTACAAAGAACATAAATAAAATTGGAGCAGCTATTTTATTTTTTAACCCCACTCTTTTTCTAAGGGGAAGGGAAAAATAAGTGCATTTCATTGAAGTAGGTTGCATATAAATTTTAAGTCAATGGAAGGAAATATTTCCTCATGCTGTACTGTAGAGAGGCTGTTAAGATAATGGCTGCTGTGGGTCAGAGACCCAAAGTAATTTTCAAAAGCATTCAGTAATTTTGGGGCTCATGGTCCCAAAATAGTCAGGTCTCAGAGTGAAGAGCCCTGAATAATTTCCCTGGCAGTAGTACAGTCTTTCTTTGCTTTCAGAAGGGACATCACACACTTCTTAAGGAACCTATGATGAAACCTGGCTCCCATACAGGTGAAAAATTCCCTTATTCTCCATGGGATAACACTTTCATGCCCAGAAGTTGCCATTGCAGGTTAGAGTGATATAGAGTATAATTTTTGGGAAAAAAGCAGCAAACCATGAACTAGGCAGTTATGGGTGATTCAGGATTTCTGTCTGAAGCTGTAGGGATGACCCCATGAACTTATTGAGTAGATAGGCAATTAGCTCTCTGCTGACTGAATGTGCTTCCCTCAGACTAGGGACTACAATTCAGCGTTAATGATTGCTAGCCAGGTGCAGGCAGCTATTTGGTAGCTGAGACTCTCCTGGAAGGATGAAAGCTACAATTCTGGCTGAGCTCTTGGAGTATGCTGCTGGAATGAGTCAACAAAGCTGTGCAGAGCCTTGGTTGAAAGGTGTTTTAGTCAACTTGGCTGATAATCTCATCTGGCCAACTTGATCAATAATCTCTTTTGGCCAACTTGACCAAAGCTTGAATAAGTGTTGTTGCTCATCTCTTCCAGCTCAGAGAAGTGCTGTGGTCTAGGGTATCTTTACATGAGGAATGAGGCAGGCCGAGTTGTCCAGACAAGGCCAGTGGAAAATGATAGAGCAAAGTGGCCTTCAGCAAGGACCAGTGGGCTGAAAAAGAATGTTTGAGTTTAGCTGGAGAATCCTGTACTCATTATGTGCTGTCCCACTGCCTTCAAACACCAGGCTTTGAAACCTGAGAGCATTAACATCACTGGCATTTGTTGGACATCATACTCTTCATTGCCTATATCTGGAAAATTGTTTGAGTCAAAATAATTTGGGGTAAAGGTTTGGATCAACATTTTTGCTAACTTCTGGCACAGGGAGAAAGGGAGGTGAGCAAGGTGGAGGTGAATGCACTTACTCCATGTATTGTCTGTGTATTTGGTCATTTTAGATTGCCAGAAAAAAGCCAGTGGATTTATAAAGAAAGGAGAGGGAAATTGCAGCATACTGTTTGTCAGATTATAGATATTTATTCAAGTAGGTCAAATTTTGTGACTTATCTGCTTATCAGTGCCTCTCAAAAAATTAAGCATAGCTTTAAAAGTTACAGTATTTACGCTAATGTAAAAGTGACTGAAAGATCACTGGCTTTTATTTCACCACCTCAGAGAAATGATAATTGCCACAAAACCCTGCTGTCTCAACAAGTCCTTCCAGGATCTTGTCACCCTGTTCTCGGTACGGCCACAAGTGATGCTCAGACAGCTCTCCTGGGAGGCCTTGCTGAAATCCATGTTTGTGCAGGAGTCCGCACACAGGGAGCTCATTGTAGGTCTGGGGTCTGGAGACTCATTATATTTTTTAAAAGCTGAGGTGTTAGGCTATTAAATATCGACAGAATGAGACTCAGCTATATTTCCCAGGATAAATGAGCACATTTGCTTTAATATTGCCATGTTCACATTTAGATTTTCTTTCTGCAGTTTTATTCACTTATTTTCTAATTCAGAAAATGCACTAATTTGCAGGTTTGCCAATTCCTGGTATGAATTAGGGTGCTTTTACTGTGTAATAAAATTAAAAACCACAGACTAGCAATAATATCTGTCCTGCAAAACACCCTCCTTAATTAAGCAATAGGACATGAAAAGCTGTATATTTCTGAGTCATTATGGCACACCTCATGTTGTTTTATAAGGCATGAAATCTAATGCAGAGTGACCACCCAAGAATTGTAGTAATTGCCCTAAAAACACTGCCTGGAGTGCCTAGTTGCTATTGTGAAATGCAATCAAGATGTAAAAATAAGGATTAAAGAGAGACCTGTGCATGAAAAGAACCCTCTCCACTATGGCTGTTGCCCTCCACAACAGCCTCTCACTCTGTCTTGTGGAAAGTTTTAAAGAATGTAACTAAATGGTGAAAGTGCAATTAAAGATTTGTAAATTCCTTGTAAACAGCAAGGTGTTCTTGACATCAAATTGTTTAAGGGAATTAAACCCCCTTATAGACAGGATCTCACATGCTTGCCTGAATTCTTTAGGTTTTTGTTTAGCTTTTTATAGACCCTTCCTGTTTTCAAGTTTTAGCTAGGAATTTTTTTTGGCATTTAGTTAATCACTTCTACATAAACAATAATTAAATGGCCATCACCTTAAAAACTGGCTGCAATGTTAATCTTGAACTCAAATAGAGGGTCTGGTACAGCCAATAAAGCAATTAACCCATTTTGTTCAGAATCATAAATACAAAAGATAAAACATTAAAAATATCAAACCCTAGTAGAAGCAAACTTAAGCCATATTATTCAAGCAGTTATGTTCTCTGCCAGTCCAGGGAGTGCTCTGGTTTTGTATGTTGATGTGTATAAAGTAATCAGCAAACACCCATTCTCCTGGGCTGTTCAGTTTAGAGAAGGATATATGGAGTCCTGTGTAGTTTTGGTGGGTACCATGGTGTGTTTGAACCAGACTAGGAGTTAGGAAAAATAGTGATTACAGCCTGCTATGGATGGAATAACTATTTTTGATATGTTGTAGTTGCATCCTGCAGTGATGCAGCCAAGGGGGAATACAGGTAAATGTAGTTTACCCCCTTCTAACTTGGGCAGTGCTGAGTTTATACCAAATGGGTAAGGATATCTATTTTTTTATTTATTACTACACCACTGGAATGATGCATTAGGGTTCCTTCCAAAAATTCTGAAAAACACATCAGTTTAAATGGATGCTTTAGGCTTCTCTTCAGGACCTAGGAAGAAAAAAGAAAAGGTGACAGACAGCCATAAATACCTTTGCTGGACACTTTCAACCCAGCCTTTTTTCTTCCTTTTTCCTTCTCCATTTTAGTTTTGAATTTTCTTTAATTGAAACCTCTGTGGCAATTCTAGCCTTCATTGAGCATTGAAATGCCAATAGAGCTGCTCTATAATGGAGGGCTCTGTAGCAAGACTGTACAATAATATCCTGGTGCAATATAACAGTAGGTAGCTGGGGAATGTAATCGATTTCCAAAAGAACTGGAATGACCCTCCTCACAGACATGCAGTTCTCCCAAACTCCACTGACTCCAGCTCCGATCAGTTCTGGTTCACTTCCTTCCTTAAGAGAAGGATGTTTAATCTTATCGGGGGCCAGCATGCAGCATTTTTTCCTCTCTTTTTGCTTTAAATAGTGCATGCACTATTATGTCATCATCATTATTTACCTGCCACACTTCACCCAAGTGCCTTTATTGGGGTATATTTATGTAGAGTTGTAAATGTCAATACTGGAATTATTTCTTTGCGGGACAGTGATTGTGGTCTAACACCAGATGCCTTCCACTGAAAGAGGGGGGAATGAGGCAGGTACTGAAAAGGAAAATAACTGAATTTAAGAGAATTCAAGATTTCTGCCCCACACATCCTGGTTTTCTGTATGAAAGAGTCAGGAGAGCTGTGCTTGCACTAGGAAAGGCCCTTGGTTGTGCATTAACTTTTAACCTCACTATGTATAAGCAACAGCTACGAAATGGTTCTGCTTGGGCTTTAAATGTGTCCTTCAATTTTTAAGAACTTTCCTTCTGAGATACACTTGCTGTTGGAGACACACACATGAATATTTACAGTTCTGGAATGAAATTTTTTCTCTCTGTATGTATTCATATATCGAGTCAGGATCTAAGTAAGTAAAGGGACTATATTTTTGTTGTCTTTTTGATTTCTGGATCTCTACACAACCTATAAAAGGTCTTTGAATGGGCAGCACAAAACTGGGCTTGATGTTCAGAAAAACTTGACAGATCTTAAGATGTATTTTAAAATATTTCTTATTTTAAATTATAGGTAGCAATGCAAAGGATCAGAGTTGTCAACATTCTCACCTTGTAAATACCTCTTGTTTTGTAGCAATATAGCACCATCTCTCTTTAAATTAGAGACTTTATGGAACAGGGCTCCTGATTTAGCAAAGATTTTGCCCTTTCTGTTTCATAAACCTGATCTTCAGGTTTCTGAAATCTCCCCTTACAGGCAGAAGCTCTGTCAGTTCCCTTATATAAACACTGAAATATATTTTAATTTCAGATAAAACTGTGACACAAACCAAACCCTTCTCTTCAGATCCCTCTTACGCTTCTGCCTGTGATAAATACAGGGTTTATTATTTCCTCTTTCTTTTTTTCTTTTTGTTTTCTCATTTCGTGCCGCACTCACCACTGCCTGTGTGCGCACTGTGCTTGCTAAACCTTTGCTACATTCAGTGACATTTAAGTGACGCCGTAAGTATCCACTTTTTATAAAGCCCATTTCAGTCGCAGACTTGAAATTCAAAAGCACAAACTTTGAGTGATCAAGAGGAGCACTGTTTGCCCTAATTCGGCTGCCTCGATATCTCTTACAGTCCTACTGAAGTATGAAAATGAATCGAATGAAATGAAATGAATCGTGTTTTTTACAATTTGGCCCCATTTCAGAGTGTGCGAAAAGCTCGAGTTCTAACGGAGAAAAGGGTGCCACAGTAAGGAAGGAGGGCAGAGCGGCCCTTGGCGCGGCTCTTCGGCTCCGCGCTCGCTCCGTCCGCGCCGCGCTGCCCGTGCGCCTGCGGGCGGGAGAGCTGCGCTGCGGGCTGCGGCCGCCAGAGGGCGCGCGCCGCGCTGCTGCTGCTGCCGGCCTGCTGCGGGGCTGCGGCCGCTGTCCGTCCCTGTCCGCTGTCCGTCCGTCCCTGTCCGCTGTCTGTCCCTGCCCGCTGTCCGTCCCTGTCCGCTGTCTGTCCCTGCCCGCTGTCTGTCCGTCCCTGTCCGCTGTCCGTCCCTGTCCGCTGTCTGTCCGTCCCTGTCCGCTGTCCGTCCCTGCCCGCTGTCCGTCCCTGCCCGCTGTCTGTCTGTCCCTGTCTGCTGTCCATCTGATCATCCCTACATGCTGTCCATCCCTGCCCTCTCTCCATCCTTGTCTACTGCTGTGCTCCATCCACTATCTGTCCCTGTCCTCTGTCCATCCGTGCCTGCTGTCCATCCCTGCCTGCTCGCCATCCCTGCCTGCCTGCTGTCCATCCCAGCCTGCTGTCCATCCCTGCCTGCTGCCCATCCTGCCTGCCTGCTGTCCATCCCTGCCTGCTGTCCATCCTGCCTGCCTGCTGTCCATCCCAGCCTGCTGTCCTTCCTAACCTGCTGTCCATCCCTACCTGCTGTCCATCCCTGCTTGCTGTCCATCCCTACCTGCTGTCCATCCCTGCTTGCTGTCCATCCCTACCTGCTGTCCATCCCTACCTGCTGTCCATCCCTGCTTGCTGTCCATCCCTACCTGCTGTCCATCCCTGCTTGCTGTCCATCCCTACCTGCTGTCCATCCTAACCGGCTGTCCATCCCAGCCTGCTGTCCATCCCAGCCTGCTGTCCATCCTAACCGGCTGTCCATCCCAGCCTGCTG